>NC_092772.1:3205041-3545268 GCF_047496795.1 Chiloscyllium punctatum
AGTATTAGAGTTTGGAGTATATACCTGAGAGTAACGTGTGGAAGTGCTGGTGAGACCACCATATCTGCAGTAATGAGAGCAGTTTTGGTCCCTTTAGAGAAGGAAATATGTCACTTTATTGGAGGCATTTCAGGGAAGATTCAATGAGATGATCCCTGGTTTGGAGGGATTATCTTTTAAATAAAGGCTGAAAAGTTTGGAACTCTACTCACTGGATTTTGGAGAAAGAGAGGTGATCTCATTGATACAGATGGGATTCTTAAGGGGTTTGACAGGATAAATACTGAGAGGATGTGTCCGAGGGTAAATACTGAGAGGGGAGTCTGAAACCAGATTCTGAGTTACGGAATCAAGAGTTCTGTTTTGGATTCAAGTATAAGGGAACACCGACGTGGGTAAGGGGTTTCAGTAGCAATGGAGCTGGGGTGAGGTGGAGAAAAGCAACTTTTAAAAGATTGGATTTCCTGGTGCTGTGATTGTGTGGATGTCTGATCAAAAGGTCACCTTGGGGTCAGATATAACAGCAATATTGTTGAGTGTCGTTCTGCCTCAGAGTTCCCAGTGGGAGGGAGGGGCTCAGCAGTAAGGCAATGGGTTTAACCTTGACAATGTTTCATTGGAGGAAATTGCAGCTAATCGACGAGTGAGAATGTGATAAGCAGTTTGATAACTGAGTAACAGTGGAGTAATGGAGAGGGATGATGGGGAGGGAGAGCTGGGCATCGTCAGTGTACATGTCAAACCTAACAGTGTTTTTGGATGATATCACCTCCTGGCACTGTGTACGTGAGATACAGGAGAGACCAAGGATAGATCGTTGAGGGACACCAAATGCAAGGAATTCAGAAAGGAAAGGGAGAGTGGAGATGGAGCAGGATTTTCCAACAACGGTGAGGTCAAATATTAGTTTTTCACAGAATGGGAGAGAAGGACATAACCAGAAAAGACCAACAGACAGAACAAGGAACAATATCTATGAAATGGCGAGGGGGAGTGATGAGGCAGCAGTGGAGGAAAGAGAGTTGGAAAGTGAGTTTAGTGAGATTAGGGTAAAGGGTCAAGGTGAGCTCTGATAAGGCTTGAAAAGACACTGGAGAAAGATGTAGGTTTAGGACAAAAACCAGGAACACCACGTGAGGCAGTTTGGCTCAGTGGGCTAGTGGGAGGGAGAGAAGCAGCTGATCGGATTATCTCAGTCTTAGTGACAGAGAAACTCCATGTGCTCCTCACTCGTTGTTGGAGGGGAGGATGGAGGAGACAGGATGATGGACAGTGTTTTACAAAGAAACAAAACCAGGGTTAGTGATATTTAAAATGACTGATCAAACCTGATGTATTTAGCTTTTATCCAGAATATTAAAACAAACGACTGAAGTCCTGGTTCGAATCCCATCTTGGCAGATGGTGGAATCTGAATTCAAGAAAAAAACAACGTATTAGGAATCTCCTGATCTCCATGAAACCATTGTCAATGGCGAAAAAAATCCTGCCAACCTGATAGCGGCCCAGCCAGCTACTCACTGTACTAATCACTGCAAAGTCTCAACACAGGAATGAAACTGGATGGACCAGTTGGCAACTAACACGGCACCAGAAATTACAACCACAGAATCAGCCCTCTCGATGGTGCAACGTCCTCCAGACTAACATATGGATTTTGGTGCCAAAATGTGCAGAGCTGTCTCACAGACTAGTCAAGGAACAGCCTGACATAGTCAAACTCACGGAATCTTCCCTTACAGACAATGACCAGACACCACCATCACCACCAATAGATATCGAGAGTGTTGTGCTGGAAAAGCACAACAGGTCAGGCAGCATCCGAGGAGCAGGAGAATCGATGTTTCGAGCCTAAGCCCTTCATCAGCGTGACCTGCTGTGCTTTTCCAGCACCAGACTCTTGACTCTGATCTCCAGCATCTGCAGTCTTCACTTTCTCCTGAAATCTCTGGATATGACATACCAGGTAGAGGTGGTGGCACAGTGGTGTACAGATAGGGAAGATTTGCCCTGGGAGTACACAGCATTGGCTCCGGAGACCAGGAAGTCTCATGGCTCCTGCTGATTACCACATCCTGTCCTTGCTTGGCTGATGAATCACTTCTCCTTCATGTTGAATAACATTTGGAGGAAGCATCGAGGCAATAAAATGGTGTCAATTGTACTCTGGGTACAGGATTTCAATGTCCACAATTGAGACTAGCTCTGTAATAGAATTACTGACTGAGGTGGTCAGGTCCTAAAGGGTATAGCTGCTCAACTGAGTCTACAGCGGGTGGTGAGGGAACCAACAAGAGGGAAAAACAAGAGTGATCTCATTGTTATGAATTGACCAGATGCAGATACATCTGTCCATGACAGTATCAGTACGAGCGACCATCACACATTCATTTTGGAGACAAAGACTTGCCTTAAAGTTGAGAAAAACCTCCATTGTGTTGAGTGACACTATCACCGTTCTAAATGGGACAGACTTTGAAAAGATGTAGGATCTCAAACTGGATCTCTCTGAGGCACTGTGGGACATCAACAGCAGCAGAACTGTACTCCAGCACAATCTGTATTCTCATGGGTTTGCAAATCCTGCTCGCACCCATCACAATGGACAGGAAAGGAGGGCATGCCATGAGCAGCACCAGGCAGACTTAAAACTGAAGTGCCAACCTGGTGAAGCCATAAAACAGAACTACCAGCATATCAAACAGCATCAGCAGCAAGCAACAGAGCTAAGTGATCCTACATCCAATGGAACAGATCGGAGCTCTGCAGTTCTGCTACACCCAGTTGTGAACGGTGATGGACAATTAAACAACTCACTGAAGGAAGCATCACGGACATCCCCACCCTTACTGATGGAGGGGCCTCACACACCCATGCACCAGATAAGACGACAGCATTTGCAGCAATCTTCAGCCAGAAGTGCAAAGCGGGATGATCCATCTCAGCCTTCTCCAGTGGTTTCCAACATCACAGATGCGAGTTTTAAGCCAGTTTGATGCAGTTTGAATAACATCAAGAAATGGTTAAGTAGTGCAAAGGCTACGGGCCCTGCCAATATTCTGGCAATAATACTGATATCTTGTGCTCCAGAACTTGCCACCCACCAATCCAAGTACCGCTCCAGCACTGGCATCTACCGACAATGTGGAACATTGTCCAGGGATGTTCAACACAAAAACACTGGGCAATCCAACCCAGGCAAGTTCCATCTATCAGTGCACACTCGACCAGCAGTAAAGTGATGGAAGATGTCATTGACAGGGCTACCAAGCAGCAACTGCTCAGCAACAGTCAGCTCAGCGACACTCATTTTAGGCTCCACCAGGGCCACTCAGCTCCTGATTGTGTTACTGCCCTGATTCACAATCAGGCAACCAGCTGAATCCCAGAGGTGAGGTGAGGTGAGAGTGACAGCCCAGTCCCACTCCAAGACCACTATTTCTAGCTGATTCTACCCTTGTATCAGCTCATATACTCTCATCCACCTTGTATTATCTCCAGATTTCATTTTCCCAACACACTCAGGGCCAGCTTCCCACATTCAATCTCCCTGTAATCTCAAGAAAGTCTAAATCTCTGCTTGTTGATTCATCAAAAGGCTCCTAATTATAATCAACAGCATACAGCCAGAGAGATGTACAGCAAGGAAACAGACCCTTCGGTCCAACCCGTCCATGCCGACCAGATACCCCAACCCAATCTAGTCTCACCTGTCAGCACCTGGCCAATATCCCTCAAATTAAAATTCTCACACTTTATTTAATTCCTGGCTGTGATAATCCCTAGCTCCCTGCACCACACACACTTTGAGACCTCGACAACCCATTTTCTTCGAGACTCCCAACCATTTGATAATTCATTACTTCACCTGTGTGGCTGTTTCTACAGTTCCTGAAGCAGCTTGGTCTGAAATTTGCAGCCAAAACCTCACAGGTCTGCTTTCCACCTTTAAGACATCCCTCAAAACCTGCTTTTTGGCAATGCTTTTGGTCACTTGACCTAATATCTCCATCTATGACCTTATGTCTAAAGTTCTCAATCGTACTTTTGTGAAATTATTAGCATGATAATAAAAATACAAACTGTTGTTGATTTGGACATTATTTTCAAATTATCACTGTTGCTGAATGAATAATCTATAATACCACTTACCCAACCACATTGTAGGAGCACCTTCACCACACAAACTGCAGCTGTACATGAAAGTCAAACATCACCCTCTCCACAAGCAACAGGGCTTTGGCATTAATCACTGGTATCTGTGGAAGGAGAAACACAGTTGATGTTTCAGGGAGTGCAAAATGGATTACAGGGAATGAAAATGGTGCAGAATCTGATATTCAGAAATGGAAGGAAAATACACTTGCTTGTTGGAAAAAAGAATTCTTGACTGTCAAAAATATTCAAGAAAAAAGTAATCTGATAATAGAGTAGTACATGGTCAGGGGCTGGGCTGCAGTGAAAAACTCATTTACAAAGGGTCTATAAAAGTAATAATACAGGAGTAAACAGACCAAAAATACACCCATGGTTCGAGATTGAGGAAACTAGATATTGACAAAGTGGTTATGAGGGAGCCCAGAGGTGAATCAGAGCAGTATTGGCTGCTATGGTCCCAAAGACATTATACTAGAGAAAGGCTGCACATGCGCCTTGCTGCACCTTGCCCCCTACAAAGATGGCGGCTCCGCACGTGTCCAGTGAATCGTTGTCCCGAATAAAGATGGCGGCGCTTACTCAGGTCTGCAGCCGCACTGAGGCCATTCCTCATTTACTGCAAACACGGGACTGGGACGTTCAAATTTGTGTTTTCCGACGTGCACAATTTGTTTGTAAAACTTCTCCGCTCATAGCAGCACAGTTTTTCTCCCGTTTCCCTGTTTATTTCTTTCCTTACCGTATCCTTTCTCTCCATAACTTCGCGAGCATTCATTCCAGCGACTCTGCGCCGCGCGCGAGGGTGATCACATGGTTTAGTTTAGCCCCGCCCTTCATTCACTTTGATTGGTTGGAGGACCAACATCCCGCTAGGTCCTCCAGCTCCGCTCACCGTCCTTTCATTGGTCCGGTGCTGACATCAATCACCCTCGGGTCACTTTGTTGGCTAGAGCATGCGCAGTGTGTCCTGCTTTTGCAGATATGTTGGGTAATGTGATGGGAGAGTTCACTGAGGGTCAGGATCCCTTTGTGTGAGCTCTGCAGTAGATTTCCTTTATTCATGGAGGGAATTGCCTTCCTACTCATGTCTGTATAGCTGTGATTGATGAATCAATGCCATCTGAATCAGTACATAAACACCCCATTTTCACTGCTTTTCACAACATCTGAGATCTTTAGCACATTGTATCACACTCTTCTTTAGAAACAAAAACACATGAAACGGAGCCTCAAGGAATCGGAGCAGGAGTAGGGCATTCATCGCCTTCAGCTTGTTCCCCCATTCGATCAGATCATGGCTTGGCCAATCCAGACCTCAACACCTCTTTTATGCTTGATCCGCATAGCCCTCAACTGCTCAATATTTCAAAAATCTATCTGCCCTCTTTTAAAATAATTTGAGACAGAGTCACGGATTCCCTACTATGTGGAAACAAGCTCTTAGTCCAACAAGCCAGAACAACCCTCCGAAGAGTAACCCAACCATTCCCCTCCCACATTTAACTTTCACAATTGTTTGGGCGAGAAAATTCTAGCCATTCACTGAGAGAAAAAATACTTTCCTTTTTCTAAAATGAATGTTCCCTTATGTAATGTCCCCTGGTTTGAGACTTCACTGGTGCTAGAAGATCTAGTCAACATCTACCCTGTCAAGCTCCTCAGAATCTTGTTTCCATTAGATCACCCCTGCTTATCAATTCTTGATCGGTCAACCCTTTTGTCCTCAAAGCAGCTAAGTGAATCTTTTTTGAATGGTGTCCGATGTTAGTTTATCCTTTATTAAATATGGGAGCTAACATTGTATACAGTACTCCAAGTGAAGACTAAGCAACAGCCAGTGTGGTTAACCAATCCTCAGTCCATGCTAATACATTACCCCGATACCACAAGCTCCAAAATTGTGCAATTAACTTTTATGTAGCACCTTATCATTTACACTTTTAAAATCCAAATCCAGAACATCATTCGATTACCCTTTATCAGCCCTGCTTGTTATCTCCTCAATGAACTGTCGCTAAATTTGTCAAATATAGTTTCTCTTTCACAAAACCCAGTCTACCATGTTTAATGATAAGCTTTTCCAAATGTCCTGCAATTTCTTTCTTTAATATTCGACTCTGTAGATTCTTTCAGTAGATTTGCAAAGTATAATTCCCCTCTCTTAAATCCATGCGGACTCTGTCCAATCCTGTCACTGTTCAGTAAGAAACTTGACTGTACTCCAATATAGGTAATAAATGTATCTGTATTTATTTTTAAAAATTGATTACTTATAAATGCTGGACCCATGCAATATCAATAAATTAGTGACTCTGAATTTGGGTTATAATGTTTTTTTTTGTTAATTCCTTTTCGTACTGTGTTATGCAGACAGCACCAAGCGATCACTCTTAATTGTGAGTAACTTTGAAAATAATATATTTTAAAAATGACATGCCAAAATGCTGCCTCATTATTGTGCAAGGAGGATTTTGCATTCAATAGGTTGCAGATAAAACTGAACTGATCTTTGGTGTAACCTGCAGTCTGGCCAAATTGCAGCAAAGTGGCAACTCTGTTGTCAAATTCTTACTTGACACTGCCCAAGGCGATACTGATGGGACTTCACTTTGCCATTCTTGTTCACCAGCTTTATTTCCAGGTTTACTTGTATAATCATTCTAGAGCTTGTAAGTTTAGACAACTTCTCTTTTAGGTACATATGTAAATATCATACTGAAATGTTGCACTGAATGGTACCAAATCTGAAATTAGTCTCTAATCTGATAGTAACATGCTCTGACCCTTCTACATATGTATTGGCATAAGTCTATGCCAGTTATTTTTCTGAAGCCTGTGATTCCTGATGAAGGGCTTATGCACGAAACATCAACTCTCCTGCTTCTCGGATGCTGCCTGAGTTGCTGTGCTTTTCCAGCATGACACTTTTCGACTCTGATGTCCACTTCTTTGGTCATCACTTTTTCCTTTGATCAACAAAAATTATTCTTGGTTTAATCTTCTCAAAGTGCAATACGAACCAATTCATGAAATTCAGATATCTCACATGTACGTTAACTGTCTGAAGGCTAAGACATGAGTAAATTATTGTCAGTAATTGAAACCGTGCTGACAAACCTGTGCAGTATCAGTGCCTCACCTTTACAGTGTTCCCAGATATCGCACAGCTGCAGTATTTTGTTTTGCACTCAGCTATATGTTGTTCTCACTTGTTTCTTTGTGAAAGATTACAAAATTAACTTGGATGAATGAACTTATGATTTCTTTAACCAATGTTGGGAGAAAAAAAAGTCAGTATTTCAACTGCTGTTAAAGTAAAATAAACTGATAATCAGTAGAAAGGGTTAAAGATGGACATGGATCAAATGCTGGCAAATGGGACTAGATTAATTTTGGAGATCTGGTCAGCATGGGCAAGTTGGACTGAAGGGTCTGATTTTGTGTTGTACAACTGTGACTTCATTCTCTCAATTATTCAAGAAGTTGAATACTTCGAGGAGGAAAAGGAGGATTTATGCAGAGAATGCACTTGAAATGATGATTGAGGTATATCACATTGTTTCATGACCTTTTCCTCTGAGTTCTTCAATGAACAAACTTGTTTTATTATCTGAATAACTATGTATCATGTGATTTGTTTCACACAAAATATTTTGTTAGGATCTGGTGGACTATTAAGAAGTGTTCATGTTTAAAACTTAGGCAGCATGATTGTTAAGCAAGAAAAGGTTGGCGTTTTACTCCCACTGAATCATTGCTCTATAAAAGGTAACAAGCTTTTTATCTGTTCTGGGCACATACTATATGGAAGTCAATTCTGAAGGAAAAAATCCTCGTCGGTAATGTTCCCACGTATGTGGAGTAATTGCTTCTGGTCAGTCTTCAGGTTATAGAGGCTCAGAAAGAAATGAGTTGGCCAAAGTTAGCAACATCATTTGGATGGATTATGCACATTAGGGAAACTTGCCGGATCTGTCGAAGAAACACGTGTTTCAGAGTGTATGCAATAAACCTGAACATTGTTATTTTTTTCACAGAGTTTGTGACCCGACTGGAGCAGCAATGAAGCTCGTATTGTTTTTTAAATTTCCGAGCTTGCCAAATTATTGTTGGTAAATGCAGGTGACTTTATCAAAGCACATTTCACACTCCCCAGCTAGGAATTTGATCCCAATTCTGTCAGTCCATCCATTCCTATGGATAACAGGTATTTTAAATGTGAGCACTCCATTTAACTATTTGAATTGAATACTTCAGTGGTTACGTCCTCTTGGACTCTTAATTTCAAATTACTCAATGTGATTTTTTTGTCCCTCCTGAATTTGCCAAGCACTGGGCAGTTCTGGAATATTCCAAATATTTACAATAGATGCATTCACACTGTTGAAGGCAATCTGGTCAATTTGAATACCATTCGGGTAGTCAACAACAATACATAAGTAACTTTATGAATTGCTTACTGTACACCAACAACACAAGCCAAGTATTAGTGAAACCACAGATTGATTCCCATGGATCCCCAAATCTAAACAGTGCATTCCAGATATGCTCACGATCACCATCTGGGAGCAGTCTCCCAAAGTGCTCCCAGAATTTAGAAAGCACACACACTGCCCTCCAAAGATAAATCTGCTGTCACAGGCTTCACTCTGATTGTATATAATGGCATTTATTGTCCAGTTCTTTAATGTGACAATTGATTTCACAAACAATTTATAAAATACTTTAAATCCTGAAGAAATGTGATGTCAGCCCTTTGTAGAAGTGAATGGAAAGTGTGATGTTTGCTTGACCTTTGGCTCTATGTACCAGGCCGAACTGAATCTTTAGCAAGATGTGGGATATTTCCCACACACTTTGCTTTTTTAAACAAATATTATGCTCTGAGATTTAAATCAGGTTTAATAAAAATCCTTCCAAAAATTGAGTTTGACTTCAGCTCCTTGGAAGAGACATGCTCTTGGCCTTCAATTTTGTGACATGTGATCATTCTTTGGTAAAGGTGGCTGTGTGAAACACTGCAGGATGTTGTGCTGAAGTGCCTCATTGGGTGGAGGAGCTTTATTACTGGTGTAACTTGGCTAATTTTGAGATGGAATATTATTTTGAGTTAAATCTTGTTTTTAAACTGAGACGTGCTTGTGTAACTCAAGTGTGGAAACTATGCTCATGTTTGCAATGAACCTTTCACTTTCAGAGATTAGTATTTTTCCGATCGGTTTTGTAAATAAAGTTCACTATAGAAAGCACAGTGCTGGAGAACTGCAGGTCCAGCAGCATCTCTGAGGGGAATAAAACATTGGAAGCTCCAAGTCTCATGATCATTTGTCCGTTCAGACAAAGAGTCACTGAAATTGAAATGTAACATTATTTTTCTCTTCACCAATGCCCTCAGAACTGCTGAGGTTCTCCAGCACTTTGTTTCTGGGGTTCAGATCTCCAGCACCTGCAGTTTATTGTTTTGTTATAGATCCTATGATTTGACTTGGGGAGCGAGAGGCAGCAACTGTGATCAATTTGGATAAAACTCCCCAACCATGGAAAACAAACACATAGTTCTTTATACTTTGCAAACAATGACTGTAAATAAGAAATGCGATTAAGCTAAGTGCAAGATGGTATACCACCTGCCTTGTCTCAAACTTGCTACTCATTTTTGAGGACTAATCTGTCAGAATTGTGTTTGCTCCCTTCCTTTGAGATCACAGTCCACAAATGTCCCAGTTCCAATTCCTGGGCCGGGCCCAGGGTACCACATTGCAGTGGGGTGAGGAGATTTGTGTCAGCCTGAAGTTTTTGTTAATAACAACCTTGCAGGTTGAAGTTGACGGTTTTGACGAATATTGCATCTTCAAACTTGGAGGAAATCCTTCCGAATGTATTGATTAACTGGACTGAGCCTGTTTGCATGCTGCCCTGTTAGTAGTGCTGTAATATTCTCAGTTAATAATCACACAACACCAGGTTACAGTCCAACAGGTTTAATTGGAAGCACACTAGCTTTCGGAGCACCGCTCCATCAGGTGATTGTGGAGGGCACAATTCTAAGGCACAGAATTTATAGCAAAAATTTAGTGTGATGTAACTGAAATTATCCATTGAAAAATACCTTGATTGTCTGTTGAGTCTTTCATCTGTTCGAATACCATGATAGTTTCACTTCTTTCATGTGTAAATCACAAAACCTTTTTTCAAAAGTTGCATTCCTGACAGTGGCCCATCAAATCACTCATTGTATTAATCACTGCACAGTCTCAACAAAGGAATGAAACTGGATGGACCACATTACATCTACTAATGCACTGGAAAATACAACAACACAATCAGCCCTCTTGACCCTGCAACTTCCGCCTCACTGTGGGCCAACAGCAGCAGCAGAACTGTACTCCAGCCCAATCTGAAATTTCATGGCCTGGTATATCCCCATTCAACCATTAACATCAAGCCAGGGGATCAACCCTAGTTCAATGGAGAGTTCCACAGGAGCAATACCAGGCATACCGAAAAATGTGGTGCCAACCTGGTGAAGCTACCCAACCTGCATGCCAAACAGTGCAAGCAAACCAAATAGAACTATGTGATCCAACAACCAATGGATCAGCTCTGAGCTCTGCAGTTCTGCCACACCGAGACAGGAATGGTGATGGACAATTAAACAACTCACTGCAGGAAGCATCACAGATATCCCCACCCTTACCGATGGAGGGGTCTCACACATCCGTGCAACAGACAAGACAACAGATTTGCAACAATCTTCAGCCAGCAGTGCCAAATGGATGAGCCTTCTACATTGGTCCCTGACATCACACACGTGAATCAACTTGGTTGAAAACTTATTTCAAATCAGATCAAGAAATGGAGAAGTAGTGTAAAGGCTGTCAGCCCTACCAACATTGTGGCAATAATACTGATGGCTGTGCTCCAGTAATTGCTGCTCACCAAGACAAGTCCAGCACTGTCACCTCCTGACATTGTGGAACATTTCTCAGGGATGTTCAACACAAAAACGCAGGACAGAGCCAACCCAGCCAATTTCCCTCCATCAGTCGACACTCGCTCAGCAGTGAAGTGACGGAAGGTGTCATCAACAGTGCTGTCACGCAGCTGCTCAGCAATAACATTCTGTGACACCCAGTTTGGGTTCTGCCAGGACCACTCCGTTCCTCCGTTCACAAACTGACAAACAGCTGAATTCCAGAGGTGAGGTGAGGGTGACAGCCCAGTCCCACTCCAAGGCCACTATTTCGACTTCAGTGATATCACCTGACCTCACCACAGTCTCAGCTCATTTACTGAAACTCTCATTCATTTATTTTGTTAACTCTAGATTTCATTATCTAAACCCAGTCCTGGCCAGCATTCCACAATCATCCTCCCTTTAATCTCCAGAATATTGAAAACTCTACCGCCCAAAAGCTCACTTGTACCAGAACTTGCTGATCCATCAAAAGGCTCCCATTTATAAGCAACAGCAATTTACTTTCACACACTTTATTTAATTCCTGGCTGTAATCATTCCTATCTTCCTGCACCACACACCCTTTCATATCTCAATAACTTATTTTAGTTAGACTCCCAATGATGTGTTTATTTGTGAGTTCAGCTGTGTGACTCTTTCTATAGATTCCAAGGCAACACGGTCTGGAATTCCCACCCTCTAAGATCTGCTTTCTTCCTTTAAGGCATTCCTGAAAAATTGCCTATTTGGCAATGGGTTTGGTCACTGGACATAATATTCTCCAGCTGTGGCCTTATGTCAAAAGTTCTCAATATTTTTGTGAAATTAAAAACATGTTGATTTGTACAGGTATATTCTACTTTTCACTATCGCTGAGTGAATACTCTGTAATGTCTCTTACCCAACCACATTGTGGGAACGCCTTCACCATTCAAACTGCAGCTGTACAAGGAAGTCAAACATCACCCTCTCCACAGGCAGCAGGGCTTTGCCAATGATCACTGGTATCTGTGGAAGGAGAAATACACATGATGTTTCAGGGGGTACAATATGAATTATAGGGAATGAAAATGGTGCAGAATTTGACTGTCAGAAATGGAAGAAAAATCCACTCACTTATTGGAAAACAAGAATTCTTGACTGTCAAAGATATTGTGGAAAAAATAACCTGATAATGGAGCAGCATACAGTCAGGAGTCGGGCAGCAGTGGACAATCCATTTACAAAAAGGTCTGTGAACATAGTAGTAAAATACTAAACATGGCAGAAATACACTCATGTGAGACTGAGGAAGCTGGATAACGAACAAGTGGACATCAAGAAGCCCAGAGGTGAATCAGAGCAGTGTTCACTTTTATGATCCCACAGTCAGAGATGTCTAGCACAAAAACAGACTCTTCAGTCCAAGCCATCTATGCAAACCAGATATTCTAACCTAAACTATTCCCATTTGCCAGCACTTGACTGACATCCCTCTGAACCCTTCCTATTCAAATGCCTTTTAAATGTTACAATTTTGGTTGACCTTTAGGCTCCTTTTGAATTTTCCCCTCTCATCCTAAACCTATATCCTCTCGTTCTGGGTTCCACCACCCCAGGGTAAACACCTTGTCTATTTACGCAATCCATGCCCCTCACGATTTTATAAACCTCTTCAACATCACACCTCAGCCTATGAAACTCCAGGGAAAATGGCCCCAGCATATTATGCCTCTCCCTGCAACTCAAATCCTCCAATCCTGGCAACATCCTTAAAAAATCAATTCTCAAACCTTCCATGTTTCAGTGCCTCTTTCTGATAAGAGGGAGACCAGAATTCCACACAATATTCCAAAAGTGGCCTAACCAATGTCCTGTACAGCTCCTTCACTCAATGCTCTGACCAACGAAGGGAAGAATCGCAAACAATTTCTTCACTGTCCTATCTACCTGTGACTCTACTTTCAAGGAACTATGAACCTGCATTCCAAGGTCTCTTTGTTCAGCAAGACTCTCCAAGACCTTACAATTCAGTGTGAGTCCTGCTCTGATTTGCTTTTCTAAAATGCAGCACCTCACATTTATCTAAATTAAACCCTATCTGCCACTCCGCAGCCCATTGGCCCATCTGATCAATATCCCATTGTATTCTGAGACAACTTTTATCACTGTCCACAATACCTCCAATTTTGGTGTCATCTGCAAACTTACGAACAGTACCGGCTCTATTCACATCCAAATCATTTAAATGGATGAAGAAACAAATCCAAGAAAACAAAACATCAATTTCTCTGGGTTTGAATGTGCTCTTGGTAAATCCTACCCTCTGAATCTCTACCAGGGAGGGCTGCACATACATCCCTCTGAACTTTGCCCCCAACAAAGCTGGCGGCTGCGCACGTGTCCAGTGAATCTTTGCCCCGAATAAAGATGGCAGCGATCACACAATGAGGTTATTTTCCAGTTTACTGCAAAAACGGGACTGTATGTTTCAAATTTGTATTTTCCGATGTGCACCAAATGTTTGTAAAACCTCTCAGCCCATACCAATACCATTTCCCTCCCACTTCCTGCTGTTTATTTCTTTCCTTACCAACAGCTCTCCATCCACATGTCCCGCACATCCGCGCCCACCGCAAGGATGATCACGTGGTATAGTCTCGTCCCGTCCTTCTTTTACTCTGATTGGTCGGAGGACCAAATGCCCCGCCAGGTCCTCCAGCTCTGCCCCTGCCTTTCCATTGGTCTTCCGCTGACATCAACTACCAGGGGCCCATTGTTGCCTGGAGCATGCGCACTGCTTCGTGGCTTTTGTTGCTGTTTATCAGTTACAAGAGTGAGACACAAAGTTAAAAATCACACAACCACCTGATGAAGAAGCTGCAAAGCTAGTCCTTCCAAATAAACCTGTTGGACTATAACCTGGTGTTCTGTGAATTTTAATTTTGTCCATCCTAATCGAACACCAGCACCTGAAAGTCAAGAGTGTGGGAGGAATGCAAAATATAACAACAAAAGAACTAGGAACAGGAGAAGGCCGTCCTGCCCTTTGAGCTTGCTCTGCCATTCATTAAGATCATGGCTGATCATTTTGTGGACGCAGAACCATTTACCAACGTTCTCACCATATCCCTTAATTAATTAAGTAATTCTTTTTTAAAAAAAAGCTACCTTAGCTTTAAAAACGTTTACTGAACTAGCATCAACAATTTCCTTGGCAATGAATTCCACAGAGGTCAAGAAGTTCTTCTCAATTCAGTCCTAAATTTGCTGCCTCTAGGCTTATGGTGATGCCCTCTTGTCCTAGATTCACCTGCCAGTGGAAACATTCTCTCTTCTTCTGTTTTATCTATTCCATTCATTATTTTATATGTTTCTCATTCTCCTGATTTCCAATGAATATAATCCCAATCTACTCAGTCTCTGTTAAGCTAACCCCCTCAACTCCGGAATCAGGGTATGCAGACAATGGAAATGTGGAGCTGGTTTAAGGTATTGCGTGTCCTTCAGCGGTATGTCCCTGTCAGGCAGGCGGAAGTGATAAGGTAAAGGAACCTTGGTTTACTGCGGAAACTGCATCTCTTGTTACGAAGAAGAAGAAGGCTAAGATGTTGATGAGGCAAGATGGTTCAGATGAGGCGATGGAGAATTAAGATCAGCTAAGAAGGATTTAAAGAGAGAGTTAAAAAGAGCAAAGAGAGGACACGAGCAGTCTTTAACAAATAGAATAAAAGAAAACCCTAAAGCTTTGTATAGGTATGTGAGGAATAAAAAGATGATTAGGGTAGGAATAGGGCCAATCACAGACAGAATGGGAAGATGAGTGTTGACCCTGTGGAGATTGGAGAGATGCTAAATGAACATTTCTCATCAGTTTTCACTCAGGAAAAGGAGAATATTTTGGAGGAGGAGAATGAAGTATGAGATATTAGACTAGAAATTATCAAGGTTAGTTACGAACAGGTGTTATCAATGCTGGAAGGAGTGAAAATACACAAGTCCCCTGGGCTGGATGGGATTTATCCGAGGATTCTCTGGGAAGCTAGGGAGAAGGTAGCATAGCCTTTGGCTTGGATATTTGAGTTGCCATTGTCTGCAGATTTGGTACCAGAGCACTGGAAGATTGCAACTGTTGTGCCCTTGTTCAAGAAGGGCAGTAGAGAGCCTTACTTCTTTTGTAGGAAATGTTTAGGAAAGGATTATAAGAGATAAGATTTATAATCATCTGGCAAACATCAATTTGATTTCAGATAGTCAACTTGGCTTTGTCAAGGGCAGGTCATGTCTCACAAACCTCATTGAGTTTTTTGAGAAGGTCACCAAGCATGTAGATGAGGGTAGGGCATTTGACATGGTATACATGGACAAAAGTAAAGCCTTTGACAAGGTTCCACATGGTAGGCTGTTGGAAAAAATGCAGAGCCATAGAATTGAGGGTGATTTAGCAGTTTCGATTAGAAACTTGCTTTCTGAAAGAAGGCAGCGAGTGGTGGTTGATGTAAAATATTCAGCCTGGATTCCAGTTACTAGTCACGTGTCACCAGGATCTATTTTGGAACCACTGCAGGTATAGGTGAATGGATTAGGAAATTTGCAGATGCCACTAAAGTCAGTGTAGTAGTGGACAGTGTGGAAGAATGTTACAGGTTGCAAGGGGACATGGATAAACTGCAGAATTGGGCTGAGAGGTGGCAAATAGAGTTCAATGCAACTAAATGTGAGGTGATGCACTTTGAGAAGAATAACAGGAAGGCTGAATACTGGGTCAATGGAAAGATTCTTGGTAGTGTGGTGTGCAGAGGGATCTTTGAGTCCATGTACATAGATCCCTGAAAGTTGCCACCCAGGTTGATAGTGCTGTTAAGAAGGCAAACGGTGTGTTAGGTTTCATTCGTGGAGGGATTGAGTTCCGAAGTTGATATACCATACTGCAACTCTACAAAACACTGGTGCAGTCACACTTGGAATATTGTGTTCAATATTCCTCTAGCTTATCTCTCCATGCTTCAGGCTCTCTGCCTTTATACCTGATGAAGGGCTTTTGCCCGAAACGTCGATTTTACTGCTCCTCGGATGCTGCCTGAACTGCGGTGCTCTTCCAGCACCTCTAATCCAGAATCTGTACCCCACCACATCACTTTGCCCCACAATCGTGGTATCTGGTTGTACAGAAGGAGGAGTGGCACAGTCTGTACTGAGATGCACTGGGGCCCTGAAACACATGGTAAAGACTGAAATCACCAGAGCATTGAGAGCCCCACCACATTGTTTGCATGTTCTATTGTTTTTACACTGTTCCTGCCTTCCCTTGTTTTTTCTTAATCAAGTTGTTATTATACACACCTGCACAAGCTGTGAAATGAACTCAGCCCTCTCGATCCAAGATTCAGGATATTTTCACCACATCACAAGGCATCGACTCTAACCTCCCCTGTCCCTTAGCCTACTGAGTCGCGCCTGAATCAACTCCGCAATTGGGAGGAAGGGGCGGAACAGGAGGACCGAGCAGCAGCCGGTCGGCTAACCAGAGTGAGTTCGGAGCGGGGCCAAAGCATTCTCGGGAGTGAACGCTTCAGGATTGGTCAGAAAGCAAACTATTTTGCAGGATTGATCATTCTCACTACATAGTGGAGCATTCAACCTTTCTCATGAATCAATGTGAGATTTTTACAAAATAGTTGAGATGTAAATCTGATAACGTACATTAGGGAGATTTAAACAATCCTTGGATAAATACATGGGTGATTTTGCAAAAGTTTAGGGCGACGAGCTGAGAATAATTCACAGGTCGGCGTGAATAATTCACAGGTCGGTTAACACAATGCGAGTAAGAAATTTATTTTCAAACTCCCAGAACGATTGGTAATTTACATACCTGGCTAGTATGGTTAAATTGGACCGAACAATCTATTTGCATACTAATGATCTCAATGACTGTAACTCGACAGAGCAACTGTTAATGACTAATATTTCACCCATGATCCTGTGTAGATATGAATATTCTCTATAAACTCACCGATAATCTCAGACGCACGCGCGGTTTGGATTCTATGTGGAGCATGCGCAGTGTCACATTGATCAGGACACGGAGAGAGAGAGAGACATGGAGCTGCTTTCTCCGGCAGCGGCTGCGATCGGATTCAGAGAGTCGCGCTTAGAGCCGGTGTGAGGGAGCCTCGCTGGGAAAAAGGAGCGAAGAGAATTCACAATTCCTGGATACAGGTTAAAAATAACTCTAAAAAGGCCCTCCAGGCCCGGGTAAGGAGGCGGCGGTCTCTGATCAGGGAAGGGGCCCAGGGTCACGGCCGCCATTTGTTTGAGGGAAGAGGGAGCGCGGGCCTCAGGGCCGCCATCTTGAGAAGGTCAAGGTGCAGGAGGGCGGGGCTCTCGGGGTCTGTAGAACAATCAGAGGAAAGGGAAGCCCCATTGTTATTGATTAATTCCACGAACACAGCTTCACTGGGCGATCCTGCAGGAATATCCTCTCTCAGTCCTGCTGGGATGTTTCACCCCATCAGAACCAGCAGCTCTCCTCCTCTCTCAGCTCCCCTTCTGTCCTTCCTGCAGCATCTGTCCCCTGGAGCATTAAGCTGACTGTCCTGTCCCTCCCTCAGCTGTTGTTTCTGTAATACCTGTGATATCCCAGTCCCACCTGAGATTACTTCACTAAAGACAGGAGTGCACCCGATGGACTTTTCTTAACATCAGCAATTGTTTAATACTCACTTACAGGTTTTAATTACATTGTTTTTGAAGCATTTACTTCACATTCAACCATTTGCAATGGTGGGATTTGAACCTGTGTCCAGAGAACACTTGCTGAGTTTCTGGATAAATTGTCACACAATAATGCCTCTAGGCCATCACTTCGCCTGCTCACAGTTTGTATATCCCAGTGCAACATGAATCAAAACTCTTTCTTCCAGCACAAGTGTTTGACCCGGCACTCTGATGATGTGACTCGGTACCTCTCCATGTGGTATCCCTCACTGTGTGGGTCTAATTGCTGCCTCTGTCAGCGTCTCTCACTTTTGAAGCTACTCCAGATCATGAGCCAACAGAATTCTCCACTCCAGAGAGATGAGGCAACACAGGTCAGGATTTTCCAGATCTCTGTGGGCTCAGTGCCATTCTATATGTGTAACCCTCAAAGCATTCATCTAATTGCCCATTCTGCCCATTTCTGTGTCCTCTACAGGTACTCATGAAGTTCCAGACTCAATAGACTTGCCAACTGCTGGTTGGGATGATGGTTGGTCAGCCAGAAAGACAAAGTCAGGGAGGTCGGGAGTCTTCAATAAATCCTGCTGCCAGGTAAGATCATTCCAGTGCACAGAGCAGAAAGTAATAATCACCACGCCTGCTGCAAGTTTTGTTGCAATGAGACAGCATCGGGAGTTCCCAGTTATCAGTCCAGGCTTGTGCTTTCTTAGGGAGCATCAGAACAACTGAGGGGAAAGCAGGCCTCCCACGAGAGGGTGGTAATGCAGCCTGGGATCTTTCTGTTCCCTATTCCCTCTCCAACATTGTATCTATGGCTTGTATTGAGGACCAGTGTCTTCAATCATTCTAACTCCTATAACAGTTCCTATCTCTGTCATCTCCTCCCCTCTCTCCAATTATTTCACATATTTGAAACCTCCAGTCCAGATGACCATCCGTATCGCTGTAACTTGCTTCAGTCTCTACAACATGCCTTGTCTCGATAGTCTCCTCCTCCAATAACTGGAGACATCGGGTCTGTTTCTGTGCTGCATGACTCTTTGGCTGAGATTTCCTAAATGGAATGAGTCGGGTTTGCCTGTGTTTGGCTCATATCCCTTCAAACCTTCTCCTCTCCATGTACCTGCCCGAGTGTCTTTTCCATGTTGTAATTGTACTTGTTTTTACCATTTCCTCTGGCAGTCCATTCCGTCTATGCACCATCCTCTGTGGATAATGTTGCCCCTCAGCTCCCTCTTTAAATCCTTGCTGTCTCACGTCACGTTTATGCCTCTAGCTTTGGACACACCTACCCTTGGCAATTCACCTTACTTAGACCATACATGGTTTCATAAACTTGTATAAGGTCACCCCGTGGCCTCCTCTGCCCAGGAAAAATATTGACGACAGTGTTACCAATATCTCCAACTCATGTACTCAATGCTCTCACCAATGCTCTCACAAGTGTGCCAATTGCCGCTTTCAACAACCTGTCACCCTGTGATGCCAGTCAAAGGAACAATGTAACTGCACCCCTTGGTCTCTCTCTTTTCTACAACACTGTTCAGGGCCCAACCATTACCCGTGTTAGTCCTCCTTGGTTTGTCTGAACTAAATCCAACAACTGAATTAAACTCCATCTTTCATTCCTTGGCCCCTTCGTCTATCATTTTGGTAACATCTTGAGCAAACTCCAGTCAAGTTTGTGGGACACGTTTTCCCATGCAATCAGGCCTTATCTTTCCAAATGCATGTAAGGCCTACCTCTTAGAATGACCTCCAACAACTGACCCACCCTGATGTCTCGCTCATCAGTCTGTAGTTCCCTGGCTTTCTCTTGCAGCCTTTCTTAATTAATGACACAACATTATAATCATAGTTGGAGGCATACCGCACTCCGCACTGTTCAGTTAACGCTAACCATACTCTAAAACAGATCTCATCCCACCTGCCTGTTTCTGGATCATATCCCTTCAAACTGTTCCTATTCCTGTACTAATCTAAATGTCTGTTAAACATTGTAATTGTCCCCATGTTCTTGGGAAGTTCATTTCACACACAACCCACCCTCTGTGTAACAATGTGCCTCTCAAGTCTTTTTTTTAAAATGTCTCTTCTCTAAACTTAAAAATGTAGTGCCTTGTCTTGAAACTCCCCTGTCCATGGGAAAAGACAACTCCCATTAACTCTATCGATCCCCCTCATGATTTTATAAACTTCTATGAGGTCATCTGTCAACATTCAGGTTTCAGTGAAAAATACCAACCTATTCAGCCTTTCTTTATACTGAAGCCTTTCGTACCCAGCCACATCCCAGTAAATCTCCTCCCAACCCTTTCCAGCTTAATAATATCCTTCCTATAACTGGGAGACCAGAACTGGACACAGTATTCCAGAAGAGGACTCACCAATGGCCTGTATAATCTCAATGCGCCTTCCCAACTCCTATATCCAAAGGACTGAGCAATGAAAGCAAGTGAGACAAGCACCTTTTTTTAAACTATCCTGTCTCTCCATGTTACAAACTTCAAAGAATTATGTAGCTGAACCCTGAGGTCCCTCTGTTCTACAACACTACCGAAGGTCTTGCTATTAATTTTATAAGCCCTACCCGGGTTTGTTGTACAAAATGCATTACCTCGCATTTATTCAGATTGAACTCCATCGACAGTTTTTCAGCCATTCATTCACACCTTTCATCAGGATCCCTTTGTAATCCCAGAAAACCTTCTTCACTGTCCACAATGCCACCCTCCAGTCTAACAGCCTATCACACCTAGCTCTCTATGGTACAAATGTCTCTGTTCGGGGCCCTTCAATTTCTTCACCAGCTTCCCACAATGTCCTGAGATCCATTTGATCAGGTCCTGGGGATTTCTCTACCTTTGTGTTTTAAAACCTCCAGCACCTCCTTTTCTATAATGTGGACTCATTTCAAGACGTTGAGTCATAGAGATGTACAGCACAGAAACAGGCCCTTCGGACCAACTCCTGCATGACGTTTCTCGTCACATTTGCCAGAATTTTGCCAATATCCCTCTAAACTCTTCCTATTCATACACCCATCCACATGCCTTTGAAATGTATTTCTATCAGCCTCCACTATTTGCTCTGGCAGCTTATTCCATCCACTCTGCGGGAGCCAGTTGTCCTTTAGACCCCTTTGAAAAGTTTCCCTCGCCTGGGGAAATGACCTTGTCTATTGACCCTGTCGATGACCACCATGATTTTAAACACCCTTTATCGGTTAACTCCTCAGCCTCCCATGTTCAAGTGAAAACAGCCCCAGTCTATTCAGGCTTTTCCCTGAAGCACAAACCCTCCAACACTGGCACCATCTTTGGTCATTTCTTCTGAACCATTTCATGTTCCACGACATCCTTCCGATGACATTGAGACCAGAATTGCACACATTATTCCAATAGTGGTCAGGCCAAACACTGTTTAGTTCCTTGAGCGCCCCAGTCTTTATCCACAGTAAGTTCCAAAGTGAAATATTTGTTTTGGATCTTGCAGTTTCACACATTGTTGCCTTCATTGATTATTAAGGAGACCGGGTTTGTCCCGAGCTCTTCTTTTGCTCTTAATACACTTGTAGAGTCTCTTTGGATTCTCCTTAACTTTCTCTGCCAACGCTATCTCGTGTCCCCTTTTTACATTCCTGATTTCTATCCTAAGTGTATTTCTACAGCCCCGATGCTCCTGAAGGGATTCCCTTGAGCCAGCCAGTTATATCTGACATGTGACCCCCTTTTTCTTGACCACAGCCTCAACTCAGCCAGTGTTTCCTAATTCAGTCAGCATTCAGCTGCACACTAACAGGAACACACTGGCGCTGAACGCTCCTTTTATCTCGATTTTAAAATATTCCTACTTGCCAGATTTCCCTTTATCTGCAAATACTCTCCCCTGATCTACTTTAAAAATTCCTGTCTAATACTATCTTGCTCCATTGAATAACTTTAACTTGTGGATCGGGCCTGTCCTTTTCCATCGCTGTTTTCAAACTAATACAATTGTGGTAACTTTCCAAAGTGCTCCCCCACTAACACCTCAGTCCCGTTCCCTCCCTTGTTTCCCAAGGGGAGGTCAGGTATAGCCCCATTCTCCAGTTGGGCCACTTACATAATGACTGGGAGTTTTCGGAACACACTTAACAAATACCTTCCATCCAAATGTTTAACTTAGAAACAATCCCAGTCCAGGTTTGGAACGGTTAAGATCCCCTATCATTACAACCCTATTATTCTAAGAGATGTCTGAAATCTCCTGACATATTTGCTCCTCCATCTCCCATTGCCTATCGCTGTAGTCTGACCGTAGAAAACTAATGACCAATTTTTATTTCTCAGTTCCACTAATATCGTTTAACTGGGCGATCCTACATGAATCCTCCCTTGAGGTACTGCTGGGATGTTTCCCCCAATCAAACCCACCAGCTCTCCTCCTGTTTTGCCTCCTGTTCTCTCCTTCCTGTAGCATCTGTCTCCGGAACATTGAGCTGCTGCTCCTGTTGCTCCCTCAGCTGTGTTTCTGTAATATCTATGGGATCCCAATCCCATGTTCCCATCCATGCTCTGGGTTCATCTGCCTTATCTGTCTGGCCCTTTGTATTGAAATAACTGCAGTTTAATCCACCACTTTTCCATAATTGTCTGCTATGTTCTTGCCTGCCTTGTCCACTTATATTCCTCTGTTGAACCTTTGTACCAGCCTCAACTTTCTTTCTGGCCTTATGACTCTTTGGGGTCACACAGCCCTGCCAGACAAGTTTAAATCCTCTCGAGCAGCTCCAGCAACGTTCCCCACCAGGATGTGGGTCCCCCTCCTGCTCCCAGTTCAGGTGTATTCCCCACCCTGTCTACCTGTGCTGACACCTTCAGACATCCAGGGACTTGCCCACCAAGGTCCCTGTGTCCCTCAGTTCTCCAGGAGGACCGACCATTCATGATGTATATCATTCATTTATTAGACTTCCCACAGTGCATTACCTCACAGTGACCAGAAGTAAACTCTGTCTGCCATTACTCTGCTCAGTTTATCATCTGATCGATATCAGACTGCAGCCTGAGTCCATCCCCCTCACTGTGGACAACACCCTCACCTTTCATGTTATCGGCAAACCTACTAATGTTACCATCTGCTTTCACATCTGAGTGATTAATGTCCATAATGAACAGCAATGGCTCCTGCACAGATCCCTGTGGTACATCCGCTGGGCAAAAGCTTTCAGTCACAAAACCAACCCTCCACCACGTGTGGAGCCAATTTACCAACTGACCTTGGATCCCATGGGATCTTCCCTTTTGGACCAGCGTTCCGTGTGGGACCTTGTCAAAGACCTTAATGAACTCCATATAAACCACATCATCTGCACGGCCCTCATCAATATCAGAGGACAGTCGTCTAGCAAATCCATACAGACAATCCCTCATGAAATTGCGGGGGGAATCCGTTTTTGGTGGATACATTCTTCCTCTTTTTGCAGTTCTGTGTACTGCAGTGTGTTGTGGCCCTTTTGAACAGTGTCTTGATGCAACTTCTTTTGTGTGTGTTGAGGTGGTTGCTTTCATAGATCAGGACTTGGTCTGTGTGTGTTGCTTTCCTGTATACCTTTGTGGTGAATTCTCCATTCGGTGTTCTCTGTACCGTCACGTCAAGGAATGGGAGTTGGTTGCCCTTTTCTTTCTCTCTTGTGAATCGGATTGCGGTGAGTGTGGCGTTGATGATCCGGTGTGTGTTCTCTATTTCTGTGTTTTTAATGATTACAAAGGTGTCCTCCACATATCTGACCCAGAGTTTGGGTTGAATTTGCAGTAAGACTGTTTGTTCTAATCTTTGCATTAGCACTTCTGCTATGAGTCCAGAGATGGGTGAGTCCATGGGTGTGCCGTTGATTTGTTCATATATTTGGTTGTTGAATGTGAAGTGTGTTGTGAGGCACAGGTCCAGTAGTTTGAGTATGCCGTCTTTGTTGATAGGTTCAACGTCCTGTTGTCTGTTCTGTATGTCCAGCAGGTTGGCTATTGTTTCTCTGGCTAGGGTTTTGTCGGTAGAGGTGAACAGTGCCGTTACATCGAATGAGACCATAGTTTCTTCCTTGTCTATGTGTATATTTCTGATGATGTCCAAGAATTCCTGTGTTGACTGTACAGAGTGTCTGGATCCGCTGATCAGGTGTTTCAGTTTCTGCTGTAGTTCTTTAGCCAGTTTGTGTGATGGTGTCCCTGGTAGTGATACTATGGGTCTGAGTGGGATGGCTGGTTTGTGCAATTTGGGTAGTCCATAGAATCTGGGGGTGTTGTTGGTTTCAGTTTTCATTCCCTGTCGGTCAAACCTGGTTATCTGTCCGTTTTTTATTGTAGGTTTCTCAGTGTGTTGTTTATCCTATTGGTGAGCTGCGGTGTGGGGTCAAACTCCACGCAATGTCATCCACAGATGCCTCAGGGAAAGACAACGGAATGAAGACATGCCACGACCCAAAGGACTAGCCACACTACCATGCATCAGGAACATTTCCGAACTGACAGCCAGACTACTGCGACCACTAGGACTCATAACAGCACACAAACCAACAGCCATTCTCAGACAACAACTCACCAGGACGATGGACCTGACACCCAGCATGAGCAAAACCAATGTCGTGTACAAAATCCCATGCAAGGACTGCACAAAACACTACATAGGACAAACAGGAAGACAGCTAACGATCCGCACCCATGAACACCAAACTGGCCACGAAACGACACGACCAGCTATCCTTAGTAGCCACACATGCAGATGACAAGCAACGTGAGTTCGACTGGGACAACACCACTATTATAGGACAAGCCAAACAGAGAACATCCAGGGAATTCCTCGAGGCATGGCACTCATCCACAGATTCAATCTATAAGCACATCGACCTGGACCCAATATACTGGCCACTGCAGCGGACAGCTGGATATGACAACCGCAAGCGGCAGATACAAATCACTATAAATCCCGGAGGAAAGATCACAGAAGCGCTTCACAGGAGGCTCCCAAGCACTGAGGATGTCACCTAGACAGGGGACGAAACGTCTGCAACACAAATTCCCAACTCGGCGAACAGAACCACAACAAGGAGCACCCAAGCTACAAATCTTCTCCCAAACTTTGAAGCCCTTTAGACTCTACTAAGCTCAGTCATGAACAAGCCACCATCTCTCTATTTCCTTTGCCTTGTTCAGTGTCTGCAACTTTCGCTGTATCTTCCAGTAAAGTTCTTTAGATACTGCAGGTCTGCCTAGCTCCCCAGATAACCTGTTTCATCCCCTACAGCTCCCTCAATCACTGTAACACCCTCTGCTCTGTCTAATCCTCCCCTTTCCCACTGTCTTCCAGGCACAACGGCGATCCTGTAAGAGAGCAGTGTGGAATGGGATGTTATAAATCTCAGCTGAGGCTTGAGGCCTACCATTACCTGGGAATCACAAGGGGAGAGAAGCTGAGAGAGAGCAGCACAAAGTGGGAGAATATAAATCAGCAGCGAGGGTCAAGGCCGACTGGGACTTGGCGTTGGATATAAAGCAGAGCAGGAGGCTCGAAATCAGCACTGAGTCACAGAGGGAGTGACCGTGTGAGGGAGCAACTTGGAGCAGGAGCTTGAGGCTGACTCACACCTGGGAGAATATAAATCAGCCCTGAGGATCGAGGCCTAGTTGTACCTGGGAGTCACAGAGACGCTGACACTGTGAGGGCGCAGACTGGAGTGAGAGCTGGATAATGACATGTCCGAGGATACACATCACTGTGTGTGCACGTGTCCCTCCATTGTTCTGTGTTTGTGTGTGTATGCGTGCGTATCCCCTTCCCTCGCTGTGTGTGTGTAACTCTCCTCACTTGTGTGTTTGTACCTCCCTTGCTGTGTGTGAGCATGTCCCTCCTTCACTATGTGTGTGAGCATATCCCTCCCTCACTGTGTGTGTGCATGTCCCTCCCTCGCTCTGTGTTTTTGTTTGTGTGTGCGTATGTCTGTGTGTCACCATCCCTCACTTTGTGTGTGTGTGTGTCCCCTCTCGCTTTCTGAGCAATGTCCCACCCTCGCTGTGTCTGCGTGTCTCAACCTTCTTGTGTGTGTGCGTGTCCAACCCTCGCTGTGTGTGTGTGCGTGTGCCCCTCTTGCAGTGTGTGAGGGTGTCCTCTCCTCGCTCTGTATGTGTGTGTATGCATATCACTCACTCACTGTGTGTCTGTGTGTCCGTCCCTCGCTGTGTGTGTGTGTGTCCCTCTCTCACTGTGTGCGCGTCGCACTTGCTTTGTGTGTGTGTCCCTCCCTCGCTGTGTGTGTGTCCCTCCCTCGCTGTGTGTGTCTGTGTCCCTCCCTCGCTGTGTGTGTGTGTGTGTGTCCCTCATCGCTGTGTGTGTGTGTCTGCGTGTCCCTCCTTCACTTTGCGTGTGTGTGTCCCTGTCCCTCACTGTGTGTGTCCCTCCCTCGCCGTGTGTCTGCATGTATCCCCCTCACTGTGTGTATGTGTGTGTCCCTCCATCGCTTTGCATGTGTGTGCACCCTCTCAATTTGTGTGCACATGCCCTACCCCTTGCGGTGTGTGTGCTTGTCCCTCCTTCACTGTGTGTCCCTCTCTCGCTATGTGTGTGCGTGTCGCTTCCTCGCTGTGTGTGTGTGTCCCTACCACGCTGTGTGTGTCCATGCTCCCTCCCTCGCTGCGTGTCTCAGCGTGTCCCTCCCTTGCTCTGTGTGTGTGTGTCACTCCCTCACTGTGTGTGTGTCCCTCACTCTCTGTGTATGTGCGCATGCATGTCCTTTCCTCACTGACTGTGCATGTCCTTCCCTCGCTGTGTCTGTGTGTGTGTCTCTTCGCTGCGTGTCCCTCCCTCACTCTGCGCGTGTGTGTTCCTCCCTCGCTGTGTGTGTGCGTGTCCCTCCCTTGCTCTGTGTGTGTGTGTGTGTGTGTGTGTGTGTGTGCGCGTGTGTGTGTGTGTGTGTGTGTGTGTGTGTCCCTCCTCACTGTGTGTATGTGTGTGTGTGTCCCTCTTGCTGTGCGAGTGTGTGCTTGGCCCTCCCTCGTTGTGTGAGCATGTGTCTCCCCCCTCGCTGTCTGGGCGTGTGTCCCTCTCTTGCTGTGTGTGTGTGTCTGTGTGTGTGTGTCACTCTCTCGCTGTGTCTGTCTGTGTTTGTGTGCTTTCTCATGCATGTGTCGCTCCCTCACTGTCTGTGTGTGCGTGTCCCTCCCTCGCTCTGTGTGTGCGTGTCCCTCCCTCGCCGTGTGTCTGCATGTATACCCCTCGCTCTGTGTGTGTGTGTGTTTGTGTGTGTGTGTGTGTGTATTTGTGCGTGTCCCTCCTTTGCTTTGCGTGTGTGTGCCCCCTCTCAATTTGTGTGCACATGCCCTCCCCCTCGTGGTGTGTGTGCTTGTCCCTCCTTCGCTGTGTGTCCCTCCCTCGCTGTGTGTGTGCGTGTCGCTCCCTCGCTGTGTGTGTGTGTGTGTGTGTGTCTCCCACGCTGTGTGTGTCCATGCTCCCTCCCTCGCTGCGTGTATCAGCGTGTCCCTCCCTCACTCTGTGTGTGTCCCTCCCTCACTGTGTGTGTGTGTCCCTCGCTCTCTGTGTATGTGCGTGGGCATGTCCTTCCCTCGCTGTGTCTGTGTGTGTCCCTTCACTGCGTGTCCCTCCCTCGCTGTGTGTGTGTGTGTGTGTCCCTTCCTCGCTGTGCGTGTGTGTGTGTTCTCCCTCAACTTGTGTGTACGTCCCCCTTGCTGTGTGTGCGTGTCCCTCCTCACTGTGTGTGTGTGTGTGTGTGTCCCTCCTCACTGTGTGTGTGTGTGTGTGTGTGCGTGTGTGTGTGTGTGTGTCCCTCCTCACTCTGTGTGTGTGTATGTGTGTGTGTGTGCGTGTGTGTGTGTCCCTCCTCACTCTGTGTGTGTGTGTGTGTGTGTGTGTGTGTGTGTGTGTGTCCCTCCTCACTGTGTGTGTGTGTGTGTGTGTGTGTGTGTGTGTGTCCCTCCTCACTGTGTGTGTGTGTGCGTGTCCTCCTCAGTGTGTGTGTGTGTGTGCGTGTGTGTGCGCGTGTGTGTGTGTCCCTCCTCACTGTGTGTGTGTATGTGTGTGTGTCTGTCCCTCCTCACTGTGTGTGTGTGTGTGTGTGTGTGTGTGTGTGTGTGTGTGTCCCTCCTCACTGTGTGTGTGTGTGTGTGTGTGTCCCTCCTCACTGTGTGTGTGTGTGTGTGTGTGTGTGTGTCCCTCCCTCGCTGTGTATGTGTGAGTTACTCCCTTGCTCTGTGTGTGTCTCCCTCTTGCTCTGCATGTGTGTGTGTGGCCCTCCCTCGCTGTGTGTGCATGAGTCTCCTCCTCACTGTGTGTGTGCGTGACCCTCTCTTGCTCTGTGTGTGTGTGTGTGTGTGTGTGTGTGTCCATGTCCCTCACTGGCTGTGTGTGTGCGTGCCCCTCTCTCGCTGTGTGTCTGTGTTTGTGTGCTTGGGCATGAGCGTGTCCATCCCTCGCTGTGTGTACGTGTCCCCTCTTGCTGTGAGTATGTGTGACCCGTTTACAGTGTATGTGAGTGTCCTTCCCTCGCTGCGTGTGTGTGTGTGTGTGTGTGCCCCTTCCTTGCTGTGTGTCTATGCGCGTGTCCCTCCCTTGCTTTGTGCGTGTGTGAGTGTGCCTCTTGCTGTGTGTGCGTGTGTCACTTCCTCGCTTTGAGTGTGTATCCCTCCCTTGTTCTTTGTGCATATCCCCACCATTGTGTGTCCGCATCGCCCCTCGCTGTGTGAGTGCCTGTCCCCCCTTGCTGTGTGTGCGTGTGTCCCGTCTCGCTGTGTGTATGTGCCCCCTCTCAATTTCTGTGCACATGCCATCCCCCTCACCGTATGTCTGCTTGTCCCTCCTTCCCTGTGTGTGCGCGTGTCCCTCCCTTGCTGTTTATGTGCGTGTCCGTCTCTCGCTCTGTGTGTTGGTGTATATCCCTCCCTCGCTGTGTGTGTGCATGTCCTTCCCTCCGTCTGTGTGTGTGTGTCCCACTCTCACTGTGTGTGTCCCCCTCTTGCTGTGAGTATGTGTGTCCCTTTTGCAGTGTATGTGAGTGTCCCTCCCTCGGTGTGTGTGTGTGTGTGTGTGTGTGTATGCATGCGTGTCAATTCCTCACTGTGCCTGTGCGTCACTCGCACGCTGTGTGAGTTTGTGTGTGTGTGTGTGTGTGAGTTCGTGTGTGTGTGTGTGTGTGTGTGTGTGTGTGTGTGTGTGTGTCCCTCCCTTGCTCTTTGTGTATATTCCCCTCGCTGTGTGAGTGCATGTCCCCCCTTGCTCTGTGTGATTGTGTCCCTCCCTCGCCGTGTCAGTGCCTGTCCCACTCACTGTGTGTGCGTGTCCCCTCACTTTCTGTGCACATTTCCTCCCCCCTCGCCGTGTGTGTGCTTGTCCCTCCTTCCCTGTGTGTGTGTCCCTCCCTCGCTGCATGTCTCAGCACGTCCCTCTCTCGCTGTGTGTGTGTGTATCTCTTCCTCGCTGTGTGTGTGTGTGTACGTGTTACATGCTCACAGTATGTGTTCTTGTGTCACCCCTTCACTGCGTGTCCCTCACTCGCTGTGTGTGCGCGTGTCTCTCCCTCGCTGTGTGTATATATGTGTGTATGTGCGTGTCCCTCCCTCTGTGTGTGTGTGTGTGTGTGTGTGTTTGTGTGTGACCCTCCCTTGCTGTGTGTGCATATCCCTCCCTGGTTGTGTGTGTGCGTGCGTGTCCCTCTCTTGCTCTGTGTGTGTGTGTGTATGTGTACCTCTTGCTGTGCGTGTGTATGCATGTGTCTCCCACTCGCTGTGTTTGCGAGTGTCCCTCTCTTGCTCTGTGTGTGTCTGTGTTTGTGTGTCCCTGCCTCACTGTGTGTCTGCGTGTATCCCCCTCTCACTGTGTGTGTTTGCATGTCACTCCTTCACATTGCGTGTGTGTGTGTCCCCGTCCCTCGCTCTGTGTGTGTCCCTCACTCTCTCTCTGTGTATGTGCGCATGCATGTCTTTCCCTCACTGTGCCTGTGTGTGTGTCCCTTCGCTGAGTGTCCCTCCCTCACTGTGTGTGTACGTCCTCCCTCACTCTGTGCGTGTGTGTGTGTGTGTCCCTCTCTCGCTCTGTGTATGTGCGTGTCCCTCCCTCGCTGTGTATGTATGACTTTCCACGCTTGCTCTGTGTGTGTGTGTGTGTGTGTGTGTGTGTGTGTGTGTGTGTGTCCCTCTTGCTGTGCGAGTGTGTGCTTGGCCCTCCCTTGTTGAGTGAGCATGTGTCTCCCCCCTCGCTGTGTGTGTGCGTGTCCCTCTCTTGCTGTGAGTGTGTGTCCCTCACTTGCTCTGTGTGTGTGCATGTCCTTCCCTGCCTCACTGTGTGTGTGTTTGTGTGTGTGTGTCACTCTCTCACTGTATGTGTACGTTTCACTCCCTCGCTGTTTGTGTGTCCCTCGCTCGCTGTGTGTGTGAGTGTGTGTGTGTCCCTCCCTCGCTCTGTGTGTGTGTGTGTGTGTGTGTCCATTGCTGTGTATGTGCGTGTCCCTCCCTCGCTGTGTATGTGTGACTTTTCCCCCTTGCTCTGTGTGTGTTTGTGTGTGTTTGTGTGTATGTGTGTCCCTCCCTTGCTCTTTGTGTACATCCCCCTCACTGTGTGAGTGCATGTCCCCCCTTGCTGTGTGTGCCTGTGTCCCTCCCTCGCCGTGTCAGTGTGTGTCCCCTCTCACTGTGTGTGCGTGCCCCCTCTCACTTTCTGTGCACATTTCCTCCCCCTCGTCATGTGTGTGCTTGTTCCTCCTTCCGTGTGTGTGTGTGTGTGTGTGTCCCTCGCTGTGTATGTGTATGTCTGTCCCTCGCTGTGTGTGCCTGTCCCTCCCACACTGTTTGTGCATGTCCTTCCCTCCCTAGCTCTGTGTGTGTGTGTTTGTGTGTGTCCCTCCCTCGCTGTGTGTGCATGTCCCTCCCTGGATGTGTGTGTGTGTGTATGTGTGACTTTCTCCCCTTGCTCTGTGTATGTGTGTGTGTGTCCCTCTTGCTGTGTGTGTGTCCCACCCTTGCTCTTTGTGTATATCCCCCTCACTGTATGTGCGCATCTCCCCTCGGTGTGTGAGTGCATGTCCCCCCTCGCTGTGTGTGCGCGTATCCCTCCCTCGCTGTGCCTGTGCGTATCCCCAGTCGCTGTGTGTGCGTGCACCCTCTCAATTTCTGTGCACTTGCCCTCCCCCTCGCCGTGTGTCTACTTGTCCCTCCTTCCCTGTGTGTGGGTGTCCCTCCCTCGCTGTGTGTGTGCATATCCCTCCCTCGCCATGTGTGTGTGTGTCCCTTCCTTGCTGTGTGTGTGTACGTGTCATATCCTCACTATATGTGTTTGTGTGTCCCCCCCTTCACTGCGTGTCCCTCCCTCGCTGTGTGTGTGTGTGTGTGTGTGTAAGTGTGTCTCCTCCCATGCTGTGAGTGTGCGTGTCCCCCTTGCTGTTGTGTGTGTGTGCGTGTCCCTCCCTCGCTGTGTATGTGTGAGATCCCCCCCTTTGCTGTGTGTGTGTGTGTGTGTGTGTGTGTTTGTCCCTCTTGCTGTGCATGGCCCTCCGTCGCTGTGTGCATGTGTCTCCCCCTCGCTGTGTGTGTGTGTGTGTGTGTCCCTCTCTTGCTCTGTGTGTGTGTGTTTGTGTGTGACCCTCCCTCGCTGTGTGTGCATGCCTCTCCCTGGCTGCGTGTGTGCGTGTCCCTCTCTTGCTCTGTGTGTGTGTGTGTGTGTGTGTCCCTCTAGATGTGCACGCGTGTGTGTGGCCTTCCCTCTTGTGGGTGCATGTGTCTCCCCCTCGCTGTGTTTGTGAGTGTCCCTCTCTTGCTCTGTTTGTGTGGACCTCCCTCGCTGTGTGTGCATGTGTCTCACCCTCGCTGTGTGTGCGTGCGTGTCCTTCCCTCGCTGTGTGTGTGCGTGTGCCTCCCCCCTCGCTTGTGTGTTTGCGAGTGTTCCTCTCTTGCTCTGTGTGTGCGTGTTTCTGTGCGCGAGTTCCTCCCTCGCTGCATGTGTCTGTGTTTCTGTGCTTGCACATGTCCCTCCCTCACTGTGTGTGTGCCCCCCACTTGCTGTGAGAATGTGTGTCCCTCTAGGAGTGTATGTGCGTATCCCACCCTCGCTTTGTGTGTGTGTGTCCCTCTTGCTCTGTGTGCGTGTGTCACTCCCTCGCTCTTTGTGTGTGTATGTGTCCCTCCATTGCTCTTTGTGTATATCCCCTCATTGTGTGTGCGCATCCCCCCTCGCTGTGTGTGCGTGTCCCTCCCTCGCTGTGTGTGTGCGTGCCCCCTCTCAATTTCTGTCCACATGCCCTCCCCCTCGACATGTGTGAGCTTGTCCCTCCTTCGCGGTGTGTGCGTGTCCCTCCTTGCAGTGTATGTGCGTGTACCTCCCTCGCTGTGTGTCTGCGTGTATTCCCCTCACTGTAAGAGTGTGTGTTTGTCCCTTGCTCTGTGTTTGTGTGTATGTGTGCGTGTCCCTCCTTCGCTTTACGTGTGTGTGTCCCCGTCCCCCGCTGTGTGTATGTGCGCGTCCCTCCCTCGCTGTGTGTGTGTGTGTTCCTGTCCCTCGCAGTGTGTCTGTCTGTATTCCCCTCACTGTGTGTCTGTTTGCGTGTCCCTCCCTCGCTTTGTGTGTGTGTGCCCCCTCTCAATTTGTGTGCACATGCCTTCCCCCTCGCTGTGTGTGTGCGTGTCCCTCCCTTGCTGTGTGTGTGCGTGTCCCTCCCTCGCTGTGTGTGTGCGTGTCGCTCCCTTACTGCGTGTTTCAGCGTGTCCCTCCCTCGCTGTGTGTGTGCGTGTCGCTCCCTTACTGCGTGTCTCAGCGTGTCCCTCCCTCGCTGTGTGTGCATGTCCTTCCCTCTCTGTCTGTGTATCTGTGTGTGTTTCCCTTCACTGCGTGTCTGTGCGTGTCCCTCCCTCGCTGTGTGAGTGTGTGTGTGTATCTCCCTCGCTGTGTGCGTGTCCCTCCCACGCTGTGTATGTGCATGTCCCCTCCCTCACTGCGTGTCTCAGCGTGTCCCTCCCTCGCTGTGTGTGCATGTCCTTCCCTCACTGTCTGTGAGTGTGTGTGTGTGTGTCCCTTCGCTGCATGTCTGTGTGTGTCTCTTTCCTGCTGTGTATGTGCATGTCCCTCCCTCGCTCTGTGTGTGCGCGTGTCCCTCCCTCGCTCTGTGTGTGCGCGTGTCCCTCCCTCGCTGTGTGTGTGCGCGTGTCCCTCCCTCGCTGTGTGTGTGCGCGTGTCCCTTCCTTGCTGTGTATGTGTGTCCCTTCTTTGCTGTGTATGTGTGTCCCTTCCTCGCTGTGTATGTGTGTCCCTTCCTCGCTGTGTATGTGTGTCCCTTCCTCGCTGTGTATGTGTGTCCCTCCCTCGCTGTGTATGTGCGTCCCTCCCTCGCTGTGTATGTGTGTCCCTCTCTCGCTGTGTGTGTGTCCCTCCCTCGTTGTGTGTGTGTGTCCCTCCCTCGCTTCATGTGTGTGTGTGTGTGTCCCTCCCTCGATTTGCGTATGTGTCCCTCCCTCACTGTGTGTCTGCGTGTATTCCCTCACTGTGTGTGTGTGTGTGTGTGTCCAAAATTTGCACCTTCAGTGAATTGGCCATCATAAATTGATTGTGGTATTCAGGAATGTGTGGTTTAAATAAGTTCACCACGAGAAATTCAGGGTTTAATGTATAGGTAGAGGGGTGGGTCTGGGTAGGATGCTCTTCAGAGTTTTGGAATGGACTGGTTGGGCCGAATGGCCTGGTTGCACACGATGGCGATTCTATTCAGGTTATCGTCCAGCACTGTCAACCATCCCCGTCTCTTACACCTTGCCTTATCCCCAGTATTCTCCTCAACACAGTAATCTCCTCCAGACTCTAAAACACTCCTTGCCTATGTAACCTTCTCCAGTCCTTACAAAGATCGATATGTCTGTCACCTCTTCCTGCTTTTAGAACCCTCCCTATAACTATTACCATTTGGTACAGCACTCCCAATCATTGTTCCCTCTTGAAACTCCCATAAACATTTGTGTCTCTGAAAACTAATCTGGACTGTCTCAACTTCCCTTTGACAGTTACATGCTGAGACCTGCTCTATATCAGTGAAGAAATTAAGTCTTGGCAACAACTCGCTGTTATAATCTCCCTCCAGCCTTACAGCACTGAGGATCAGTAGAAGCTCTTTTCAACCCGACAGCCATCCCTGTGTCTGTAATCTCCTCCACTCCCCACAATACATTCTCTCTGAGCTCCTCTGTAGTCCACTAAACACTCCCTAACACTGTCTGTATCAGTATAACCTTCTCCAAAACACACAACCTTCTCTATCTGTGTAAATCCCTACACCGGACCCTATCCCTCTCAGCTCCGTCTAACAATACAACTCTCCATGTCTGTGTATTCACCTTCAGCCCCTACTCTCCTCCCGATCTGTGTAACCTTCTCCATGCATTTTTGCTTCAGTCTCTTCAACTGTCCCTGTCAGTGTAACCTCTTCCAGACGAGAAAACTCTCCTCTTTTTGACTTACTCAGACCACACAACCCTCACTATCTATAACCTACTCCTGTCTGAGAAACCTACTTCTGCAGTTGCTCCAACTCTCCATAAGCTCCTGCAGCTCTTACATCCCTCCCTATCTACCAAATCTCTTCCAGTCCCTAAACACCAACAGTCTGTGGAGACCCGACCACCATCCCTATCAGTGTAATCCTCTCAGGTCTCTGCAGTAATCCTGATCTGTCGAACTCACTCCATGCCTGTGCCTCTCCCAATCCGGTCCCTACAAAATGCACTATCTATTTAACACCCTCCTGTCACTATCACCCCCTTGTCAATGTAAGCTCCTTCTGTGTCTCCACCATCTACCCATCTCCATAACCTTGTCCAGCTCTTACACCACTATCTGTTTAAACGTCACCCTCCTCTACAACTTCCTCCTGTTTGTGCTATGCTCCCTTATCTGTGAAACTGTTTCTGACCAAAATTGCTATCCCAGTCTCTGAAAAGAAATCCAGATTCCACAGCCTCCATAACCCCCAGAACCTAATCCTTCCTATGTCTATAAACATCGTTAGTCACGATACCCTGCATATCTCAGTTTGTTCTTCCAGTCGATACAAATATCTTTATCTCTGTAATCTGCTCAGCTCCCTAAAACAGTCCCTGTCTGTGATTCAGCCCTGGCCTACAAACATTCTTATCCCTGTAAACTTCTCTATCCCTCCCAACATTCCCAACTCCATGAACCCCTGTCAGCCCTACAGCTCTCCACATTTCTGTAACCTCCTGTGGGTCTATGGTCCTCCCTCCCTGTGAAATCACCTCCAGTCCCCACACCCCTCCCAATCTGGGTCCTCTGCTCCAGATCAGGCCATTGCTGTCTCTGTAAACACCTCCACTCCTGACAACTCTTCCCATTTGTGTAACCTCGTTCAGACCCCATACTCTCCAGCTTCCTGAATCCTCTTCCTGCATTGCAACCAAAACCATGTTTGTGTAACAATCTCAAGTGCTTAAACCTCCCCAATTCCGTAACCTTTTGCAGTCCTAACAAAACATCTAAACTATGAAACCGCTCATTTCCATACAATCCTCCCTCCCTCCCTCCCTCCTCAAATGCCTTCATCACCATGAAACCTCACAATTACTGAAGCCTCCTTTTGGCATTGCAAACCTCCTAATATCTGCAAAATCCTCGTGTCCTGATATCCCTCCCTATCTCTGTAACTCCCTCCACCCTCCAGTGTCATTCTGGGGAGCATGGGAGAGGAGAGAACGTTTGTAGAGTTTGGACCATATTACGGAGGTAGAATTCTGGGAATTACAGATTTAGTTTTATGTCTGTGGTGTGCAGATTATTGGCGAGGACTCTAAAGACAGGATATACGACTACTTGGAAAACCATAGTTAAATTAGCCACAGTCAGTATGGGTTTGTGAGCGGTCAGGTCATGCCTCACAAACCTTATTGAATTCTTTGAGGATATGGCAGAATATGTTGATGGCTCATTCAGAAAAGAAGGAAAATTGGGATACAGGGAAATCTGTCTGTCTGGATACAGGATTGGATGGCCCAGAGAAGACAGAGGGTGGCAGCAGATGGACAGTATTGAGCCTGGAGCTCAGTGACCAGTGGGGTTCTGTAACAATCAGCTCTGGGACTCTGCTCTCTGTGAATTTTGTAACTGACTTGGATGTGGATGTTGGAGAGTGGGTTAGTAAGTTTGCCAATAACGTGAAGGTTGGTGGAGTGGTGGGGAATGTGGAGAGCTGTTGTAGAATGCAATGGGACATTGGCAGGACACAGAGCTGGGCTGGAAGTGGCAGATGGAGTCCAATCTGGAAAAGTGTGAAGTGATTCATTCTGGAAGGTCAAATTTGAATACAGAATACAGGGTGAAAGGTAGATTACTTGCCAGAGATCATGGGGTCAGTGTCAATAGATCCCTCAAAATCGCCACGCACGTTGGTAGGGTTGTTAAAAAGGCACTTGTTGTGTTGGCTCCCCTTAGAAGGGGATTGACGGTAAGAGCCGTGAGGTTTTACTGCATCTTTATAGCGTCCTGGTGAGACCACACTTGGAATATTGTGTTCAGTTCTGGTCCCCTGTTTACAGGAAGGATGCGCACGATTTAGCGAGCGTACACAGGAGATTTACCAAGATGCTGCCTGTAATGGAGGGCAGTTCTTACAAAAAAGGGTGAGGGAGCGAAGGATTTTTTCATTGGAGTGAAGAAGGGGGCGGGGCGACTTTGTGGATGTGAACAAGATGATAAGAGGCACAGAGTGAGTGAATAGTCAGAGACTTTTCCTCCTATGGCATAAATGGCTATTACAAGGGGGCGTAACTTTAAGGTGAATGGAGGATGGATAAGAGAATAGAGAATGGTGGGTGGTTGGATGGACTGCCAATGGTGGGAGTAAAATTAGGCACATCTGGGACATTTAATAGAATCTTGGACAGACACATGGATAATAGTAAAATGAAGGGTATGTAGTTTATTTTGATCTTACAGTTGGATAAAAGGTTGGCATGAAATCATGGCCGAAGGGTCTTGGGCTGAACTGTTCTGTGTTCTGTGTTCTGTCTGGTAAACTGGGTAATAAGCTCAGATCAGTGTAAAAAGGATATGGCTTTCAGGAGGAGCTCGTGAACTGGATACAAAATTTGCTTGATGGTAGGAGACAGAGGGTGGTGGGAGGCATGTTGTTTTTTTCTGGCTGGAGACATGTGATCAGCGGTGGAGTGGGTCCACTGTTGTTTGTCATTTGGATAAATGGTTTGGATGGGAATATTGGCTTCCTGGTAAGTAACTGTTTTGTGTGACACTGAAATTGGTGGTAAAGTGGATAGTGGAGAATGTTATCTGTGATACAACAGGATGAACAGTACTGCTGGGATAGTGGGCTGAAGAATAGCAGATGGAGTTTAATTAGATAAAGGTGAGGTGTTCCATTTTGGTGGAACAAACCAGGGTGGGACTTGTACAGTTATTGTTCGGGCCCTGGATCGTGTTTTCAGTCAGAGATCCAGTGACCCAGGTACACATTTCTTTGAATGTGGTGTCACAGGTAGACAGGCTGGTGAAGAAGGCATTTGGGATGGTTACCTTCATTCGGGAGAGCATTAAGTGTAAGAGTTGGGATGTCATGTTGTGGCTGTAAAAGACATTGGTGGGGCCACCATTAAAACATTGTTGATCAGTCGGAAGAACTCATCTAGTTCACTAACCTCCTTTAGGGAAGGACATCAAATATTCTAACCTGGTCTGGCCAACATGTGACTCCAGACCCACAGCAATATGACTGACTCTGAGCTGCCCTCTAGGTAATTAGCAGAGGGGCCAAATAACGTTGTTCCAGGCAGTGACACCCACATCCCATGAATGAATAAATAAAAATACCTATGTCCCTCCGTACCTCTGCAAACCCCTCCAGCTGCAGAAATCCGTCCTGGCTTTGTAACACCCTGACCACTCTCTGTAACACTCTCACCACCTCCAGCACATTCATCTCTCCCTGTTCCTATCGTGTCATTAAACCTTGACAATGATTCCCCTTCCCACTGCCCTCCTCCTGCTAGCAGACCCATTGCAATTACTCCTAAAACACTCTCTCACTTCAGGCTTTTAAGTACTTTTTGGTGATCTTCTCAGCCTCATAATCTAGTATGATTCGTTTTGTCCTGAGTAAAGGATCAGTGGGAATTTCTTGCTGAGGTTTTTACTGTTTCAATTGAATGTCCTTTTGTTGAGTATTTTGCATTGTCCCTTCAAATATTTTCCACTGTTCATTTACAGGCACATATTTCAGTCTGTTTCCCGCGTTTACCTTGGTCAGTTCTCCTGTCAAACTCATGTAATTGTCTATTTTTATTTATTGCAGATTTCCTTTCTGTGAATCACTTTAAAACTTTATTTATTTTAACTGCACTTTACCACATTTCCCGAAGGATCTCTGCAGGTGACATTACTCATTCACTAAGTTTCATTACATGGTCGCTCTGCGATAGTTATGTCCCTTAACAGTTGCACAATGTGTTTTTCAAAGAAACACTGAAAAAAAATTAACCAAACTCATCTTCCAATATCAATGGTGACTGTGTGATTGTCCCAGATTATACAAATATTGAAGTTTCCCAAAGTTATCACAATGTGTTTGTTAAAAAAATTCCAATGAGTTTGTGTGTAATGCAGTGCTGAACAATGGAATGCTGTTCAGTGGCTAAAACTGTTCTGCTGCTTGTGACCTTGGCAAGTAGTAGCCAGAATGTACATTCAGACTGACTCTACTTCATGATCTGAGGCCAAATGCTTTCTCTGTAATGCCTTTGTTATCCATTATTGCTATCGTTGCCCATTTTGCCTGAGTTTGCACAAGATTACAAACCACTGAATATTTTTGTTCACCCTGTATCCATGTCTCCCTGGTGTCTAAATCTCTTTTATCTCTGTGTCACAAATCCTTCGACCATATTGCAGCAACGTTGTCCGTTTAAAAAAAAAACATAATATATTCTCTTCCACAATTTTCCGTCACAAATCTATTTGCTGATGTACAATTTTAGATGAGATTACTTACAGTGTGGAAACAGGCCCTTCGGCCCAACAAGTCCACACCGACCCGCCGAAGTGCAACCCACCCATACCCTTACATTTACCCCTTACCTAACACTACGGACAATTTAGCATGGCCAATTCACCCGACCTGCACATCTTTGGACTGTGGGAGGAAACCGGAGCACCCGGAGGAAACCCACGCAGACACTGGGAGAACGTGCAAACTCCACACAGTCAGTCGCCTGAGGCAGGAATTGAACCCAGGTCTCTGGCGCTGTGAGGCAGCAGTGAGAACCTCTGAGCCACCGTGCCGCCCCGATAAGTCAAAACTGACCCTCCGAAGAGCAGCCCACCCAGACCATTCCCCTACACCTAACACTGTGGGCAATTTTCCATGGCTAATTCACCTAACCTGCAACTTTTTGGACTGTGGGAGGAAACCGGAGCACCCGGAGGAAACCCACACAGACACGGGGAGAATGTGCAAACTCCACATAGACAGTTGCCTGAGGCGGGAATTGAGCCCGGGTCTCTGGTGCTGTGACGCAGCAGTGCTAACCAATGTGCCATCGTGCCGCCCTCAACGTAAACATTTTCGTTAAACTCTGTCTCCTCCTGTTCCTTTCTGCTTGTCTTCAGTCACATTCCCATGCTGCTCCCATACTTCACCTTTCTTCTGTGGTTTTGGAAAGATCCTTTCACTTGAATCCTGTCCCGGCATCCTCTCTGTCAGTTTAATGCCCTGTCCATAAACCTACCAACATGATTGGCCAGGACACTGCTCCTAGCACAGTTCCAGAGGGACCATCCTAATAGATTTTTTTAAAATCAGGTATGGGATGTGTGAGTCTCTGGATGACCAGCCTTTCTTGCCCAGTCCTAGAAGCCCTTGAACTGAGAAACTTGCTCGGCCATTTCAGAGGGTAATTGAGAGGCAAATCCTTTGCTGTGGGTATATCGTGCAGACCACGTGAGGATGGGCAGATGTCCTTCTCTAAAGGACAAGTGTTTGGATTTGTTGTACATCAGTAATGGTTTCATACTTATTTGTGGATTGTTAATTATTATTTTTAAAATTATTGATTTCAAGTGTCTCCTTTTCAGATGGCGGGATTCAATCCTGCCTCCCCTGAACATTAGCTGAGGTTTTGGATACATTCTCTCGCAATAATACCACTAGGCCATTACTTCACCTGCTCACTGGGTGCTCATCCCTGAGCACTGATACCAGGGCATCATGAAGCTAAACCCATTCTTCCGACACAATTGTGTGATCCTGACATCTTCCAGCAATCTGGGACTATTACTTAATATCGCTCCATTTTCCAGATCTCTGTGGGACTCTGTGCCATTCTCCATGTGTAACCTTCACTGCATCTGTTTAATTTCCCATTCTGTCTATTTCTCTGTCTCCTGTAGGTACTGAGGAAACTCCTGAATCAATAGCCTTCCCAGCTGCTGGGTGGGTCGTCCCTCACCTCATTGAACGCAGTTGGTCTGCCAGAGAGAGACAAAGGGAAAGGAGATCTGGAGCGTTCAATAAATCCTGTAGTGAGGTAAGGTCACCCACAGTGCACAGAGCAAAGAACAATGAGAGGGGTCCAAACATCTGTTAACACAACATGACATAGATACAGTGCTGGAGGGGGAGCACAGTACACACACACACCCCAGGCTCAATCACCATCCCAATGTAAGTTCTGTTATATTAAAACTCACTACTCTACAACAGTGTATCTATGGCATGTCTTGTGGTCCAGTGTCTTCGATAATTTTTAATCCTGTAACAGATCCTATCACTGTAACCTCCTCCTTTCCTGATCGTCCCTCCACATATTTGAATTGTGCTGCATTCCAGACGACCTTCCTTATCCCTGTAACTTGGTTCAGTGTTAACAACATGCCTTATCTCATTTGCCTTCTCCTCCAATAATGTAAACACAAGGACTACAGATGCAAGAAACCAGAGTCTAGATTAGAGTGGTGCTGGAAAAGCACGGCAGGTCAGGCAGCATCCGAGGAGCAGGAAAATCGATGTTTCAGGCAAAAGCCCTTCATCAGGAACAGAGGCCGGGAGCCTGCAGAGTGGGGAGATAAATAAGAGAGGGGTGGGGATGGGGAGAAAGTAGCATAGAGTACAGTAGGTGAATAGGGTGGGGAAGAAGGTGATAGGTCAGAGTGGAGGATGGGGGAAGGTAGCAAAGAGTACAATGGGTGAATGGGGGTGGGGATGGGGGTGATAGGTCAGAGAGGAGGGTGGAGTGGATCGGTGGGAAGGGAGATAGGCCATTAGGACAGGTCATGAGGGCGGTGCTGAGCTGGAAGGCTGGAGGTGGGGTGAGATGGGGGAAGGGGAAATGAGGAAACTGGTGAAGTCCACATTGATGCCCTGGGGTTGAAGTGTTCCGAGACGGAAGGTGAGGCGTTCTTCCTCCAGGCGTCGGGTGGTGTGGAAGTGGCGGTGGAGGAAGCCCAGGACCTGCATGTCCTCGGCAGAGTGGAAGGGGGAGTTGAAATGTTGGGTCACAGGGCGGTGGGGTTGATTGGTGCGGGTGTACCAGAGATGTTCCCTAAAGTGCTCTGCTAGGAGGTGTTCAGTCTCCCCAATGTAGAGGAGACCGCATTGGGAGCAACGGATACAATAAATGATATTGGTGGATGTGCAGGTAAAACATTGGATGTGGAAGGCTCCTTTCGGGCCTTGGATGGTGGTGAGGGGGGAGGTCTGGGCGCAGGTTTTGCAATTCCTGCAGTGGCAGGAGAAGGTGCCAGGAAGGGAGGGTGGGTTTTTGGGGGGCATGGAACTGACCAGGTAGTCACAGAGGGAATGGTCTTTGCGGAAAGTGGAAAGGGGTGGGGAGGGAAATATATCCCTGGTGGTGGGGTCCGTTTGGAGGTGGTGGAAATGTCGGCAGATGATTTGGTTTCTGAGAAGGTTGGTCGGGTGGAAGGTGAGCACCGGGGTGTTCTGTCCTTGTTACGGTTGGAGGGGTGGGGTCTGAGGGCGGAGGTGTGGGATGTAGACGAGATGCATTGGAGGGCATCTTTTACCACGTGGGAAGGGAAATTCCGATCTCTAAAGAAGGAGGCTATCTGATGTGTTCTGTGGTGGAACTGGCCGTCCTGGGAGCATGTACGGTGGATGTGGAGGTATTGGGAATAGGGGTTGGGAATTTTGCAGACAGTAGGGTGGGAAGATGTGTAATCTAGGTAGCTGTAGGAGTCGGTAGGTTTGTAAAAATTGTCGGTGTCAAGTCGGTTGTCATTAATGGGGATTGAGAGGTGCAGGAACGGGAAGGAATTGTCTGAGATGGTCCAGGTAAATTTAAGGTCAGGGTGGAATGTGTTGGTGAAGTTGCTGAATTGCTCAAACTCCTCGAGGGAGCACGAGGTGGTGCCAATGCAGTCATCAATGTAGCGGAGGAAGAGGTGGGGAGTAGTGCCATTGTAACTACGGAAGATGGACTGTTCTACGTAGCCAACAAAGAGACAGGCATAGCTGGGGCCCATACGGGTGCCCATGGCTACTCCTTTGGTATGGAGGAAGTGGGAGAATTTGAAGGAAAAATTGTTAAGGGTGTGGACAAGTTCAGCCAAACGAATGAGAGTATTATTGGAAGGGTTCTGTTGTGGATGTCGGGAGATGAAGAAACGGAGGGCTTGGAGGTCCTGGTCATGGTGGATGGAGGTGTAGAGGGATTGGATATCCATGGTGAAGATGAGGCGTTGGGGGCCTGGGAAACGGAAGTCTTGGAGGAGTGGAGGGTGTGAGTGGTGTCTCAAACGAATGTGGGTAATTCCTGGACTGGGGGATAGGACAATGTCGAGGTAGGTAGACATGCGTTTGATGGAATAGGAGCATGCTGAGAGAATGGGTCGGCCAGGGTGGTCAGGCTTGTGGATCTTGGGTAGGAGGTAGAACCGGACAGTGCGGGATCCTGGACAATGAGGTTGGAAGCTGTGGGTGGGAGATCTCCTCCTGAGGTGATGACGTTCTGTATGGTCTGGGAGATGACGGTTTGGTGATTGGAGGTGGGTCATGGTAGAGGGGGTGATAGGAGGAGGTGTCTTTGAGTTGGCATCATGGCTTCAGCGGTGTAGAGGTCAGTGCACCAGACTCCCACTGCACCCCCTTTATCTGCTGGTTTGATGGTGAGGTCGGTATTGGAGTAGAGGAAGTGGAGGGCTGCACGTTGTGAGGGTGAGAGGATGGAGTGGGGGAGGGGGTAGATAGGTTGAGGCGGTTAATGTCTCGGTGGAAGTTGGAAATGAAGAAATCGAAGACAGGTAATAGGCCAGCGCGGGGTGTCCTGGTGGATGGAGTGTATTGGAGGGCAGCAAAGGGGTCCTCAGAAAATAGGCGGGAGTCTTCATTGTAAAAGTCAGCTCTGAGGCGGAGGTGATGGAAGAAGTGTTCGATGTCACGGCGTGTATTAAATTCATTGATGTGTGGATGGAGGGGGATAAAGGTGAGGCCTTTGCTGAGGACTGATCATTCATCCTCAGTGAGGGGGAGGTCCGGGGGAATGGTGAAAACTCGGCAGGACTGGGAGCTGGGATTAGGCGTAGGTGTGGAGCTGGGGGAGGCGACTGAGCCTGTAACTGGAGTGGGTGTGGTGTTAGGGGGGATGGGGATGGAGTCATGAGCAGGGGTGGGGTTCCCCTCAGGGTTCTGGGGGCAGGGATTGTGACGGTGGGACTTGGAGGTGGTGTCAGCAAAATGCAGGTGAGTGGCGTTGGTGGGGGCGGAAGTGGTGGCAAACACGGCAGTGGGGGGGGGGTGGAAGTCACTGAGTGTGTGACATCAGCGATGATGTGAGGGGCGGAAGTGATGTCACTTGTGGTGTATGAGGAATTGTGAGGGGCGGAAATGGCATTTACTTTATTTTAACCAATAATTTCCTGTCACAAATCTGTTTGACAATGTCATATTTTAATTAAACTCAGTCCCTTACTGTTTCTTTCTTTTGGTCTTCATCCACATCTCCATGGTGTTCTAATATTTCAACCTTTCTCTTTGGACTTGGGAATATCCATTCACCTCAGACCTGTCCCCCTCCTCATCTGTGTCCATTTATAGCACACTGCATAATCCTGGTACCAGAGGGGCCTATCCCAATAAAATAGCTCAGTCCTCCCTGAGTACTGGTAGCAGTGCTCACTGGTCAGAACCACTTCTGATGATGCTATTGTGTGATCCTGACACCTTCCTGCACTCTGCTGATATCACTGTCTTTCTGCATGTGGTATCCCTCACTGTGTGGGTCTAATTGCTGCCTCTGTCAGTGTCTCTCACTCTTGCAGCTACTCCAGATCCTGAGCCAACAGCATTCTCCAGTCCAGAGGGAAGCAACTGCACAGGCCAGGGACGGAGACTGGGTATTTCCAGATCTCTGTGGGACTCAGTGCCATTCTCCACGTGGAACCTTCATTGCATTAATCTAATTTGCCATTCTGTCTACTTCTCTGTCTCTTGCAGGTATTTCTGATGTCCCTGACTCAGCAGAATTCCCAATTCATGAATCGTCCATCACCACATTGAAGACAGTTGGTCAGCCAGAGACAGATGGAGAGGGAGATCTGCACCCTTCAGTAAATCCTGCAGCCGCTAAGATCACTCACAGTAAACAACACAGGGAGGAGTTAGTGGGCTTTAATTCAGACCCTGAGGGCATGATGTAGGAACAATGCTGGGCAAGGAACATGAGAAAATTCTCAGGCTTCATTATCATCATCTTGTCTGTAAATTCATCTGTTCCACAGAACCCCCCCTATGTCTGTCAGTTTCTCCATCGTCTGTTTCATTGATACCACTTCCCCTATCTCTATCAGCCCCTACAATCCTGCTTATCCCTGTAAGCTCCTCATATCAGTACAACTCTCCAAGTTTCTGCGTTTGCCTTTAATCCCGGGTTCTGTCACATCTCTCCTTTACTGGAAAAAAACAACTCTTCAGTTCCTTAAGCCATCCTGGTCAGTGTAGTCCTTTCCAGACCTGAAAACCCTCCCTGTCTTTGTGACTGTTTTGACCTCCTACTACCTTCATGATCTTTGTAACCTTCCCGTCACGACAACAAAAAAGCTCTTTTCCTTAGTAACCTCCTCCAGCTGTGAGACTCCTCCTTGTCTCTGGGCACAAAGCAGAGTGACCCTGCTTCTCTCATAAATTAGTTTCTGCATTTCTAATGATGACTATGAACTCTTCCTGTCTCTAAAACGCACTCAGTCTCTGTAAACTCTGCTGGTCCCGATTGATGTAATTTCCTTCGGTAACAACAAACCTTTATACCTTAAATCTCCTCCAGACGCGACCACACAGTTTATTTCTATAACCTCAATGAGTGACAGAGTCCTAGAGATGTACAGCACGGACACAGACCCTTCGGTCCAACCCGTCCATGCCGACCAGATATCCCAACCCAATCTAGTCCCACCTCCCAGCACCCGACCCATATCCCTCCAAACCATTCCCATTCATATACCCATCCAAATGCCTCTTAAATGTTGCAATTGTCCCAGCCTCCACCACATCCTCTGGCAGCTCGTTCCATACACGTTCCACACTCTGCGTGAAAAGATTGCCCCTTAGGTCTCTTTGATATCTTTCCCCTCTCACCCTAAACCTATGCCCTCGAGTTCTGGACTCCCTGACCCAAGGGAAAAGACTTTGTCTGTTTATCCTATCCTATCCATGCCCCTCATAATTTTGTAAACCTCTGTAAGGTCACCCCTCAGCCTCCGAAGCTCCAGGGAAAACCACCCCAGCCTGTTCAGCCTCTCCCTGTAGCTCAAATCCTCCAGCCCTGGCAACATCCTTGTAAATCTTTTCTGAACTGTTTCAAGTTTCACAACAATTCTTCCGATAGGAAGGAGACCGGAATTGCACAAAATATTCCAACAGTGGCCAAACCAATGTGCTGTACAGCCGCAACATGACCTCCCATCTCCTGTATTTAATACTCTGAACGATAAAGGAGAGCATACCAAATGCCGCCTTCACTCTTTTATCTATCTGCGATTCCACTTTTAAGGAGCTATGAACTTGCACTCCAAGGTCTCTTTGGTCAGCAACACTCCCTAGGACTTTACCATTACGTGTATATGTCCTGCTAAGACTTGCTTTCCCAAAATGCCGCACATCGCATTTATCTGAATTAAACTCCATCTGCCAGTTAGCCCATTGTCCCATCTGGTCCAGATCCTGTTGTAACCCTCTTCGCTGTCCACTACACCTCCAATTTTGGTGTCATCTATAAACTTACTAACTATACCTCTTATGCTCGCATCCAAATCATTTATGTAAATGACAAAAAGTAGAGAGCCCAGCACTGATCCTTGTGACACTCCACTGGTCACAGGCCTTCAGTCTGAAAAACAGCCCTCCACCACCACTATCTGTCTTTTACCTTTGAGCCAGTTCTGTATCCAAATGGTTAATTCTCCCTGTATTCCATGAGTTCTAACCTTGCTAATCAGCCTCCCATGGGGGACCTTGTCGAATGCCTCACTGAAGTCCATATCGATCACATCTATCACTCTGCCTTCATCAATCTTCTTTGTTACGTCGTCAAAAAACTCAATCAAGTTTATGAGACATGATTTCCCACGCACAAAGCCATGTCAACTATTCCTAATCAGTCCTTGCCTTTCCAAATACATGTGCATTTTGTCCCTCAGGATTCCCTCCATCAACTTGCCCACCACTGAGTTCAGGCTCACCGCTCTATACTTCCCTGGCTTGTCTTTACCACCCTTCTTAAACAGTTGCACCACTTTTGCCAACCTCCAGTCTTCTGGCATCTCACCTGTGATTATTGATGATACAAATATCTCAGCACGAGGCCCAGCAATCACTTCTCTAGCTTCCCACAGAGTTCTCGGGTACACCTGATCAGTTCCTGGGGGTTTATTCTCCTTTTACTGTTTCAAGACATCCAGCACTTCCTCCTCTGTTTCTCTGGACATTTTGCAAGATGTCACCATCGATTTCCCTCCAGTCTATATCTTCCATATGAATTTCTACAGTAAATACTGATGCAAAATATTCATTTCGTATCTCCCCCATTTTCTGCGGCTCCACACAAAGGCCGCCTTTCTGATCTTTGTGAGGCCCTATTCTCTCCTTCGTTACCCTTTTTTCCTTTAATATATTTGTAAAAACCCTTTGCATTCTTCTTCATTCTCTTTGTCAGACCTATCTCATGTCCGCGTTTTGCCCTCCTGATTTCGCTCTTAAGTATACTCCTACTTCCTTTATACTCTTCTAAGGATGCACTCGGTCTACCCTGTCTATTCTTGACATATGCTTCCTGCTTTTTCTGAACCAAACACTCAATTTCTTTAGTCATCCAGAATTCCCAATAATTACCAACCTTCCCTTTCACCCTGACAGGAATATACGTTCTCTGGATTCTCATTACCTCATTTCTGAAGGCTTCCCATTTTCCAGCCGTCCCTTTAGCTGCGAACATCTGCCTCCAATCAGCTTTCAAAAGTTCTTGCCTTATACCGTCAAAATTGGCCTTTCTCCCATTTAGAACATCAACTTTTAGATCTGGTCTATTCTTTTCCATCACTATTTTAAAACAAATAGAATTATGGTCGCTGGCCTCAAAGAGCTCCCCCACTGACAGCTCACTCACCTGCCCTGCCTTATTTCCTAAGAGTAGGTCAAGTTTTGCACCTTCTCTAGTAGGTACATCCACATACTGAATCAGAAAATTGTCTTGTACACACTTAACAAATTCCTCTCCATCTAAACCTTTAACACAATGGCAGTCCCAGTCAATGTTTGGAAAGTTAAAATCCCCTACCTTACCTACCCTATTATTCTTACAGATAGCTGAGATCTCCTTACAACTTTGTTTGGCAATTTCATTTTGACTATTGGGGGGTCTGTAATACAATCCTAATAAGCTGATCATCCCTTTCTTATTTCTCAGTTCCACCCAAATAACTTCCCTGGATGTATTTCTGGGAATATCCTTCCTCAGCACAGCTGTAATGCTATCCCTTATCAAAAATGCCACTCCCCTTCTCTCTTGCCTCCCTTTCTATCCTTCCTGTAGGATTTGTATCCTGGAACATTAAGCTGCCAGTCTTGCCCATCCCTGAGCCATGTATCTGTAATTGCTATGAGATCCCAGTCCCATGTTCCTAACCATGCCCTGAGTTAATCTGCCTTCCCTGTTAGGCCACTTGCATTGAAATAAATGCAGTTTAATTTATTAGTCCTCCCTTGTCCCTGCCTGTCCTGACTGTTTGACTCCCTTCTGTTCTCAGCTGGACCCGTCTCAGATCGAGCTCCCAAAATCCTCCCTGTGATTGTTATCACGTCCCATCCCTGCATTCCTCCAAAATCCATGTAAAGTCCTACCATTCCTAAAACCCACCCTGTATCTGTCACCTGTCCCAGCTTCCACATCCCTCCCTATCTCCCTATCTCCGTAAGACACCATCCCCCCACCCACCCCCGTCCCAGTTACTACATCCCGCTGTATCACGAAATGCCAGTAGTCACTATAATATCAGATTAAGGCGTGAAAGCAGGAATACTGTACTGGGTTAAATGATCAGTCGTGATCATATTGAATGGTGGGACCGACTCTGTGGTCAAATGGCCAATACCTGCTCTTCTTTCCTGTGCTTCTCTATAAATTTACGATCCATATAACCTCCTTCAGTCCCCACATCCCTCCCTCTCTCCATAAACTCCTTCAGTCCCCACGACTCTTCCTAATCATGTAACCTGAACCATTCCCCAGAAACCTCCCTAACTCCATAAACTCCAAAAGGCCCCACGACCCTCCCTATCTCCATACTCTCATCCAGACCCGATGACCCTCCCATTCAGAGTAACCTCCTTCAATCCCCATGATCCTCCTGATCTGTACAAACTCCTTCAGACCCAACAGCCCTGCAGATCTCTTTGGCCCCTTTCAGGCCCCACATCACTCCCTATCTCCATAATGTCCTTCAGTCACCACTGCACTCTCTGTGTCCATAATCTCATACAGTCCCCACATCACTCCCTATCTCCATAATTTCCTTCAGTCCCCACGACCCTCCTTATTCCCAAAACATCTATTACCTGTTGAACCTGTAAGCTACATTTTTCAGATTGATAAACACGAACTCCCATAACCCTTTCTGCTGCCAGTCTGAAACCAAACAGTGTTAACCTGATAGTAGGTCGGGAGCTGAAATATGTTTGAAAGGATATGTCAATGAACAATAACTGGACCCTTAGAAACGCTTTTAATAAAAAGAGAATATGTTTTTGAGCATGTTGGATTTTATTTTTATTGGTGAGAATATAAATGGCAGAATAGATACGGGTGTAGGAGTGGTTGTACCGAGGAAACGGTTTATTTGAATTTTCAGAAACCTTTACACAAGTTTCAATAAGGGCTAAAGAGTAACTTGTTAGAGAATAGGGCACCTTAACTGTCAGGACGTGGGTGAGATATTAGACGAAATAGTGTTGTCAGAATTTACTGTGGAGAAAGACATGGAAACTCGGGAAGTTGGGGACATAAATAGTGATGTCTTGGAAAGAATCCTCACCAGAGAAGAGAAAGTGCTGCAATATTAAAATAAATAAAGGTAGATCAATCCTCAGTCACTTGTTAGTTTGATCCTAGAATATTGTGGGAATCTGGGGAAGAGATTGCAGTGTCCCTAACAGAGATATTTATATTATCAACATACACAATGAGTTACTGGAAGACTGGAGGGTGTTCCATCACTTTAAGGCTTCAGGGAGCAGCCAGGAAATCACAGCCCAGTGATCTACTGGTATGTTGTTGGAGGAGATTCTGAGAGAAATGAGCTACATATATTTGGAAAGGCAAGGGCTGATTAGAGATAGTCAGCATGGCTTTGTGAGTGGGAAACCGTGTTTCACAAACCGGATTGACTCTTCGAGGAGTTGACCAAGAGATCGATGAAGGCAGAGCAGTCAGGGTTGTCTACATGAACTTCAGCAAAGCATTTGACAAGGTTCCAGGGATGTAGAACATCTAATCAATAGGAAGAAGGAAGCTAACTTAAGTTTGAGGAACCAAGGATCAGAAGCTCTAGAGAGTTACATGGGGCAGCACGGTGGCTCAGTGGTTAGCACTGCTGCCTCACAGCACGAGGGACGCGATTTCAATTCCAGCCGCAGGCGACTGTCTGCGTGGAGTTAGCACATTCTCTCCATGTCTGCGTGGGTTACCGACAGGTGCTCCAGTTTCCACCCACAGCCCAAAGATGTGCAGGTTAGGTGAATCAGCCATGCGTTGTTCAAGAAAGGGAATAGAGATAATCCTGGGAATCACAGACCTGTCAGTCTTCTGTCTGTGATGTGCAGATTATTGGAGACTCTGAGATCCAGGATTTATGATTCCTTGGAAAACCATAGTTTGATTATTGAATGTCATTATGGCTTTGTAAGGGATAGGTCATACCACACAAATCTTATTGAATCCTTTGAGAATGTGACAAAACACATTTATGGCTCATTGAGAAAGTACAGAGCATGGGATACAGGGAAACCTGCCTGCCTGGATACAGAATTCCTGGCCCATAGAAGACAGAGGGTGATGACAGATGGAAATCATTCAGCCTGGAGCTCCGTGACCAGTGGTTTTCTGCAGAGAGAGGTCAAAACATCTCTGCTCTTTGTGATTTTATGTATGACTTGGATGTGTGAGTGGAAGAGTGGGTAAGTAAGGTTGCCAATGACACGAAGGTTGGTGGAGTGGTGAATAGTGTGGATGTCTGCTGGAGGTTGCAATGGGGCATTGACAGGATGTAGAGCTGGGCTGAGAAGTGGCAGATGAAGTCAAATCTGGAAAAGTGTGAAGTGCTGCATTTTGGAAGGTGAGACTTGAATGCAGAATACAGGGGTAAAGGCAGAATACTGAATAGTGTGGAGGAACAGATGGATCTTGGATTTCATGAGCAGAGATCCCTCAAATTTGCCACCAACCTGATAGTGTTGTTAAGAAAGAATATGTTGGATTGGCTTTCATTAGCTGGGGGATTGAGTTTTAAAGCAATGAGGTTATGCTGCAGCTCTATACAGTCCTGTTTAGATCTCAATTAGAATATTGTGTTCAGTTTTGTTCCCTTCATTACAGGAAGGATGTGGAAGCTTTAGAGATTGTAAAGAGAAGATTTACCAGGATACTGCCTGGACTGGAGGGCATGTCTGATAAAGAAAGGTTGAGGGAGCCAAGTCTTTTCTCATTGGAGTAAAGAAGAGTGTGGTGTGATTTGTTAGAGGTGAACAAAATGGTGTGAGGCAACGATAGAGTGAACAGTGAGAGACCGCTTTATCCCATGGTACAAGGGGTCATAATTGTAGGGTGATAGGAGGATAGGTAAGGGGGGATTTCAGAATTAGTACTTTACACAGAGAGTAGTGAGTGGGTGGAACAGGACTTTTTACCAGACTCTTGGATAGGTACATGGATGATAGCAAAATGAATGGTATGTCAGTGAGTTTGATCTTACAGTCAGGTAAAAGATGGGCATGGCATCATGGCCGAAGGGTCTTGTGCTGTCCTGTTCTGTGTTCTACGTTCTGTCTGGTAATCTGGGTAATAAACTCAGATCAATGTAAAAGGATATGGCATTCAGGAGGAGCTAGTCAACTGGATACAAAATTGGGCTTGATGGTAGGAGACAGAGGGTGATGGGAGACATGTTGCCTTCCTGACTAGAGACATGTGACCAGCGGTGAAGTGGGTCCACTGTTGTTTGTCATTTGGATAAATGGTTTGGATGGGAATATTGGTTTTGTGGGAAGTTTTTTGAGTGATACTGAAATTGTTGGTAAAGTGGACAGTGCAAAACGTTACGTATGATACAACAGGGCGAATAGTACACTGGAGTAGTGGGCTGAAGAATAGTAGATGGAGTTTAATTAGATAAATGTGAGGTGTTCCATTTTGGTGAAACAAACCAGAGTGGGTTTGTACAGTTAATGTTCGGGCCCTGGGTAGTGTTGTCAGTCAGAGACCCAGGGATGCAGGTAGATAGTTCTTTGTAAGTGGTGTCACATGTAGACAGGCTGGTGAAGCAGACATTTGGGGTGGTTACCTCCATTCGGGAGAGCACAAAGCGTAGGAGAAGGATGTCATGTTGTGGCTGGAAAAGACATTGGTGGGGCCACCATAAAACATTGTTGATCAGTGGGAAGAATTCATCTGGTTCACTCACCTCCTTTAGGGAAGGACATCAAATATTCTAACCTGGTCTGGCCGACATGTGACTCCAGACCCACAGCAATATGGCTGACTCTGAGCTACCCTCTGGGTAATTAGCAGTGGGGTCAAAGACCGTTGTTCCAGGCAGTGACACCCACATCCCATGAATGAATATATAAAAATACCGATGTCCCTCCGTACCTCTGCAAACCCCTCCAGCTGCAGCAATCCGTCCTGGCTTTGTAACACCCTGACCACTCTCTGTGACACTCTCACCACCTCCAGCACCTTCACCTCTCCCTGTTCCTATTGTGTCAATGAACCCTGACCGTGGCTCCCCTTCCTACAGCCCTCCTCCTGCGAGCAGACCCATTGCAATCCATTACCATTGACTCCTAAAACACCCCCTCACTTCAGGATTTTAAGTACTCTTTGGTGATCCTCTTCGCCTCATAATCTAGTATGATCCCTTTCGTCCTGAGTGAGGGATCAGTGGGAATTTCTTGCTGAGGTTTTTACTGTTTCAGTGGAATGTCCTTTTGTTGAGTATTTTGCATTGTTCCTTCAAATGGTTTCCACTGTTCATTTACAGACATATGTTTCAGTCTGTTTAGCTTGTTTATCTTGGTCAGTTCCCCTCTCACACACACATAATTGGCTATTTTTATTTCTACTTGTAGCTTGTCCTTTCTGTGTTTCACTTTAAAACTTTGTTTATTTAAACTGCACTTTATCACAATTTCCCGAAGGATCTCTCCAGGTGACATTACTCATTCACTAAGTTTCATTACACGGTCGCTCTGCGATAGTTATGTCCCTTAACAGTTGCACAATGTGTTTTTCAAAGAAACACTGAAAAAAAAATTCTCCGAACTCCTCTTCCAATATCAATGCTGTCCGTGTGATTGTCCCTGATAATACAAATATTTACGTTTTCCAAAATTATCGCAATGCCTTTGTTAAAAAATTCCAATGAGTTCCTGTTGAATGCAGTGATGAGCAATGAAATGCTGTTCGGTGGCTAAAACTATTCTGCATCTTGTGTTTTTGGCAAGTAGTAGCCAGAATTTACATTCAGACTGACTCTACTTCATGATCTGCGGCCAAATGATTTCTCTGTAATGCCTTTGGTATCCATTATTGTTAGCGTTACCCATTTTGCCTGAGATTGCACAAGATTACGAACCACTGAATATTTTGTTCACCCTGTATTCATGTCTCCCTGTTGTCTAAATATCTTTTATCTCTGTCTCACAAATCCATCGACCTTATTGCAGCAACGTTGTCCATTCAAAAAAAAACATAATATACTGCCTTCCACAATTTTCTGTCACAAATCTATTCGCTGATGTACAATTTTAGTTAAACTCTGTCCCATCCTGTTCCTTTCTGCTTGTCTTCAGCCACATTCCCATGCTGTTCCATTGCTTCACCTTTTCCCTTTGGATTTGGAAAGCTCCTTTCACCTGCATCCTCTCTGTCAGTTTAATGCCCTGTCCATAAACCTACCGACATGATTAGCCAGGACACTGGTCCCAGCACAGTTCCAGGGGGATCATCCTAATAGATATTTTTAAAAATCAGGAATGGGATGTGTGAGTCTCTGGCTGACCAGCCTTTCTTGCCCAGTCCTAGAAGCCCTTGAACTGAGTAACTTGCTCGGCCATTTCAGAGGGTAATTGAGAGGCAAACACTTTGCTGTGGGGATGTCGTGCAGACCACGTGAGGATGGGCAGATGTCCTTCTCTAAAGGACAAGTGTTTGGATTTATTGTACATCAGTAATGGTTTCATACTTATTTGTGGATTGTTAATTATTATTTTTAAAATTATTGATTTCAAATGTCTCCTTTTCAGATGGCGGGATTCAATCCTGCCTCCCCTGAACATTAGCTGAGGTTTTGGATACATTCTCTCGCAATAATACCACTAGGCCATTACTTCACCTGCTCACTGGGTGCTCATCCCTGAGCACTGATACCAGGGCATCATGAAGCTAAACCCATTCTTCCAACACAATTGTGTGATCCTGACATCTTCCAGCAATGTGGGACTATTTCTTCATATCGCTCCATTTTCCAGATCTCTGTGGAACTCAGTGCCATTCTCCATGTGTAACCCTCACTGCATCTGTTTAACTTCACATTCTGTCTATTTCTCTGTCTCCTGTAGGTACTCAGGAAAGTCCTGACTCAATAGCCTTCCCAGCTGCTGGGTGGATCGTCCATCACCTCATTGAATGCAGTTGGTCTGCCAGAGAGAGACAAAGGGAAAGGAGATCTGGAGCCTTCAATAAATCCAGTAGTGAAGTAAGGTCACCCACAGTGCACAGAGCAAAGAACAATGAGAGGGATCCAACCATCTGTTAACACAACATGACATAGTACAATGCTGGAGCGGAGCACAGTGCACACACACACCCCAGGCTCAATCACCACACCAATGTAAGTTCTGTTATATTAAAACTCACGACTCTACAACAGTGTATCTATGGCATGTCTTGTGGTCCAGTGTCTTCAATAATTTTTAATTCCTGTAACAGATCCTATCGCTGTAACCTCCTCCCTTCCCGATAGTCCGTCCACATATTTGAATTGTGCTGCATTCCAGACGACCTTCCTTATCCCTGTAACTTGGTTCAGTGTTAACAACATGCTTTATCTCGGTTGCCTTCTTCTCCAATAATGTAAACACAAGGACTACAGATGCTGGAAACCAGAGTCTAGATTAGAGTGGTGCTGGAAAAGCACGGCAGGTCAGGCAGCATCCGAGGAGCAGGAAAATCGACGTTTCGGGCAAAAGCCCTTCATCAGGAATAGAAGCCGGGAGCCTGCAGAGTTGGGAGGTAAATGAGAGGGGGGTGGGGATAGGGAGAAAGTAGCATAGAGTACAGTAGGTGAATGGGGTGGGGAAGAAGATAATTGGTCAGAGTGGAGGATGGGGGAAGGGAGCAAAGAGTACATTGGGTGAATGGGGGTGGGGATGGGGGTGATAGGTCAGGGAGGAGGGTGGAGTGGATAGGTGGGAAGGGAGATAGGCTGTTAGGACAAGTCATGGGAGGCTGAGCTGGAAGGCTGGAGGTGGGGTGTGAGGTGTGGGAAGGGGAAATGAGGAAACTGGTGAAGTCCACATTGTTGCCCTGGGGTTGAAGTGTTCCGAGGCGGAAGGTGAGACGTTCTTCTTCCAGGTGTCAGGTGGTGACGAAGCAGCGGTGGAGGAAGCCCAGGACCTGCATGTCCTCGGCAGAGTGGGAGGGGGCATTGAAATGTTGGGCCACAGGGCAGTGGGGTTGATTGGTGCGGGTGTACCAGAGATGTTCCCTAAAGTGCTCTGCTCGGACGTGTCCAGTTTCACCAATGTGGAGGAGAGCGCATAGGGAGCAACGGATACAATAAATGATATTGGTGGATGTGCAGGTAAAACTTTGGATGTGGAAGGCTCCTTTGCGGCCTTGGATGGTGGTGAGGGGAGAGGTGTGGGCGAAGGTTTTGCAATTTCTGCAGTGGCAGGAGAAGGTGCCAGGAAGGGAGGGTGGGATTTTGGGAGGCGTGGACCTGACCAGGTAGTCACTCAGGGAACGGTCTTTGCGGAAGGCATAAAGGGGTGGGGAGGGAAATCTATCCCTGGTGGTAGGGTCTGTTTGGAGGTGGCGGAAATGTCGGCGGATGATTTGGTTTATGCGAAGGTTGGTAGGGTGGAATGTGAGCACCAGGGGCGTTCTGTCCTTGTTACGGTTGGAGGGGTGGGGTCTGAGGGCGGAGGTGTGGAATGTGGACGAGATGTGTTGGAGGGCATCTTTAACCACGTGGGAAGGGAAATTGCGATCTCTAAAGAAAGAGTCCATCTGGTGTGTTCTGTGGTGGAACTGGCCCTCCTGGGAACAAGTATGGCGGAGGCGGAGGAATTGGGAATACGGGTTGGCAAATTTGCAGGCGGTAGTCTGGGAAGAGGTGTAATCTAGGTAGCTTTGGGAGTCGGTAGGTTCATAAAAAATGTCGGTGTCAAGTCGGTTGTCATTAATGGGGATGGAGAGGTCCAGGAAGGGGAGGGAGGTATCAGAAATGGTCCAGGTAAATTTAAGGTCAGGGTGGAATGTGTTGGTGAAGTTGATGAATTGCTCAAACTCCTCAAGGAAGCACGATGTGGCGCCAATGCAGTCATCAATGTAGCGGAGGAAGACGTGGGGAGTGGTGCCGGTGTAACTACGGAAAATGGACTGTTCTACATAACCAACAAAGAGACAGGCATAGCTCGGGCCCATACGGGTGCCCATGGCTACCCCTTTGGTCTGGAGGAAGTGGGAGGATTTGAAGGAAAAATTGTTAAGTGTGAGGACAAGTTCAGACAAACGAATGAGAGTGTCGGTGGAAGGGTTCTGTTGTGGCCGTCAGGAGATGAAGAAACGGAGGGCTTGGAGGTCCTGGTCATGGTGAATGGAGGTGTAGAGGGATTGGATATCCATGGTGAAGATGCGGCGTTGGGGGCCTGGAAAACAGAAGTCTTGGAGGAGGTGGAGGGTATGGATGGTGTCTCGAATGAATGTGGGTAATTCCTGGACTGCGGGAGAGGGCAATGTCGAGGTAGGCAGACATGAGTTCGGTGGGGTAGGAGCATGCTGAGAGAATGGGTCGGTCAGGATGGTCAGGCTTGTGGATTAGATTAGATTAGATTACTTACAGTGTGGAAACAGGCCCTTCGGCCCAACAAGTCCACACCGCCCCGCCGAAGCGTAACCCACCCATACCCCTACATCTACATTTACCCCTTACCTAACACTATGGGGATCTTGGGAAGGAGGTAGAATCGGGCAGTGGGGGATCCCGGACAATGAGGTTGGAAGCTGTGGGTGGGAGTTCTCCTCCTGAGGTGATGAGGTTCTGTATGCTCTGGGAGATGACGGTTTGGTGATGGGAGGTGGGTCATGGTAGAGGGGGTGATAGGAGGAGGTGTCTTCGAGTTGGCATCATGGCTTCAGCAGTGTAGAGGTCAGTGCACCAGACTACCACTGCACCCCCTTTATCTGCTGGTTTGATGGTGAGGTCGGTATTGGAGCAGAGGAAGTGGAGGGCTGCACGTTGTGAGGGTGAGAGGTTGGAGTGGGGGAGGGGGTAGATAGGTTGAGGCGGTTGATGTCTCGGTGGAAGTTGGAAATGTAGAAATCGAAGACAGGTAATAGGCCAGCGCGGGGTGTCCTGGTGGATGGAGTATGTTGGAGGTGGGCAAAAGGGTCCTTGAAAGGTGGGTGGGAGTCTTGATTGTAAAAGTATGCTCGGAGGCGTCAGAAGAAGTGTTCAATATCTCAGCGTGTATTAAATTAATTGATGTGTGGACGGAGGGGGATAAAGGTGAAGTCTTTGCTGAGGATTGATCATTCATCCTCAGTGAGGGGGAGGTCAGGGGGAATGGTGAAAACTCGGCAGGACTGGGAGCTGGGACCAGGCGTAGGTGTGGAGCTGGGGGAGGCGACTGAGCCTGTTACTGGAGTGGGTGTGGTGTTAGGGGGAATGGGGATGGAGTCATGAGCACGGGTGGTGTTCCCCTCCGGATTCTGGGGTAGGGATTGTGATGGTGGGACCTGGGGGTTTGTCAGCAGAATGCAAGTGCGCGGCATTGGTGGGGGCGGAAGTGGTGACAAACACGGCAGTCGAGGGGGGGGCATGGAAGTCACTGAGTGTGTGACATCAGCGATGATGTGAGGGGTGGAAGTGATGTCATTTTGATGTGTGAGGAATTGTGAGGGGCAGAAATGGCATTTACTTAATGTAAACCAATAATTTCCTGTCACAAATCTATTTGACAATGTAGTATTTTAATTAAACTCAGTCCCTTACTGTTTCTTTCTGTTGGTCTTCATCCACATCTCCATGGTGTTCCAATATTTCAACCTTCCTCTTTGGACTTGGGAATTTCCATTCCCCTCAGACCTTTCCCCCTCCTCATCTGTGTCCATTTATAGCACACTGCATATTCCTGATACCTGGGGAGCCTATCCCAATAAAATAGCTCAGTCTTCCCTGTGTACTGGTAGCAGTGCTCACTGGTCAGAACCACTTCTGTTGATACCATTGTGTGATCCTGATACATTCCTCCACTCTGCTGATATCACTGTCTTTCTGCATGTGATATCCCTTACTTCTGGGTCTAATTGCTGCCTCTGTCAGTGTCTCTCACTCTTTGCAGCTACTCCAGATCCTGAGCTAACAGAATTCTCCACTCCAGAGGGACGCAGCAGAACAGGCCAGAAATGGACATTAGGAATTTCCAGATCTCTGTGGGATTCAATGCCATTCTCCATGTGTAAGATTCATTGCATCAGTGTAATTTCCCATTCTGTCTATTTCTCTGTCTCCTGTCGGTATTCCTGATGTCCCTGACTCAGCAGAATTCCCAATTCCTGTCTCGTCCATCACCACATTGAAGACAGTTGGTCAGCCAGAGAGAGATGGAGAGGGAGATCTGGAGCCTTCAGTAAATCCTGCAGCCGGTCAGATCACTCACAGTAAACAGCACGGGGAGGAGTAAGTGGATTTTAATTCAGACCCTGAGGGCATGATGTAGGAACAATGCTGGGCAAGGAACATGAGAAAATTCTCAGGCTTCATTATCACCATCTTATCTGTAAATTCATCTGTTCCACAGAACCTTCCCTATGTCTGTCAGTTTCTCCATTGTCTGTTTCATTGATACCACTTCCCCTATCTCTATCAGCCCCTACAATCCTGCCTATCCCTGTAAGCTCCTCCTACCACTACAACTCTCCAAGTTTCTGCGTTTGCCTTTAATCCCGGGTTCTGTCACATCTCTCCTTAACTGAAGAAAAACAACTCTTCAGTTCCTTCAGCCATCCTGGTCAGTGTTGTCCTTTCTAGACCTGAAAAATCTCCCTGTCTTTGTGACTTTTTTGAACTCCTACTACCTTCATGATCTCTGTAAATTTCCTGTCACAACAACAAAAAAGCTCTGTACCTTAGTAACCTCCTCCAGCTGTAAGACTCCTCCTTGTCTCTGGGCACAGTGCAGAGTGACCCTGCTTCTCTCATAAATTAGTTTCTGCATTTCTAATGATGATTATGAACTCTTCCTGTTTCTGAAATGCAGTTAGTCTCTGAAAACTCTGCTGGTCCCAAATGATGTAATTTCCTACGATAACTACAAACCTTTATGCCTTCAACCACCTCCACATGCAGTCACACAGTTTATTTCTATAACCTCCATGAGTGTTGGAGTCATAGAGGTGTACAGCACGGAAACAGACCCTTTGGTCCAACCCGTCTATGCTGACCAGATATCCCAACCCAATCTAGTCCCACCTGCCAGCACCCGGCCCATCTCCCTCCAAACCCTTCCCATTCCTATACCCATCCAAATGCCTCTTAAATGTTGCAGTTGTACCAGCCTCCACCACATCCTCTGGCAGCTCGTTCCATACACGTACCACCCTCTGCTTGAAAAAGTTGCACCTTAGGTCTCTTTTATATCTTTCCACTCTCACCCTAAACCTATCCCTTCTAGTTCTGGACTCACCGACCCCAGGGAAAAGTCTTTGTCTATTTATCCTATCCATGCCCCTCATAATTTTGTAAACCTCTATAAGGTCACCCCTCAGCCTCCGACGCCACAGCCCCAGCCTGTTCAGCCTCTCTCTGTAGCTCAAATCCTCCAACCCTGGAAACATTCTTGTAAATCTTTTCTGAACCCTTTCAAGTTTCACAAAATTTTTCTGATAGGAAGGAGACCAGAATTGCACAAAATATTCCAACAGTGGCCTAACCAATGTGCTGTACAGCCGCAAGATGACCTCCCGACTCCTGGACTCAATACTCTGACCAATAAAGGAATGCATACCAAACGCCGCCTTCACTCTCTTATCTATCTGCGATTCCACTTTCAAGGAGCTATGAATATGCACTCCAAGGTCTCTTTGTTCAACAACACTCCCTAGGACCTTACCATTACGTGTATAAGTCCTGCTATGATTTGCTTTTCGAAAATGCAGCACCTCGCATTTATCTGAATTAAACTCCATCTGCCAGTTAGCCCATTGTCCCATCTGGTCCAGATCCTGTTGTAACCCTCTTCGCTGTCCACTACACCTCCAATTTTGGTGTCATCTGCAAACTGTACCTCTTGTGCTCTCATCCAAATCATTTATGTAAATGATAAAAAGTAGAGGGCCCAGCACTGATCCTTGTGACACTCCACTGGTCACAGGCCTTCAGTCTGAAAAACAGCCCTCCACCACCACTCTCTGTCTTTTACTTTTGAGCCAGTTCTGTATCCAAATGGCTAGTTTTCACTGTATTCAATGAGATCTAACCTTGCTAATCAGTCTCCCATGGGGAACCTTGTCGAATGCCTTACTGAAGTCCATATAGATCACATCTATCACTCTGCCCTCATCAATCTTCTTTGCGACTTCTTCAAAAAACTCACTCGAGTGTGTGGGATATGATTTCCCACGCACAAAGCCATGTTGACTATCCATAATCAGTCCTTGCCTTTCCAAATACATGTACATCCTGTCCCTCAGGATTCCCTCCAACAACCTGCCCACCACTGAGTTCAGGCTCATCGGTCTATAGTTCCCTGGCTTGTCTTTACCACCCTTCTTAAACAGTTGCACCACTTTTGCCAACCTCCAGTCTTCTGGCATCTCACATGTGATTATTGATGATACAAATATCTCAGCACGAGGCCCAGCAATCACTTCTCTAGCTTCCCACAGAGTTCTCGGGTACACCTGATCAGGCCCTGGGGAGTTATCCAGCACTTCTTCCTCTGTATCTGAACATTTTGCAAGATGTCACCATCGATTTCCCTACAGTCTATATCTTCCATATCCTTTTCCACAGTAAATACTGATGCAAAATATTAATTTAGTATCTCTCCCATTTTCTGTGGCTCCACACAAAGGCCGCCTTGCTGACCTTTCAGGGGCCCTATTCTCTCCATAGTTACCCTTTGTCCTTAATATATTTGTAAAAACCCTTTGGATTCTCCTTAATTCTCTTTGTCAAAGCTATCTCATGTCCCTTTTTTTCCCTCCTGATTTCCCTCTTTAGTATACTCCAACTTCCTTTATACTCGAAGGACTCACTCGATCTATCCTGTCTATACCCGACATGTGCTTTCTTCTTTTTCTGAACTAAACCTTCAATTTCTTTAGTCATCCAGAATTCACTATACCTACCAGCCTTCCCCTACACCCTGACAGGAATATGCTTTCTCTGGATTCTTGTTATCTCACTTCTGAAGGCATCCCATTTTCCATCGTCCCTTTACCTGCGAACATCTGCCTGCAATCAGCTTTCAAAAGTTCTTGCCTAATACGTCAAAATGGGCCTTTATCCAATTTAGAACTTCAACTTTTAGATTTGGTCTATCCTTTTCCATCACTATTTTAAAATGAATAGAATTATGGTCGCTGGTCCCAAAGTGCTCCCCCACTGACAGCTCAGTCACCTGCCCTGCCTTATTTCCTTAGCTTAGGTTAAGTTTTGCACCTTCTCTAGTTGGTACACCCACATACTGAATCAGAAAATTGTCTTGTACACACTTAACAAATTCCTCTCCATCTAAACCTTTACACTATGGCAGTCCCAGTCGATGTTTGGAAAGGTAAAAACCCCTACCATATCTACCCTATTATTCTTACAGATAACTGAGATCTCCTTACAAGTTTGTTTGGCAATTTCCCTTTGACTACTGTGGGGTCTATAATACAATCCTAATAAGGTGATCATCCCTTTCTTATTTCTCAGTTCCACCAAATAACTTCCCTGATGTATTTCTGGGAATATCCTCCCTTAGCACAGCTGTAATGCTATCCGTTATCAAAAATGCCACTCTCCCTCCTCTCTTGCCTCCCTTTCTATCCTTCCTGTTGCATTTGTATCCTGGAACATTAAGCTGCCAGTCCTGCCCATCCCTGAGCCATGTTTCTGTAATTGCTATGAGATCCCAGTCCCATGTTCCTAACCATGCCCTGAGTTAATCTGCCTTCCCTGTTAGGCCCCTTGCATTGAAATAAATGCAGCTTAATTTCTTAGTCCTACCTTGTCCCTGTTTGACTCCCTTCTGTTCTCAGCTATACCCGTCTCAGATCGAGCTCCCAAAACCCTCCCTGTGATTGTTATCACGTCCCATCCCTGCATTCCTCCAAATCTCTGTGAAGTCCTCCCATTCCTAAAACCCGCCCTGTATCTGTCACCTGTCCCAGCTTCCACAACCCTCCCTATCTCTGTAAGACACCCCCCCCCACCCCACCCCCATCCCAGTTACTACAGCCCACTGTATCACTAAATGCCAGTAGTCACTATAATATCAGAGTAAGGTGTGAAAGCAGGAATACTGTACTGGGTTAAATGATCAGTCGTGATCATATTGAATGGTGGGACCGACTCTGTGGTCAAATGGCCAATACCTGCTCTTCTTTCCTGTGCTTCTCTATAAACTTACTATCTATATAACCTACTTCAGTCCCCACAGCCCTCCCTCTCTCCATAAACTCCTTCAGTCCCCACGACTCTTCCTAATCATGTAACCTGAACCATTCCCCACCAACCTCCCTAACTCCATAACCTCCAAAAGGCCCCACAACCCTCACTATCTCCATAATCTCATCCTGACACAACGACCCTCCAGTTCAGAGTAACCTCCTTCAATCCCCATGATCCTCCTGATCTGTGCAACCTCCTTCAGACCCAACAGCCCTGCAGATCTCTTTGGCCCCTTTCAGGCCCCACATCACTCCCTATCTCCATAATGTTCTTCAGTCACTAGTGCATTCTCTACGTCCATAATCTCGTTGAGTCCGCACATCGCTCCCTATCTCCATAATGTCATTCAGTCCCCACGTTCCTCCTTATTCCCAAAACATCTATTACCTGTTGAAACTGTAAGCTACCTTTTTTCAGATTGATAAACACGAACACCCATAACTCTTTCTGCTGCCAGTCTGAAACCAAACAGTGTTAGCCTGACAGTAGGTCAGGAGCTGAAATATGCTTGAAAGGATATGTCAATGAAGAATAACTAGACCCTTAGAAACACTTTTAATGAAAAGAGGATGTGTTTTTGAGCCTGTTGGATTTTATTTTTATTGGTGTGAATATAAATGGCAGAATAGATACGGGTGTAGGAGTGGTTGGACTGAGGATACGGTTTATTTGAATTTTCAGAAAACTTTACACAAGTTTCAATAAGGGCTAAAGAGTAATTTGGTAGAGAATAGGGCACCTTAACTGTCAGGAGGTGGGTGAGATATTAGACAAAATAGTGTTGTCAGAATTTACTGTGGAGAAAGACATGGAAGCTCAGGAAGTTGGGGAAATAAATAGTGATGTCTTGGAAAGAATCCTCAACAGAGGAAAAAAAGTGCTGGTATCTGAAAACAAATAAAGGTAGATCAAATCTTAATGTCGCTTATTAGGTCGAATATTGTGGGAATCTGGGGAAGAGATAGTGTCCCTAACATATATTTATTTTATCAATACACACAATGTGTTACCGGAAGACTGGAGGGTGGCTAATGCTGTTCCATCACTTAATGTCTGCAGGGAGCAGCTAGGAAATCACAGCCCAGTGAGCCAGTGCTGGGTAAGTTGTTGGAGGAGATTCTGAGAGAAAGGAGCTACATATATTTGGAAAGGCAAGGGCTGATTAGAGATAGTCAGCATGGCTTTGTGAGTGGGAAGCCATGTTTCACAAACTGGATTGACTCTTCGAGGAGTTGACCAAGAGATAGACGAAGGCAGAGCAGTCAGTGTTGTCTACATGAACTTCAGCAAAGCATTTGTCAAGGTTCCAAGGGATGTAGAACATCTAGTCAAGAGGAAGAAGGAAGCTAATTTAAGTTTGAGGAACCAAGGATCAGAAGCAGGGCTCTAGAGAGTTACATGGGGCAGCACGGTGGCTCAGTGGTTAGCACTGCTACCTCACAGCACTAGGGACGTGATTTCAATTCCAGCCCCAGGCGACTGTCTGTGTGGAGTGAGCACTTTCTCTCCGTGTCTGCGTGGGTTTCCGACAGGGGCTCCGGTTTCCACCCACAGGCCAAAGATGTGCAGGTAAAGGCAGAATACTGAATAGTGTGGAGGAACAGATGGATCTTGGATTCCATGAGCAGAGATCCCTCAAATTTGCCACCAAGCTGATGGTATTATTAAGAAAGAATCTGTTGTATTGGCTTTCATTAGCTGGGGGATTGAGTTTTAAAGCCATGAGGTTATGCTGCAGCTCTATACAGTCCTGTTTAGATCCCAATTAAAATATTGTGTTCAGTTTTGGTCCCTTCATTAAAGGAAGGATGTGGAAGTTTTAGAGAGGGTAAAGAGGAGATTTACCAGGATGCTACCTGGACTGGAGAGCATGTCTTATGAAGAAAGGTTGAGGGAGCTAAGGCTTTTCTCATTGGAGTGAAGAAGAGTGTGGTGTGATTTGTTAGAGGTGAACAAGAAGGTGTGAGGCAAAGATAGAGTGAACAGTGAGAGACCTCTTTATCCCATGGCATACATGGTACATGGGGGCATGATTGTAAGGTGATTGGTGGATGGGTAAGGGGAGATTTCAGATGTAGGTTCTTTACACAGAGAGTGGTGGGTGGGTGTAATGGGACATTTTAACAGACTCTTGGATAGGCACATGGATGACAGCAAAATGAAGGGTATGTAAGTTAGTTTGATCTCACAGTCGGATAAAAGATGGGCATGGCATCATGGCCGAAGGGTCTTGTGCTGTCCTGTTCTGTGTTCTACGTTCTGTATGGTAAACTGGATAATAAGCTCAGATCAATGTAAAAGGATATGGCATTCAGGAGGAGCTAGTCAACTGGATACAAAATTAGGCTTGATGGTAGGAGACAGAGGGTGATGGGAGACATGTTGTTTTTCTGACAGGAGACATGTGACCAGCGGTGAAGTGGGTCCACTGTTGTTTGTCATTTGGATAAATGGTTTGGATGGGAATATTGGTTTCCTGGTAAGTAAGTTTTTTTGAGTGGCACTGAAATTGTTGGTAAAGTGGTCAGTGAAGAAGGTTATCTATGATACAACAGGACGAATAGTACACTGGGATCGTGAGCTGAAGAATAGCAGATGGAGTTTAATTAGATAAACGTGAGGTGTTCCATTTTGGTGAAACAAACCAGGGTGGGACTTGTACAGTTTATGTTTGGGCCCTGGGTAGTGTTGTCAGTCTGTGACCCAGGGATGCAGGTAGACAGTTCTTTGTAAGTGGTGTCACAGGTAGACAGGTTGGTGAAGCAGGCGTTTGCGATTGAGAGTAGAAGTTGGGATGTCATGTTGTGGCTGTAGAGGACATTGGTGAGGCCACCATAAAAGCATTGTTGACCAGAAGGAAGAACTCATCTGGTTCATTTACATCCTTTAGAGAAGAACATCTGACATTCTAACCTGGTCTGGCCTGCACGTGACAGCAGACCCACAGCAATATGGCTGACTCTGTGCTATACTCTGGGAAATTAGCAGTGGGGCAAAGAATGTTGGTCCAATCAGCGACATCCTCATCCTATGAATGAATAAATAAAAATATATATATCCCTCCCGACCTCTGCAAACCCCTCCAGTTGCAACAATCTGTACTGGCTTTGTAATACCGTTCAGGCCCTGACCCCTCTCTGTAACACTCTCACCACCTCCAGCACCTTCAGCTCTCCCGGTTCCTTTTGTGACATAAAACCTTGACAATTATTCCCTCTTCCATCTGACCTCCTCCTGGGAGCAGACCCTTTGCAATCCCTTTAAAACTTACTCCGAAAACATTCTCTCACTTCAGGATTTTAAGTACTTTTTGGTGATCCTCTAAGCCCGATAATCTAATATGATCATTTTTACTTGAATGAGGGACCGATGGGGATTTCTTGCTGAGGATTTGTCTGTTTCAATGGAATGTCCTTTTGTTGAGTGTTTTACACTGTTCCTTCAAATGTTTTCCACTGTTCATTGACAGGCACATATTTCAGTCTGTTTAGCCTATTTACCTTGGTCAGTTCTCCTCTCAAACTCGTGTTATTGTTTATTTTTGTTTCTAGTTGTAGCTTGTCCTTTCTGTGATTCACTTTAAAACTTTATATTTCCTTAAATTGCATTTTATCACAATATTGCAGAGGATCTCTCCAGGTGACATTACTCATTTACTAAGATTCATCACACAATGGTCGCTCTGAGGTAGTTATGTCCCTAGCCAGTTGCACAATTTGTTATTCAAAGAAACACTGAAAACTAATTTTCTGAACTCCTCTTCCAATATCACTCTTGCCAGTGTGACTGTACTACATTTTGTGAATATTGATGTTTCCCAAAATTATCGCAATGTGTTTGTTAAAAAAATTCCAATGAGTTCCTGTGTGATGCAGTAATGAGCAGCGGAATGCTGTTCAGTGGCTAAAACTATCCTGCTGCTTGTGTCCTTGGCAAGTAGTAGCCAGAATTTACATTCAGACTGATTCTACTTCATGATCTGAGACCAAATGCTTTCTCTGTGATGCCTTTGTTATCCATTATTGTTAGTGTTACCCATTTTGCCTGAGTTTCCGCAAGGTTGTGATCCATTGAATATTTATGTCCACCTTTTGTTCACCCTATAACCATGTCTCTCTGTTGTCTAAACCTCTTTTATCTCAGTGTCACAAATCCATCTACCTTATTGATAAGACTTCGTCCATTGAAAAAAAACATAATTTACTCTTTCCCACAATTTCCTGTCACAAACCTATTCACTGATGTACAGTTTTAGTTAATCGCTGTCCCATCCTGTACCTTTCTGATTGCCTTCATCATATCCCCATACTGTTCCGATGCTTCACCTTTTTTCTTTGGATTTGGAAAGCTCCTTTCACCTGAACCCTGTCCCTGCATCCTCTCTGTCAGTTTAAAGCCCTGTCCATAAACCTACTGTCATGATTGGCCAGGACACTGGTCCCATCACGGTTCCAGTGGGACCATCCTATTGGATTTTTTTATAAATCAGGTAGGGGATGTGGGTGTCTCTGGCTGACCAGCCTTTATTGCCCAGCCCTAGCTGCCCGTGAGCTGAGTAGCTTGCTTGGCCATTTCAGAGGGCAACTGAGAGGCAAACACTTTGCTGTGGGTATGTCGTGCAGACCACGTGAGGATGATCAGATCTCGTTGTCAAAAGGAAAGTGCGCGGTACGCTGGCTCAGTGATTAGCCTTCCTGCCTCACAGCACCAGGGTCCCAGGTTCGATTCCAGCCGCGGGCGACTGTGTGGAGTTTGCACATTTTCCCCGTGTCTGCGTGAATTGCCTCCAGATGCTCCGGTTTCCTCCCACAGTCCAAACGCACGTAGGTCAGGCGAATTGGCCATGCTAAATTGCCCATGATGTCAGGTGTATGAGGTCGAGGGAGATGGGTCTGAGTGGGTTACTCTTTGGAGGGATGGCATGGACTGGTTGGGTCGAAAGGCCTGTTTCCACACTGTAGGGAATCTAATCTAAGGGATTGTGATTTTTGTACATCAGCAATGGTTTCATATTTGTTTATGGATTGTGAATTGCTATTTTTAAAATTATTGATTTTAAATTCCACCATATCTTATGATGGGATTCAAACCTGCCTCCCCTGAACATTAGCTGAGGTTTTGGATAAATGCCCGAACAATAATGTTACTAGGCCATCACTTCACCTGCTCACTGCTTACTCATCCCTGAGCACTGACACATGAAGCTAAACTCATTCTTCCAACATGATTGTGTGATCCTGAAGTCTTCCTGCACTCTGGTGATATCACTCAGTCTCTCTCCATGTGGTATCCCTCACTGTGTGGGTCGAATTGCTGCCTCTGTCAGCGTCTCTCACTCTTGCAGCTCCTCCAGATCCTGAGCTAACAGAATTCTCCACTCCAGAGAGACTCAACAGCACAGGCCAGGGATGGAGTTTGGGATTTTCCAGATCTCTGTGGGGTTCATTTCCATTCTCCTTGTGTAACCCTCACTGCATCAGTCTAATTTCCCATTCTGTCTATTTCTCTGTCTCCTGTAGGTACTCAGGAAGTTGCTGACTCAATAGACTTCCCAACTGCTGTGTGTCTCATCCATCACCTCATTGAAGATGGTTGGTCAGCCAGAGAGACAAAGGGCAGGGAGACCGGGAGCCTTCAATAAATCCTGCAGTGAGGTAAGATCACTCATAGTGACAGAGCAGAGAGCAATGAGAGGGCTCCAAACATCGCTAACAAGACAGGACGCAGATACAGTGCTGGATGGGGAGCACAGTATAGACACACCCCGTGCTCAATCACCACGTCTACTTTAACTTATGTTGCAGTGAGACAGCATCGGGAGTTCATAGTTATCAATCCAGTCCTGTGCTGTCTTAGCGAGCATCAGTACAACAGAGGGGAGAGTAGGCCTCCGACAAGAGGTTGTGAATGCTGCCTGGGATCTTTCTGTTCTGTGTTCTCCCTCCAACACTCTACTAAGACTCACTACTCTGCAACACCATCTGTGGCATGGCTTGTGCACCAGTGTCTTCAGTCATTTTTAACTCCTACAATAGTCCCTGTCCCTGTAACCTCCTCCCTTCCCGATACTCCCTCCACATATTTGAGACATACTGCATTCTAGATTACCATCACTATCGCTGTAACTTGCTTCAGTGTCTACAACATGCCTTATTTTGGTACACTAATCCTCTTTAGTTGGATACAGAGTGATACAGCACGGAAACAGAACCTGTGGTCAAACCCCTCAAGGCTGCCCATGTTTCTTATACTCAATGAGTCTCATTTGCCTGCATTTGGCCCTTATCTCTTCAAACCTTCTCCTCTCCATGTACCTGCCCAAATGTCTTTTCCATGCTGTAATTGTTTTTGTTTCTCCCATGTGCCTGAGGCAGTCTGTTCCGTTTATGCACCATCCTCTGTGGATAATGTTCCCCTCAGCTCCCTCTTTAAATCCTTGCTCTCTCACCTCCTGTTATACCCTCTAGTTTTGGACTCACCGACCCTTGGTTATTCACCATTCTTAGGGTCACCTCGTGGCCTCCTCTGCCCAAGGGAAATATTTAGGACAAAGTTACAAATATCTCCAACATATGTAACAAAGTGCTGGCCAATGTCGGCAAATGTGCCAAATATCGCTTTCCCCACCCTGTCCACCTGGTATGCCACTTCCGAGGAACAATGTAACTTGCACCGTCTGGTCTCTCTCTCTCTCTCTCTCCGACAACCCTGGCCAGAGCCCTTCCATTAACTGTATTAGTCCTCCCTGGTTTGTCTTAACAAAATCCAACCCCTGAATTAAACTCCATCTTTCATTCCTTGGTCCACTGGCCCAGTTGGTCAAGATCCCCTTTGATAACCATATTCACTGCCCACTACACCATTCATTTGATCATCAACAAACGTTCACACAATCACTCCTATATTTTCAACTAAATCGTTTATGTCGATGATGCACATCAGTGGGCCCAGCCCTGATCCTTTCTTCAATAATGGAATCAAACCATATTCTTGTCATAGAGCCATACAGCATGGAAACTGACCCTTCAGTTGATACCCACCATAATCTAAAACTAAACTCTTCCCAGCTGCCTGTTGCTGGCCTATATCACTCCAACCCTGCCCTATTCACCTGTTTATCCACATATCTTTTAAATGTTGTAATTGTACGCACATCAACCCCTTTCTCAGGAAGTTCATTCCACACTCAAACCACCTTCTGTGTAGCAAATTGCCCCATATCTTTTTTTTGAACACCTCTCCCCTCTAACCTTAAAAATATGGCCCCTGATCTTGAGACTCCCCCATCCTGAGGAAAAGGCAACTACCATTAAATTGATCCATATATCTCATTTTTTTCATAAACCTTTATAGCATCATGTCTCAACCCCCAGGCACCAGTGAAAAAAGACTCAGCCTATCCAGCCATTTTTCAGATCTCAAGCCTTCCATACCCAGCAATATCCTGGTAAATCACTTCTGAATGTCCTGCAGCTTAATAATATCCTCCCTGTTAACTGGGCGACCAGAACTGGACAGAGTCTTGCAGAACAGGCCTCACAAATGTCTATGCAAACTCAACATGACGTCCCAAATCCTACACTCAATGGACTGAGCAATAGTCAGGCATGCAAAGCACTGTCTTATTCGTCCTGTGATGCAGCCTTCAAGGATTATGTACCTGAACCCGGAGGTCCCTCTGCTCTAAAACACTTATCAAGGCCTGAGCATTAATTGTATAAGCTCTACCCGTGTTTGTTTTACAAAATGCATTACCTCGTATTTATTCAGATTGAATTCCATTTCTACTTTTTCAGCCCATTCATTCACCTCATCAAGATCCCTTTGTCATCTCACAAAACCTCCTTCACTGTCCATGATGCCATCCTCCAGCCTGCCAGCCCATCACACATGGCTGTCTGTAGTACACATACCTTTACTCGGGCCTCCACAATTTTTTCCCTAGCATCCCACAGTGTCCTGAGATACACTTAATCAGGTTCTGGGACTTGCCATAGTTTTGAGTTTTAAAACCTCCAGCGCCAGCTCTTTTATAACATGCACTCTTTTCAAGTCATAGAGATTTACAGCATAGAAACAGACCCTTCGGTCCCCAACTCGTACTGGCTTACCCGGTCTAAATAAATCCATTCCCTTTTCCAGCATTTGGCCCATATACGTCTATACCCTTTTAGATTAGATTACTTACAGATTAGATTAGATTACTTACAGTGTGGAAACAGGCCTTTTGGCCCAACAAGTCCACACCGGCATGCAGAAGCGTAACCCACCCATTCCCGTACATTTAACCCTTCAACTAACACTACGGGCAATTTAGTATGGCCAATTCACCTGGCATGCGCATCTTTGGACTGTGGGAGGAAACCGGAGCACCCGGAGGAAACCCACGCAGACACGGGGAGAATGTGCAAACTCCACACAGTCAGTCGCCTGAGTCGGGAATTGAACCCGGGTCTCTGGCGCTGTGAGGCAGCAGTGCTATCCACTGTGCCACCATGTCCCCCACCCTTACTATTCAGATGCCAATTTTAAATGTTGTAATTGTATCAGTCTCCATTACTTTCTCTTTCAGCTCATTCCATACACACATCACTATGTGTGTGAAGAAGCTGTCCCTTCAGTCCCTCTGTAAACCATTCACCTCTAAACTTAAATCTATTCCCTCTATTTTTGGACTCCCCAACTTCTGGGAAAAGGCCTTGAATGCCTACCCTATCCATGCCCCTCATGTTCATATAAACCTCTGTGAGGTCATCCCTCAGTCTCCGATTCTCCAGTGACAGTAACCCCAGCATATTCAGCACCAACCCGGGCAATATCTTGTTAATCTTTTCTGAGTCCTTTCAAGTTTCACAACATCCTTCTTGTAGCAGAGAGACTGGAATTGCAGAGAACTCCAATTGTGGCCTAACGTATTACTCTTGTTCCCTGAATTCCCCAGTCTTTCTCCACAGTAAGTTCTGGAGTGAAAAAAATTGTTTAGGATCTTAGCAAATATCCTGCAGTTCCACACATCGATGGCCTCATTGATCACTAAAGGACACTATTTTGTCCTGAGTTACTTATGTACTCTTAATATACTGATACAATCACTTTTGGATTCCCCTTTCCTTCTCTGCTGAGGCTATTTCATGTAGCCTTTCTGCAATCCTGTTTTCTACTCAAAGTGTATTCCTACAGCCCCTGTATATCCTCAGGAATTCCCTTGATCCAGCTGGCTATACCTGACATGTGCCCCCTTTTCCTTGACCAGACCCTCAATAGACAGCCAGTGTTTCCGAATGCTGTCAGCATTGACCTGCACACAAACAGGAACATGCTGGCGCTGATCGATCAGTTTATCTTACTTTTAAAATATTCTCACTTGCCAAACTTCCCTTTCCCTGTAAATAATTCCCTTCCCCAATCACATTTTCAAAGTTCCTGACTAATACGGTCAAGATTGGTCAGGCTCCATTTTATAACTTGCACTTGTGGACCAGGCCTGTCCTTTTCCAAAGCTATTTTCAAACTACTAGAACTGTGATCACTTTGGCAAAACGCTTTCCCAAATCTCAGTCCCTCTCCCTACCTTAATTCCCAAGTGGAGGTCAGGTTTTGCCCCTTTCTCTTTTCAGGCCATTTACATATTGATTGGGAGTTTTCTGGAACACAATTACCAAATTCCTCCCTTGCAAACACTGAACACTGGCAGTCCCAGTCTAGGTTTGGAAAGTTCATAAACGCTACTATAACAGCCCTATTATTATGGTTGATATTTAAGGTGTCCCGACATATTTGTTCCTCAGTCTGCCACAGATTATTCGGGGTCAGCAGTCGCATCGTATCAAAGTGATGACCCATTCTTATTTCTCAGTTCCACGAACATAGCTTCACTGGGCAATCCACAGGAATATTCTCTCTAAGTACTGCTGTGATGATTCATGCAATCAAAACCCACCACCACACGTCCTCTCTTGCCTCCCCTTCCTGCAGCATCTCCACCTTGAAACAATGAACTGTCAGTCCTGCCCCTCCCTCAGCTGTGTTTCTGTAATAACTATAATATCCCAGTCCCATGTTCCAATCCATGCCCTGAGTTCATCTTCCTTAGCTGTCTGGCCCCTTACATTGAAATTAATGCAGTTTAATCATCAGTTTTCCCCCATTCCCTGCTATGTTCTTGCCTGCCTTGTCTGCTGAAATTGCTGTCTTTAACTCGTGTACCAGCCTCAATCATCTTTCTGGCCTTACGTTTATTTAAGGTCCAACACCCTGCCAGACTGGGTTATATCCTCTCAAGCAGCTCTAGCAATTCACCCCACCAGGATATTTGTCCCTCTCCCGCTCCCAGTTCAGGTGCCATTCCCACCCTGTCACCCTGTGCTGACACCTTCAGGGATCTATGGACTTGTCCACCAAGGTCCCTGTATTCCTCAGTACTCCGCAAGGACCTACCGTTTATTATGTCTGTACTTCGCTTATCGTACCTCCCACAGTGTATTACCTCATTTCGATCAGAACTAAACTCTGCTTCGATTATCATCCGATCGACATCGGACAGCAGACAGAGACCATCCTCCTCACTGTGAACAACACCCTCACCTTTCATGTCATCTGCAAACCGACTAATGATACCTTCTGCTTTCACATCCGAGTTATTAATGTTCAATGATTCCTGCACAGTTTCCTGTGGTACACCCGGTGGTGAAAGTATGCTATCCACCAATTTTGCATCCAATTTGCCAACTTGCCTTGGAACCCAGTCCTTTTGAACCAGCCTTCCATGTTGGATCTTGTTTAAGGACTTAGTCAAGTCCATGTAAACCACATCATCTGCAGCGCCTTCATCAATATACTTAAGCATCATTTTAAAAAAAAAGCTGAATTGAATTCCTCGGACAGTATCTTCCTCTGCCAAATCCATGATGACTAAACCAAGTTGATCCTTACCTTTGCAAGTGTTGATTCATCCTCACAATTGTTTCCAATAATTTCCCTTCCCCTGCTGTCAGACTATCTGCTCTGTTATTACCTGGCCTATCCCTGCTGCCCTTCTTGAACAAAGGAACCATATTAGCGATCCTCCAGTCATTCAGCACTTCACCTGTGGCCAGCAAAGTATTATATTTATCCAGCAATTTCTGGGTAATTAGCATGGGGTCAAAGAATGCTGGTCCAGGCAGTGACACCCACATCCCATGAATGAATAAATAAAAATACATATGTCCCTCCCTACCTCTGCAAACCCCTCCAGCTGCAGCAATCCGTACTGGCTTTGTAACACCGTTCAGGCCCTGACCTCTCTCTGTCACTCTCTCACCACCTCCAGCACCTTCACTTCTCCATGTTCGTATCGTGTCAATAAAACTTGGCAACGATTCCCCTTCCCATTGCCACCCCTCCTGCTAGCAGACCCATTGCAATCCCTTTAAAACTTACTCTAAAACTCTCTCTCACTTCAGGATTTTTAGTACTTTGTGGTGATCTTCTCAGCCTCATAATCTAATATGATCCATTTTGTCCTGAGTGAGGTACCGGTGGGGATTTTTTGCTGGGTTTTTGTCTGTTTCAGTGGAATATCCTTTTGTTGAGTATTTTTCACTGTTCCTTCAAATGTTTTCCACTGTTCATTTACAGGCGCATATTTCAGTCTGTTTAGTCTGTTTATTTTGGTCAGTTCTCCTCTCCAACTCAGGTAATTGGCTATTTTTGTTTCTAGTTGTAGCTTGTCCTTTCTGTGTTTCACTTTAAAACTTTATAGTTCTTTAAACTGCACATTATCACAATTTCCCAGAGGATCTCTCCAGGTGACGTTACTCATTCACTAAGTTTTATCACACAACAGTCGCTCTGAGACAGTTACGTCCCTCGCCAGTTACACAACATGTTATTCTAAGAAACACTGAAAAAAATTCTCTGAACTCCTCTTCCAATGTCACTGTTGTCAGTGTGATTGTCCCAGACTTTGCGAATATTAACGTTTCACTGAGTGTTCACCATGCTTGTATTGCCCTCCATATGAATATTTGTTTTTCCAATCTGTACAACCCACGTTTTCTCTGTAATCTGCTCCATTCACCTGAAACATTCCTGTCTATGTAAAACACCCCATCCTACCAACATCCTTATCCCTGTAAACTGCTCCATTCCTCCCAAACTCCCCATCTCCATGAACCCCTGTAGGCCCGACAGCTCTCCACATTTCTGTAACCTCCTGTGGCTCAAAGGTCCTCCCTCCCTGTGAAACCACCTCCAGTTCCCACACCCCTCCCAGTCTGGGTCATCCGCTCCAGATCAGGCCATTGCTGTCTCTGTTACCTCATGCAACCTTAGCAACGCCTCATATTTGTGTCTCTTCATTCAGATCGCATCCTCTCCCGCTTCCCGAACCCTCTTGCTGCCATCATAACCCTTGCTATTTAGAAAATGGAATAGCACATTCCAGTCCAAGTCCTTCCGCCCTCAATATTGTGCTGACCTTTTATCCTACTCTGAAGATGAAACGAACCTACATATCTTACATATTACTATCATTGATGTGCCTATCCAAGAGTTGCTTAGATGTCTGTAATGTGTCTGAATCTACTACCACGGCTGGCAGTCCATTCCACGCACCCACCACACTCTGTGTAAATAACGTACCAGTCCCTTCCATGCAGACAGGATATCCCAACCAATCTAGTCCTACCTGCCAGCACTTGGCCCATATCCTTCTGATATCTAAGCTAAACCTTCCGCCAATTACCTGAAACTTATGTCCCCTTGTGATTACCATTTCACCATGGGAAGTAGTCTCTGGTTATCCACTCTATCTATGCCTCTCATTCCCTTGTACACCTCTATCAAGTCACCATTCTTCCTCCTTCGCTGTGATCAGAAAAGCCCTAACTTCCACAATCTACCTTCTATGGGCATGCCCTCCAGTCCAGGCAGCATCCTGCTAAATCTCCTCTGCACTGTCTTTAAAGGTTCCACGTCCTTCCTACAATGAAGCGAACAGAACTGTTCACAATATTCGAAGTGTGGTCCAACTGAGGATCTGTAGAGCTGCAGCAAAATCTCACATCTCTTAAATTCAATCCCCCTGCCAATGAAAGCCAACACACCATCCGCCTTCTTAACAGCCTGTCAACTTGGGTGGGAACCTGAGGGACACAGGATCCCTTTGTTCCTGCACGCTGCTAAGAATCCTACCTTTAACCACGTAAAGGTTTTCTGCAGAATCCTCCAATCGAAAACTATCCCTATCTTTGTAAGTTCCTCCAGTCCCTACAACACTCATAAACTGTGAAACCTTCTCAAGTCCATATATTCCTAATGTCTGCAATATCCTCCTGTCCTGATGTCACTCCATATCTCTGTTACCCCCACCATCCTGCAGTGCTCTTCTGGGGAACATTGCAGAGGAAGGAGGAGTTGGAGAGTCTGGGCCATGTTACAAGGTATGAAGGGCTGCAGAACTTGGAGGATGGTACAAATGTCGGAAGGGACGTGGGACTTGAAGAAGGTTAGGTGTTCCGGGATTCATTGAACCTGCAGGATAGGACAAGGGATGGCTTGTGGAACCTGGAGGATATTATGATTTGAACCACAGGTAATTTTTGATTGGAACATTCAGCCGATCTTATAGTCATAGAGATGTACAGCATGGAAACAGACCCTTCATTCCAACCCAGCCATGCCCACAGGATATTCCAACCCAATCTAGTCCCACCTGCCAGTACCTGGCCTATCTCCCTCCAAACCCTTTCTATTCATATATACATCCAAATGCTTCTTAAATGTTGCAATTGTACCATCTGTAAGACTGGCTGAAAGATCCAATCAAACATTACCTGTGGTTCAAATCATAACATCCTCCAGGTTCCCCAACCCATTCATGGTCCCATCCTGCAGATCAGATATCCCAACCCAATGTAGTCCCACCTGCTAGCACCCAGCTCATCTCCATCTAAACCCTTCCTATTCATATACCCATCCAGATGCCTTTTAACTGTTGCAGTTGTACTAGCCTCCACCACTTCCTCTGGCAGCTCATTCCATATACTTACTATCCTCTGCGTGAAAATGTTGCCCCTTTTTATCTTTTATATCTTTCTACTCTCACCCTAAACCTCGCCCTATAATTCTGGATTCGCACACCCCAGGAGAAAGCCTTTGTCGATTTACCCTATCCATGTCCCTCTTGATTTTATAAACCTCGATGAGGTCACCCTCAGCCTCCAACTCTCCAGGAAAAACAACCACCACCTGTTCAAACTCTCCCTATAGCTCATCCCTGGCAACGTTGTTGGAAATCTTTTCTGGACCCTTTCAGGTTTCACAACATCCTTCCGATCGGAAGTAGAACAGAGTTGCATGCAGCATTCCAAAAGTGGCCGAACCACTGTCTTGTACAGCCACAACATGACCTCCCAACTCCTGTACCCAATACTCTGACCAATAAAGGAATGCATACCAAGCACCTTCTTTGTTATCCTAACTACCTGTGACTCTACTGTCAAGGAACTCTGTATTTCATTTGAAAGATTTCATAGACAGGTAGAGTGGCCCGAGGTCTTCTGGGTAATGCTAGTTCAGTCTAAGCTGGTAAGCAGAGCCAGTGAAATATTTGCAGCGCTGTCTCTCGAATGGTCGAGTGATAATGCACATGTCAAACAGGCTATTTTAAGTGCTTATGGATTGCTTATGAAAGGGAAGCCACTACAATTACCTTTACCATACCATTGCTATCTGTCAAAGCTCTTTCAGGTCTATATCCTCCGAATTGTTGAAACCTGCTCTCACAATTGCAACTCCCGTTATTTCCTAACATTGTTGAGTCTCTAAAACCATCCCTTTCAGGTTAATCTCCTCCACTGCATACAACACTCCAAGCCTGTGTAATCTGTTCAATTCCTTCAGTTCCTATATACCTATGAAGAGGTGTGACTGCTTTGTGGCCATTGTATCCTCATTTATATCTGCAAAAGGCTCTGCTCACTGTAGCATATCCTATGCCCATAAGTGAATCTGGTCTCTCATAAGACTCTCTATCACTCTCTCCTCCAGTCTCTACAAGCTTCCCTATCCCTGTCGTATCTTGCAGCATGCACACCACGCACTCTCTCTGACATACCTTCCAGTGCATAAATTCATCTCTCCTTCTAACTGTATCCAGTCTACAACTTCATCCCTGTCCGTGCAACATCCTCCAGTCCATATACTCCTCTCTATTGCTGCAGCATTCTCCAGCTTATATCATCTTCCATGTGCTTGCAACATTCTCCAGTCCATACGACCCTCCCTTTCCCTGTAATATTCTCCAGTCCATACGACCCTCCCTTTTCCTGTAATATTCTCCAGTCCATACTACCCTCCCTTTCCCTGTAATATTCCCCAGTCCATACCATCCACCCTATCACTGTGATATTCTCCAGATCCCACAACTGTTGTTAAATGTACGACATCCTGGAATCCTGTGAATGTTTCTATGCCCTGATCAACGTTGTCCATGTAACGATCCACAACCCTACACACATCCCTATCTCTGGAATCTAATCAAATACGCTTTATTTCTCTATCTTCCTCCAAACAATAAAATGTTTTCTCCTGCGAACAATCTGTAGCAACTGTAACTATGTTTAACCCTGCAACATTGTCACACCCCCAAACATCTCTCCCACTCTGTGACCTCTAACCATCCCTCAAAGGCCCTCTCTCGGTGACACGCGCCATGCATTTGCAACAAGGCAGATGGAATGACAGCATTAACTGAAGGGAACAGATATGATCGAACTGTTATTGTGGAGGTGTGGCTGCAGCATGACCATCGCTGGGATGTGTTTATTGAGGGGTTGTAGGGATTTAGGCAGGATCAGCAAAAAACCAATCAAGGTCCCGTTTTGTTGTGAAGAAAGGACGCAGTCAGTGCATTAGTGAGACAGCCAATTTAACCTGGGAATCAAAATATAGAGTCATTTTGAATCGACAGCTTCCAAATAGCAAGGGGGATCTGGGAGATCAAATCACAATCCATGTATGTTGTTAAGGCGGATGCAATATTTTCTTGGTGATAGTGGACAGAGGCATGTGCAGTGGTCAATTTCTGATTGGACGTCTGTTTCACAAGGATCAGTGCTGTGATGTCTGTGTGTAATTTATATCTGTGATTCAGATGAAAAGGTCAGCAGTTTGAGTGGTAATTTTGCAGTCGACATTTGGAAAGGCATGTAATGATTAGGGATAGTTAGGGGAATTGTGGATAGTGAGGAAGAGTGTTCATGGTTGCAGCAGTACATACATCAGCTGTAATGTTGGGCAGAGATGTGGCAAATTGAATTTCATCGGGACAGGTGTGAAGTGATATATTTATGAAGTCAAATGGAAGAGAGAAGTACACTAATTGACTAGTTGGAAACATTGATAAACAGAGAGACACTGGAAGCAAATCCATAGCTCCCTAAAAATAACAACACAACAGGATGTGGTGGTCGAGGGGGAGTATGGCATGCTAACATTTATTGGGCACAGTATTGAGTACAGACTTTTGCATGTCATGTTGTGACTGAATGAAACTTCATTCGACCATGGTTGGAAAGTTGCGTGTCATTCTCATCGACACACCACAGGAAGGATGTGGAGGTTTTGGGGAGGTTCCAACAGAGGGTTGGCAGAATATTGCCTGGATGACTGTGTTTAAGGAGGTTGGACGCAGTTGGATTGTTTTGCGAGAATATCCGAGTCTGAGGGGTGACCTGGTACAGGTAAAGAGCATGAGGAGAGGCGTGAATAGTGTGGATAGTTGGAATCCTCCTTCCAATGTCGAAATATCAAATACTAGGGCGCATCGGTTTAAGGTGAGAGTGAGAAGTTTTAAGTGAGATGAATGAGGCCAATTGTCTTTACCGAGCAATGTGATTATTGAGGGGTTGTAGGGATTTAGGCAGGATCAGCAAAAAAACAAACAGGAGGTGGGAGAGGTGGCAACAAGAGCAAACATTTGAAGGGCATTTAGACAGAAACATGAACAAACAGAGAATAGAGGGATATCGCCCATGTGCAGACAGATGGGATTAGTTGAGAATAGCATCATGGTCAGCACAGCCATGGTGGGCCGAAGGGCCTATTACTCTGCTGTACTGCTCGATTTTCTAACTTAACGACATCTAACCTGTCAAAGCCCCTCCGAATCCTGGATGTTTCATTCAATTTCTCTCCCATTCTTCAAAACTCCAATAGGTTCAAGGGCAATCTCCTCCACCTCTTCTCATTGGAAAATCCCGCCATCTCCAGGATCAGCCGAGCGAACCTTCCCTGGCCTGCCTCCAACACAAGAATGTCTTTCCTTAGGGCACACATACTATTCATTATAATCTAGGTGTGGTCTGACTTGTACCTTGCATCGTTTTAGCAAGACCTCCCTATATTTAGACTCCATTCCCTTTGCCTTCTCGATTACTTCCTGGTCCTGTAAGCTACCTGTTTCAGATTGAATCACAAGGATTCCCAAAATCCTTTGTGCAGTCAGTCTGAAACCAAACGGTGTTAGCCTGACAGTAAGTCGGGAACGTGCTGGAATGTGCTATAAAGAATATGACAATAAATGAGAACTAGATACTTAGAAACAATGTGAGATGTATGATTTTATAAAAGGGGAATATTTTTAAATCTGTTGCATCCTATATTTTGGTGTGACCATAAATGGCAGAATAGATAAGGGTGGGGAAGGCTAGTTGCAGTAGAGGGATATTTGAAATTTCAGAAGCATTTTGACAAGTTTCAACAAGGGCTAAAAATTAGCTCGTGAGAGAATAGGGCCCCTGAAAGGTGAATGAGGCTGTCTGTGTGGAATCACTGCTGATGGGGGAGATACTGAACAAGTATTGTGTGTTAGGCTTTACTGTGGTGAAAGACATGGAAGCTCGGGAACTTGGGAAAATACATAGGGATGTCTTGAAAAGAGTTCACATTGGAGAACAGGAGGTGCTGGATGTCTTAAAATGCAAAAGTTAGATAAAACCTTTGGACATGATCAGATATACCCCAGCGCCTTGTGAGAAGCGAGGGAGGAAATTGCAGGGCCCCTCTCAGAGATATTTGTATCATTGACAGCTACTACACACCAGTGAGACTGATGGCAGGGTGGTAAGTTGTTGGAGGAGATTCTGAGAGAAACGATCATCGTGCATTTGGAAAGGTAAGGACAGATTAACGATCGTCAGCATGGCTTTGTGCACGGGAAATCATGCCTCAAATGTGAGTGTGGAGGTAGACAAGTGAGAGGTCAAAGCAGAGCAGTACACGATGTCCACATGAACTTTATCAAGGCCTTTGACAAGGTTCTACATGACAGACTGGTTAGTAAGTTTAGATCATACATAACCAGGGAGCACTCACTAACTAGATACAAAACAGGATTGAAGTAGGAGACAGAGCATGTTCATAGAGGGTTACTGCTCAAACTGCAGGCCTGTGACCAACGGTGTGCCATGGGGTTCAGTGCTGGGTCACTGTTGTGCATCGTTTATCTAAACAGTTTGGATGATAATACAGGATCCATGATTAGCAAGTTTGTGAGTGAGACTAAAATTGGTGATAATGTGGACAGTGAAGTGGATTATCGAAGAGTACAATGGAATCAACAGTACTGCTGGACCACTGAGGTTAGGAATAACAGGTGGAGAAATGCAAGATGTTGTATTGTGGTAAAGCAGACCAGGCTGGACGTGTACAATTAATGTTCGGGCCTTGGATATTGTTGTGAATCATTTCATTGATCCAGGGACGCAGGTACACAGTTTTTTGAAAGTAGCGTCACGGGTAGACAGGCTGGTGAAGCAGGCGTTTGGGATGGTCACCCTTCATTGGGCAGAGCATTGAGAGTAGGAGTTGGGATGTCATGGTTTATCTGTAGAGGACATTAGTGAGGCCACTGTATAAGCATTGTTGATTATCTGGAAAAAATCAACTTGTTCACGTATGTCCTTTAGGGAGGGATATATGATATTTTTACCTGGTCTGGCTCACATGTGACTCCAGTCCCACAGCAATATGGCTGGCTCTGAGTTGCCTCTGGGCAATTAGCAGGAGGGCAATGGATGCTGGTCCATCCGGTGATATCCTTAGGCCTTGAATGAATCAATGAAATACACATATGTCTATCCCTACCTTGGCAAACAGCTCTGCTGCAGCAATCCGTACTGGCTTTGTAACGTTGTTCAGGCCTTTGCCCCTCTCTGTAACACTCTCACCACCTCCAGCACCTTCAATTCTCCCTGTTCCACTCCTCTGATTAAACACTGACAATATTTCCTCTTCCTACTGCACTCCTCCACATTTCTAAATGTTGGTTACTTCAGAATTGATCGGTTCTTTTTCATCTCTTAATCAAATCGGCCAAGACCGTCTGAAGTGGGAAGGAGCATTGGGAAGGTGTCAAGCACCTCGAGACTTTCTGTGGGGAAAACGGGAATCCAGGAGAAAACAACACAAGGAGCGCGCTGTCATGTCAACACCCCACCCACCCCCTTTCCACGTTCACCTTCTGCCTCAAGTGTAACAGAGTCTGTGGAAGGCCACATCGGTCTGTACAGCCAACTCCAGACTCTCCCACCCCCACTGAGAGTGGGAGAGAGTCAGCCTCATCTGTGAGCCACTGCCAAAGAGATGATGAGATAGGAAGGTTGAATCCCCTCACAATTATCCCAGTGTCTTTGTTACAAATTCAAACAATTCCCTGTTGATGCAGTGTTTAATAATGTCATATCACTCAGTATCTCTCCATGTGGTATCCCTCACTGTGTCAGTCTATTTACTGCCTCTGTCAGCATTTCTCTCTCTTACAGATGGTCTGAGATCCTGAGTCAACAGAATTGTCCATTCCAGAGAGATGCAGCAGCACAGACAAGGGATGGAGACTGGGATTATCGAGATCTCTGCTGGACTCAGTGCCACTCTGCATGTGTTATCCTCATTGCATCAGTCTAATTTCCCATTCTGTCTATTTCTGTCTCATACAGGTAATCAGGATGTTCCTAACTCCTGTCTCATCCATCACCTCATTGAAACTGGTTGGTCAGCCAGAGAGAGATGGAGAGGGAGATCTGGAGCCTTCAGTAATTCCTGCAGCTGGTAAGATCACTCACAGTAAACAGCACAGGGTGGAGGTAGACCAGGAAGACAGGACAGAGATATAGAGCTGGGTAAGGAACAGCAACATTCTAGACTTCATTCTCACCATCTTGTGAGGGTCCTGCTTTCACCTCTTCTGTACTAGTCCTCAATGCGACAGCACAGGGGATCGCAGGCATCAATCCTGGCCCATGCTGTGTTCGTGATCTCTGTAATATCCTCCAGTCCCGATAATCCTTCCTCTGTTTGAAATCTCCTCTAGTCCACACCATTCTCTGTGTCTCTGTCTCTGTCTCTGTCAGGTTCTCCAGTCCCTAACACCCTAATCCCTAACCTTCTCCAGTAGGTACTAAATTCCTTCATCCCTGTAAACCCTGACAGCCCTGTCTATCCCTGTAAGCTCCTCCCACCAATACCACCTTCCATGTCAATGTATTTGTCTTTAACCTCTCCATCGGTCCCGATCTATGTAATCTTCTCCAGCTCCTACAACCCTTCCTTAGCTGTGAAAAATTTGTAATCTCCTTATCCCTCTCCAATTCTTTGATCTTTATCTTGTTAAATTTCACCTTCATTCCCGACACCATACCCCTCCCGACCACAGGAACCTCTTTCAGTTTGTGCAACCCTCCCCATTTGTGTAACTGTCTTCAACCCAGTAACCTGGAATTCTCCATTGCCTTCCTATCTATGTAGCCTCCAGAGCCTAGAAGCCTTCTTATATCTGTAAATGTCTTCAATCACAACAACCTTCCATATCTCTGTTAGTATACACAATAATCTCCTAGATGAAACAGCCCCCTGTCTGTGTCTCTCAGTCTGCCTGCCTCTTCCTAACTCCATCCCTATCCCTCTCTCCAGAATCTAATCCAGCTCCCTCTCTCTCTGTAAATTCCTCCAATCCCCAAACACCTTTGTCCCTCTGACATTCTTGACCAGATGTAACTGTGTTTAATTCTTAGCCTCCCTATCTCTGTAACCTCTACCCATCTGTCCAACCCCCCACTACTGAGGTGCGACTCCCTGTATTCGCCATAAGGGAGATGGAATGACAGTGAACAGATCTGATGGAACTGTCATTACGGAGGTGTAGCTGCAGAATGACCATCGCTGGGAAGTGAATACTGAAGGGTTGTTTGCATAGAGTCATAGAGTCATAGAGATGTACAGCATGGAAATCGACCCTTCGGTCCAACCCACCCACGCTCTGCAGATATCCCAACCCAATCTAGTCCCAATATGCAGACTAGGCAAAAAGCTAACAAGGTATGAAGGAAGGATGAGGTTAATGCATTAATGAGACAATCATGTGGATCTGAATTTGAAAAGTAGAGTTGAGAATAAGCAAGCAGCAGCAACCGTTAGCAGGAATTCTTTTGTAGGCACCAAACAGTGATGGGAATGTCAGTATGGTTACAGTCAGGACACTGAATGTACTTATGGCAAGGGCAGTACAGTAACGGTGTGTGACAGTGGTCTCCATGCCGACTGATACAGCAACGAGCCTGTTGGATTGAATTTGTTGGTGTGAATATAAATGGCAGAATTGTAAGGGTGTAGGAGGGGTGTAGTGGTATAGGGGATATGGTGTACTTGAATTATCAGAAGCCTTTATGCAAGTTTTAACAGGGAAAAGAACGGACAAAGGAAGCACATGGTGAGGGGAAGAAACTGACAGGACAGCGTCCCTGCAGAGTTACTGCCTTTGCTGTTTGAATTCATGTATCGCTGGATATCGGAGTGCATTTATCAGATTTAAAGGTTACTGCAGATTATATCTGCAATAAATGCTTCTGCTTGTGAGTCCTATCAGATCGAATAGATTGGTTGGAGAGACAGTTTAAGACAATACAGAATTGGTAACACAACAGTATGTGATGGATGGCAGTTATAGGAAGAGGGACAGTCTCAGATAGAGTTACATAGATGGGTTAACTCCAAAAAAGGCAAGAGAATTTAGTAGCTAGTGCAGGAGTCTTCTGTGGCTCTCCCTATTTTAAACAAATATGCTGTTTTGGAAAATGTAGCGGGTGATGGATTCACAGGGGAACGTTGCACAAACAGACAAGTTTGTGGTATGGAGACTGGCACTAATGCAACAAGAGATACGTCGGATTCCACGAAGTCAATTGTGTTAGGGGACTCGCTAGTCTGAGGTACAGACAGATGGTTCTGTGGACAGCAGAGAAATAAGCAGATTAGTGTGTTGCTTCCCTGGTGCCAGGATCAAGGATATCTCAGAAAGGATGCAGAATGTTCTGACAGGGGAGAGGGTCCAGCAAGAGGTCATTGACCAAATTGGAACCAACGACATAAAAAGGGAAAACGTTTGAGATTATGGACGGAGATTGCAGGGTGATAGGCAGAAATTTAAAAAAGAGGATCTTGACAGTAATAATATCTGTATTACTCCCGGCGCTATGAGCTACTGAGGACAGGAATAGAGGGATAGAGCAGATGAATACATGGCTTTGGAGCTGGTGTATGGGAGAAGTATTCACATTTTTGGATCACTGGAATCTCTTTTGGGGTAGAAGGAACCTGTACCAGAAGGGCGGATTGCACCTAAATTGGAAGGGGACGAATATACTGGCAGGAAGATTTGCCACAGCTGCTCGAGAGGTTTTAAACTAGTTTGGGTGGTGGGGGGTGGGGGGGGGGGGGGGGGGGGGAGCTGGGGGCAGGGAGATAGTGAGGAAATAGATCAATCTGAGATTGGTAAACTGAGAACAGAAACGAGTCAAACAGTCAGGACGGGCAGGGACAAGGTAGGACTAATAAAGTAAACTGCATTTATTTCAATGCAAAGGGGCCAAATAGGGAAGGCAGATGAACTCAGGGCATGGTTAGGAATATGGGACTGGGATATCATAGCAGTTACAGAAACATGGCTCAGGGATCGGCAGGACTGGCAGATAATGTTCCAGGTTACAAATTCTACAGGAAAGATAGAAAGGAAGGGAGGACAGGAGGGGGAATGGAGTTTTTGATTAGGGATAGCATTACAGGGGTACTGAGGGATGATATTCCTGGAAATACATCGAGGGAGGTTATTTGGGTAGACCTGAGAAATAAGAACGGGATGATCGCCTTATTGGGATTGTATTATAGACTCCCTAATAGTCAGAGGGAAATTGAGAAACAAACTTGTGAGAAGATCTCAACTATCTGTAAGAAAGTAGGGTGATTATGGTAGGAGATTTTAACTTTCCAAACATAGACTGGGACTGCCGTAGCGTTAAGAGTCTAGATGGAGAGGAAGTTATTCAGTGTGTACAAGAAAATGTTCTGATTCAGTATGTGGATTAACCTACTAGAGAAGGTGCAAAACTTGACCTACTCTGGGGAAATAAGGCAGGGTAGGTGACTGAGGTGTCAGTGGAGGTGCACTTTGGGGCCAGCTACCATAATACCATTAGATCTTAAATAATTATGGAAATGGATAGACCAGATCTTAAAGTTGAAGTTATAAATTCGAGAAAGGCCAATTTTGACAGTATTTGGCAAGAACTTTCAAAACCTGATTGGGGGCAGATGTTCACAGGTAAATGGACGGCTGGAAAATGGGAAGCCTTCAGAAATGAGATAACAAGAATCCAAAGCAAGTATATTCCTGTTGGGATGAAAAGAAAGGCTGGTAGTATAGGGATTGCTGACTAACTAAACGGTTTGATTCATAAAAAGAAGGAAGCATATGTCAGGTATAGACAGGATAGATCGAGTGAATCCTTCGAAGAGTATAAAGGCAGTAGAAGTATACTTAAGAGGGAAATCAGGAGGGCAAAAAGGGGACATGAGATAGCTTTAGCAAGTAGAATTATGGAGACTGCAAAGGGTTTTTACAAATACATTAAGGACAAAATCATAACGAGGGAGAGAATAGAACCCCTCAAAGATCAGCAAGGCAGCCCTTGTGTGGAGATGCAGGAAATGGGGGAGATACTAAACGAGTATTTTGCATCAGTATTTACTGTGGAAACTGATATGGAAGATATAGAATGTCAGGAAATAGATGGTTACACGTTGAAAAATGTCCATATTACAGAGTAGGAAGTGCTGGATGTCTTGAAACGTGTAAAAGTGGATAAATCCCCAGGACCCGAACAGGTGTACCATAGAACTCTGTGGGAAGCCAGAGGAGTGATTGCTGGGCTTCTTGCTGAGACATTTGTACCGTTGATAGTCACAGGAGAGGTGCCAGAAAACTGGAGTTTGGCAAACGTGGTGCCACTGTTTAAGAAGGGTGGTACGGACAAACCATGGAACTATCGGCCAGTGAGCCTGACGTCGGTGGTGAGCAAGTTGTCGAAGGGAATCCTGAAGGACAGGATGTACATGGAGTTGGAAAGACAAGGACTGATTAGGGATAGTAAATATAGCTTTAACCGTGGGAAATCATATCTCACGATCTTGATTGAGTTTTTTGAAGAAGTTACGAAGAGGGCAGAACAGTAGATGTGTTCTATATGGACTTCAGTAACGCGTTCGACAAGATTCTCCATGGAAGACTGGTTAGCAAGTTTACATCTCACGGAACACAGGGACAACTAGCCACTTGCATACAGAACTGGCTCAAAGGTTGAAGACAGAGGGTGGAGGTGGAGGGTTATTTTTTAGACTGGAGGCCTGTGACCAGTGGAGTACCACAAGGATCAGTGCTGGTTCCTCAATTTTTTATCATTTACGTAAATGATTTGGATGCGAGCGTAAGAGGTATTGTTAGTAAGTTTGCAGATGACAACAAAATTGGAGGTGTAGTGGACAGCGAAGAGGTTTACCTCAGAGTACAACAGGATCTTGATCAGATGGGCCAATGGGCTGAGAAGTGGCAGGTGGAGTTTATTTGAAATAAATGCGAGGTGCTGCATTTTGGGAAAGCAAAGTTTAGCAGGACTTCGACATTTATTGGCAATGGGTGTGTTGCTGAACAAAGAGACCTTGGAGTACACGTTCATTGGTCCTTGAAAGTGGAGTCGCCGGGAGGTAGGATAGTTAAGGTGGTGTTTGGTTTGCTTTCCTTTATTGGTCAGAGTATTGAGTTTTGGAGTTGGGAGGTCATGTTGCGGTTGTACGGGACACTGGTTAGGCCACTGTTGGAATATTGTGTGGAATTCTGGTCTCCTTCCTATCGGAAATATGTTGTGAAAATTGAAAGGGTTCAGGAAAGATTTACAAGGATGTTGACAGAGTTGGAGAATTTGAGGTATAAGGAGAGGCTGTACAGGCTGGGGCTGTTTTCCCTTGAGCGTTGGAGGCTGAGGGGTGACCTTCTAGAGATGTACAAAATTGTGAAGGGCATGGAGAGGATAAATAGAGAAAGTCTTTTCCCTGGCGTCGGGGAGTCCAGAACTAAAGGGCATAGGTTTAGGCTGAGAAGTGAAGGATGTTGGGTGGCACAGTGGTTAGCAATGCTCCCTCCCAATGCCATGAGACTCAGGTTCAATTCCCGCCTCAGGCTGTGTGGACTTTGCACATTCTCCCTATGTCTGCGTGGGTTTCCTCCCACAATCCAAACTTGTGCAGGCTAGGTGAATTGGCTATGCTAAATTGCCTGTACTGTTAGGTTAGGGGGATGGATCGGAGTGGTTTGTGCTTTGGTGGGTCGCTGTGGACTTGTTTCCACACTTAAAAAAATGAAAACGTGAAAGAGACCTAAGGGGCAACTTTTTCACACATACGGTGGTATGTGTATGGAATGAGCTGCCAGAGGATGTGGTGGAGGCTGGTACAATTGCAGCATTTAAAAGACATTTGAATGGTTATATGAATAGGAAGGGTTTGGAGGGATATGGGTCGGATGCGGGCAGGTGGGAATAGATTGGGTTGGATATCTGCTCGACATGGACGGGTTGGACTGAAAGGTCTGTTTCCATGCTGTACATATCTATGCCTCGATAACTCACAGAGTGAGTTTGTAAATGCAGTTAGTGTGAATGGTATTTGGAGCAATACATGTAATTGGAAAGTTAAAGTTAGGTTGGAGTTTGTTTAAAGGGATTGGAATAGAGAGGTAAAGGCATCATGAATCAGTTGCATAGAGTGTTGGTGAGAGTGTACCTGAGGTATTGAGTGCAGTGTCGGTGACCTAATCGAAGAAAGATGACACTGATCACAGAGGACGTGCAATGGACATTCTCCAGATTAATTCCTGAGATGACAAGATTTTCTGATGGGGAGATTTGTCCTGCGACCTCTCCAGTTTCAAAGCATGAGAGGTGATCGCAGTGAAATTTCAAAAATCTATGATTCATGTGATGAGGTGGAAATAAACAGGATGTTTCTCTAGCTGTCTACTCTATATTTAAGGCAAATAATGACAGGATAAGGGATATGCCATTTAAGACCGTAATAAGGAGGAAATTCTTCCCTCGGAGGGGACTGACTAACACAGGGGCATGGAAGCCTGTTAGCAGGGCAAGATTAAGGAGAATCCCCAGATATTCTTCACGTATATCAAGTGGAACAGAACAACCAGGGAACATGTAGGGTCTATTAGTGACTTGGCAAGTTGTATCCAAACTCAACTTCATGGGAGAAGGCTGTTTGTGTGACTGGAGCCCAATTTCCCCGGTGTACCCGGTAGAGATCAGTGCTGTGTTCCGTATTATTTGTGGTATTCATAAGTGATGTGAATGTGAAGTGGGTAGGGGGAGTGTGATAAGTAAGTTTGTGTTTGACACAAAGATTGGCTGTGTGGTTGGCAGTGAGGAGGGAGGTCTTATATTACAGGAAGATACAGATAGAATGGTCAGATGGTCAGATCAATGGCAAATGGAATGTAACTCTGATAAATATGAGGTGATGCACTTTGGAAGAAGGAAACAGACAGGGGAGGACTCAAAGAACGGCATCACACTAGGAAGCTCAGAGCGTGCTTCTCCACACATCCCTGAATGTGACTGGATATGATAATTGATGAGTTCAGCATGACTGTAGATAAAGCCTTTATTCATTGACCCAAAGATTATCCGAGTTTTATATAGCACTTCGGTAAGGCCAAATGAAATATTGTGTGCAGTTCTAGGAGCCGCGTTACAGGAAGGATGTGATTGTACTGGATGAGGTGCAGAAGAGATTCACCAGAATGCTTCCTGGGATGGACCATACGAGCTGTGGAGAGAGGCTGGGTAAGCTCGAGTTATTTATTTTGAAGCAGAGGAAGTTGAGTTGGAATGTAATTCAGATTTAAGATTACAAGGGGCATGGACAGGGTGAATAGACAACAGCTGTTCTTTTTAGTCAAAGTTTCAGATTCTTTACAGAGTGAAACCAGGGAATGGAGAATGGAGAACAGAGAAACATGACACAGCTACTTCACTTCTGCCTTCACAGAAAAATGCATAAACAAAGCCTTCCCAGCAATAGGAAAAAACCTGAGTCTGATGAGAAAATGATGTGGAATGAAACTAGTAAATAAACTAATTTGGAGAAATTATTGGAACTGAAAATAATGGGCATAGAAAAAAAAACAACACAGATTGATGAAATGGGAAACATTTGAGAAACTCACTGGTAGATTAATTAAAGAAAATACAATAGAGGCACTGAACTAGGATTTTCAGCAAGGATTTTAATAGAGTCCCAACCCTAGTAAGCAAAGTAAAAGCACATGGGAAAGGGGGTAATATATGAACATGGTGTTAAAATGGGAGTGTTGACAGGAAACAATGAGGAGGAATAAATGGATGGGTTTCAGTTTGGAAGGCTCATGAGTCATCACAATGATTGATGCTGGGGCGCCAGATATTCACAATACATCTCAAACATCTCGTTGAGGGATTCAAATGCAAAGTTTCCAAGTCTGCTGACGGAACTAGGATTTTGAAAGTGAGGAGAATGTGAAAAAAACTTAAAGGAGAATGAAACAAACGGAGTGAATGAGTAAACATGTGGCAGATGAAGAGCAGTGTGGATAGATATGATGTTGTCTACTTGGTTGTGAAACACTAAAGTTCCAGCCAACCATTGGAAAAGGAAGTGGTTGAGAAATGTCGATCTACGAAGGGAACTGCACATTTCTTCTGTTATTGTTTAGACAGACATCTGTGTTCCATGCAGGGCAGTGAGTTCTGCAGAAAGAAGCCAATACAGGGAATACATTGGCACACTGACCAGTTTACACAGACCCACCAAGTGGGGAGCTGTAACATTGAAAAGGATCTGGGATCTCCCTGTACACCAGTCACTGAAAGCAATATTGCAGGAGCAGAAAGCAGTCAGGAAGATAAATTGTTGTTGACCATCATTTCAGAAGGACTGGAGTCCAGGGGTAAGGGTGTCTCAGTGCAGCTGTACAGGCCCTTGGTGAGACCTCAACTCGAACATTGTGCAGTATTGTGTGCAGTTTTGGTCTCCGTACCTAATAAAGAACAAACCTGACATTGAGGGAGTGCAGCGAAGGATGACCAGACTGATCTCTGGGATGACAGACTTTTTGTGGAGCAGAGTTTGGGGCAACTGAGCCTGTATCGCATGGGGTTTAGGAAGATGAGTGGAGATCTCAGTGAGATATATAAAACACTGACAGGGTGAGTTAGATTGGAAGCAGTGATGATAATTCCCCTGGCTGGGAAGTCTAAAACAAGAGGCCACAGTATTAAATACAGATGGGTCACATTGCATTTAGATACGAATAAATGTCTGCACTCAGAGACTGGTGAACCTGGGAATTCTCTCTCACATAAGGCTGTGGAAGACAAGGCACTAAAGACTAATAAGGATGTCTAGACACCAAAGGATGGGGGAGAGGGCAGGAGTATGGTGTAGAAATAAAGGGTCAGCAATCATTATATTGAATTGGATAGCAAACTCGACAGACCAAGGGGACGACCACAGTTCCTATTTTATAGCTTCACAAGGTTAATCACATTAAGGGGTGTGTAAAGTGTGTGGGGAATGTGGATTGAGGAGATGTTCAGACATTAACTAGAATGGGGCAGGCTCAGTGTGCTGTATGGCCTATTACATTCCCGATGTTTCTGTGCGGTTTGTGGGAAAGCTCTGTAAATGTTGTCACAAGTTCACAGATGTTAGGAAGGACGTCTCTGCTGGCTCAACAGGACTGTGTTTCCCGTTCCCTTTTCCATACCGAGGTTGGGGGCTGGGTGTTCTGTCAGGTTTTATCCTTTTAGACTTCAGAGCAGTTTGATACGATAGAGTGTCTTGCTTGGCCTTTTCAGAGACCATTGAAGAGTGCATCACATGTCTGTGTGTTTGGAGTCACTTTTAGGCCAGACCAGGAGAGCACGGGAGATTCACTTCCTGAAAGTACATTGGGGAAGGAAATTGGTGTTTACAATCGACATTGACTTCAAGGCCATTGTTACTGACACCAGATTTGAGATCTCGATATTTTATTAATCGTTTTTAACTTCCACCAGCTGCCAGAGCATTAGCCTGGTCTGGATTATTCATCCAGTGACTTTTCCAAAACAGCACCATCTCCACATGGGGACCGATCGGAAACCACACTGAGCAAGTTTATGTCTGTGCTGCTTGACAGCTCTATCAAAACGAACTCCCAATTTGACTATCATGATGAGGCTGAGAGGGTTGTAATTGTCCAGATTGTAATTATTCCCCGACACTGAGTAATTTTCCACATTGCCAGGGAGATGTCAGAGTTGTAGCTGGAAGGAAACCGCTTCCCCAGGGGCACGGCTTGTTGTACAGCACAAGTCTTCAGTCCTATTGCAGGAATGGGGTCAGGACTCATTGCATTTGCCTCTCTACTGTGTTCAGCTTTTTCTTCATGGCACGTGCAGCGAATTGAATTGGTTGAAGACTGATCTGTGATCCTGTGGGCATCATGATGACGGTGAATTGAATTATCGACTCAACACCCCTGGCTGAGGATGGTACAGATACTATTTCCTTGTTTTTTACACTGATGTGCAGAGCTGATCCATTGATAGAATGGGGATAATTGTGAAGCCCTCTCTAACAGTTAGTTGTTTAATCGACTATCACGATTTTTGGCCAGATATGGCAGGCTGCAGAGGTTTCATCGGGGTGTATTGACCTTGTGACAATTTCTCTCTCTCGATCGTACGATTTGGTTTTATTTGATTTGATAGGATTCATTGTCGCATGTATCTAAGTAGAGTGAAACTCTTTGTTTATACACAGTTCTGGCAGATCATAGTGAGGGTTGGAGCTGCCTTTTTTTAGAGACATGAAGTGGCCGAAATTTAAAAGTCTACTTCAGCTGTCTGTTTCTGAAGAGCCACAAAATAGACAGAAATTAAAATAGATTGCTTCAGCATCAGTGAAAAAAGGGCCTTTGAAAAGGGAATTATTCCAAAGCAAAAGAAAGGATAATCTGATTCGCAAGATTCTGAAACATGCCAATATAGTGGTAAAGAAGGTTCTTTTTAAAAAAAAAGATGATTTGTAACAAAACACAGATGAAAAAATGAAATTGTAGCACAAAAACTTTAAAGAATCACTACAAAAAGTAACTTATTCTGATCTCAGTAAGGATTATTTTCATCCACAAAAACAGCATCTCAAGTTATCTTTCAGAAGCTAGCTGTGCCTTTGAAACTGTTTACAATAGTAATAAGTTCTAGTTAAATATCTGGTAAATAATCATGGACACAGATTTCAACATAATAATAAAACCTTAAAGAGATACCTGGCTTGTCTTGTCGAATTCACGAAGAAAAAGGTTAACCGTGGAAATAATAATATTACGTATTTTGTATCAGAATCAGCTTTTTACTGTAAAATGTGATCACGGAATTTGATAAGAGATAGCCTGCCCAATGGAGAATAGAACTCATGCAATCCTTCAAGATAAACAATGAGGGATATGACTGAAAAGAGCAGAGCCCCGAACTTTGGAATGCATTATAGAAAGATCCCAAGGCCTAGAGATACCAACAATCGTTAAACATCCGAAACAAATAAGAAACTCGGGCTGTCCATGGGAGTGTCCATCAATGATCAGTTGTTTTACAAGATTGATTCTGCAGAAGGGGAGTGGATGGTACACTGACAAAGTTGTTTATGATCATTGCAACACAGAACGTATAAAAATACTGTCTTTTTACTGTAAACTCGAAGTGTGTCATTGATTTGCCGTCTGATCTGAGCTAGAGATTAAGGAAACGATTGTTTTCTCATGTCAAAGTCAGATTCGAGGAAGATCCTTTGGTATTCTCCCAGCATTAACCAGGTTTTGCTTGAATTAAAGTCCATTCCGTGCCTGTGTCCTGTCTGCCTCCAGAGTCTTTGTCCCTCGCTGGGGAATCTCGCTCCTACAATAAGCAAGGCCATATAGATCATAGGGTAAAGGAAAAACTTAGACTGAGACATACAGGCTACACCAGAAAGGGCATGCAATAGGCAACATCAATGTGAGCAAGATCAGCATTATTTGAAGTTAGAGAGTCCATTCCTCATTTTAATCGTGGGCTGGGACGATGCTGTTCATGAGCCGCTGGTTTGTGTGTTCAAGATTCTGTATTGTCTGCATGATGGAAGAGATTGCAGGAGATCCAGGGTGCGATGGGTCTTTGATAATGTTGTCAGCCTTTCCACGGCAGTGAGCTGTGTAAATGGAGACAATGGATGGGACGTTGGTTTCCGTGATGGCATGGGCTGTGTACACAAACTTCTGTCATTTCTCTTACTGTCCTGGGCACGGCTGTGGCCACACCAGGTCATTATGCACCCAGATAGTTTGCTGTCAGTGGTGCATTTGTAGACATTGTTGAGGGTCCTTGTGGACATGTCAAATGTCCTGAGCTGCCAGAGAAAGAAGAGGCGTTGTTGTGCCATCTCGGCTGTCACATCTACATGGGAGGTCGGTTATCGTCACTCCGAGCAACTTAATGCTTTCCACTCTTTCAACTTCAGTTCCATTGATGCAGATGGGGGCATGTTCTCCTCATTTCTTTCTGAAGTCATTGATCAGTTGGTTAGTTCTGCCGATGTTAAAAGAGAGGATGGTCTCAGTGCAGCATATCACTAAGTCCACTATTTCGGTTCTGTATTTTGACTTGTTATCATTACATACCTGTCCTACTATGATGGTGTCATCAGTGAACATGTAGATGGCATTCGTTCAAAATTTGGCAACACAGTCGTGGGTGTACAGGGCGTATAGTAGGGGGCTGAGGACACATCCTTTGGGATTTCAGTGTTGAATGTTATCATGGAAGAGACACACTTACCTATTTTCACTGATTGTGTACTGTGGGTCAGAAAGCTGAGGATCCAATTTCAGAGGGCAGAGCCAAGACTAAGATCAGGGAGATTTGTGATCAGTCTGAAGGGAATAATGGTGTTGAAGATGAACCTAGAGTCAATGAGCAGGAATCTGACGTGGGTGTCCTTGTTGTCCAGGTGTTCGAGGGATATGGCACCCATTATGTACCCATTCCACTGGTAGGAAAATTGTAGGGGATCGAGGCAGGCTGGGAGACTGGGACTGATGTGGGCCATGACTAGACATTCGAAGAACTTCACTCCCCTCAGTCTCCAGCGCTCTAAAGAGGAATGTCCCAGCTTATCCAACCTCTCCCTATGACTCAGACCCTTGAGTCCTGGCAACATCCTTGTAAAGTTCCAGTTTAATACCATCCTTCCTACAGCAAGGTGACCAAAGCTGAACACAATGCTGAACTTGAACATATTTGGAACTAAGTTTTACTCTGCTGCCAATTATTATGCTGCTGTGATATTGTTTTTTTTGTGTTATTCTGAAATCTTATTATTCATTGAATCCTCTGACGGCAATCCCCTCCGGTGAACGTTCTCCTGACTGCTTGAATTTGAATCAATCTATTCTGTTTGGACTGATATTTTGATGCCGCTGTATATCAGAGAACAGGAAGAGATGATGGATGATTGTGCAGTGTGTCTCCTTTACTGGACCAGATTGACTCTCCAGGTACCTAAAGCTTTTATTGCGTGCCAGAGTACCTCAGAATCGTTACATCACAGAAGGAAGCTATTTAGCCCATTGTAGGTCCATGCACACAGAACATTACTGCTCAGTACCCACAACATCCTTCAGCACTGCTGACAGATCCACCAACCTTACTGACAACCGTAAATTTACTAACTCATCCTTCTATACCCTCATTAAGGTCATTTTCAAAAGGACAAACAACAGTCACTCCAAAGCAGATCCTTGCACTATACCACTAGCAACTAAACTCCAGGATGAACATTCCCCATCAACTACCACCTTCTGTCTGCTTTCAGCTAGCCGATTTGTGATCCAAACGCTAAATCACCCACAATTCCACGTCTCCATATTTTCTGGGAGAAAGTAAGGACTGCAGATGTTTGAGATCAGGGTCGAGAGTGTGGCGCTGGAAACGCACAGCAGGTCAGGCAGCATCCGAGGAGCGAAGAGAAAATGAAGACTGCAGATGCTGCAGACCATAAAACTGATTCCTGATGAAGGGCTTACAAGAGAAACATCAACTTGCATGCATCTTGGATGCTACCTCATCTATTCTGCTTTTCAAACACCACACTCTCCATATTTTCTTCAATAGCCGACCATGGGGGACCTTATCAAACGCTTCACTGAAATCCACATACCTCACTTTACTCTTATCCACCTGTTTGGTCACCTTCTCAATGAACTCGGTATGATTTGTGAGGCATGACATACCCTTCACAAAACCTTGTTGACTATTCCGAATCAAATGTTTCCTTTCTAGATGATAGTAAATCCTATCTCTTATAATCCTTTCCAACACTTTCCCCACAACCAAAGTAAGACAGGTATATAATTACCAGGGTTGTCTCTTCTCCATTTCTTGAACAGAGGGACAACATTTGCTGTCCTCCAATCTTCTGGCATTATTCCTGTAGACAATGGTGATGTAAAAATCCGAACAGTTGGTTGCGTAAACTCCTCCCTAGCTTCTCAGAGAATCCTAGGATAAATCCCATCTGGCCCAGGGGACATATCTATTTTCACACTCTCCAGAACGTCTAACATCTCGACGTTACGAACTTCAATCCCGTCTAGACTAATAGCCTGTTTCTCAGTATTGGCCTTGACAGCATTTTCTTTTTCCATTGTGAATCCTGATTCAAATATTAATTTACAGCCTGTCCTATCTCCTCAGACTCCACACACAACTTAACACTACTGTGTTTGATTGCCATTAATCTTCATTCGGTGATTCTTTTATTCGTGACATGCTGATAGAAAGCTTGAGGGTTTTCCGCGATCCTACTTGCGAAAGACTTGTCATGCTCTATCCTGGCTATTCTTAGCTTTTTTAAAAAGTCCTTCCAGGCTAACTTGTAACTCTCAAGCATCCGAACTGAGCCTTCATGTTTCATGTTTACATAAGCCTCCTTCTTCCTCTTGACAAGAGATTCAACTGCTTCAGTAAACCACAGCAGCCTCACTCAACCATTTCCTCCTTTCCTGGCAGGTATAAAATTATGAAGGACACACAGTAGCTGTTGTTTGAAAAAGCTCCACACTTAAATTGTACCTATCCTCTGCAGTTTCCTTCCCCAACCTATGCATCCTAAAACCTTTCCTAATCGCATCATAATTACCTTTCCCCCAGCTATAACTCTTGTCCTGCAGTATACACCTGTCCCTTTCCATCACTAAGGTAAACATAACTGAATTGTAGTCACTATCAGCAAAGTGTTCACCAACATCCAAATCTAACACCTGGTCTGGTTCATTACTCAGTACCAAAGCCAATTTGGCCTCGGCCCTTGTTGGCCTATCTACATACTGTGTCAGGAAACCATTCTGCACACATTGGACAAAAACTGACCCATAAAGTATTTCTGCTGTACCATTTCGAATCAATATTTGGAAAGTTAAATTCTTCCATAACAAATGCTCTGTTATTTTCGCTCCTATTCAGTATCATCTTTTTAATCCTTTCCTCTACATCTCTGGAACATTTCAGACGGCAATAGAGAACTTTCAGCAGAGTGACCTCTCCGTTTTTGTTTCTAACCTCTTACCATACTACCTCATTAGACGAGTCCTTATCAAGCATCCTTTATACCAACGTAATGCTGTCTTTGATTTTCAATGCCACGCTAACCTCCCCCACCCCAACCCCCACCCCCGCCCCACTGTTAGTACTTTCCTTTTTTTCAATGTAGCATCTAAACCCCGGACCCTACAACGATCAGTCCTGTCCCTGCTCTATCCATTTCTCCAAAATGGCCAAAACATCAAGCTGTACAACAGCACAATTTGGAAACAGGGATGTTAAACGAGGGTGAGTTGGATAGATCAGAAGACAGCATGAGGGGAGATAGAAAGGAACGGACAGAAAATGGAAGTTTTATTTAGAAATTCTCACGCACTGCAAGGCCTTTATCTATGGTCATACCGTTTGAGCACTGTGCGGATACTGGCTGTGGTCCTAGAGCATTTATCGCCAATAATATCACAGAGCTGAATTGCTGACAGTTAAACAGAGTCCAAAAGGCCAAGTGATTTTTTATTTTTCTACACTGAGAATGTAATTTAATTTAAACAGACTGGGTGAACAGCAGCAGGAACTGAGAACCCCCTCAATACTGAGATAATGCGCCAGAGAATCTCAATGAGGTGGATCAATGACAGAGGGGAAATCAGCATCTCAGCTGTGGGCCAAATAATGATTGAGAAAGATTGCACACCACTTCCGTGGTTTTCTAATGCACATTTCAATTTATGTAGCTCAATATCACGAGTGTATCTTATTTCTTCGTACTTCCCATAGTTTACTACGGACAGAAAATCATTTTGTCCCCGTATTTTGTGTTCAATAAACAGAACTAATACGGTGATAAAGTCCATGTTTTTTTAACTTGGTTTACATGATTGGACCCATCAGTTGGTCAGCAGGTTGGAGCAATTATTGAAGGCCTTCCAGCACTCGGGTAGCTGAAGGGCCTCTTCCCAGTGTGGACCCACCAGTGCTTCAGCAGGGAGGAATTGCTGAAGGCCTTCCCACACTTGGGGGAGAGGCCTTTCAGCTGTGCCAAGTGCAGGATGGCCTTCAGCATTTCCTCCACCCTGAAGCACTGGTGGGTCCACACTGTGGAAGACTTAACAGACTCTGAGAACGTTCCTCTCACTCCACGCCACTCCCCATTTCGATTGAGAGAGAGAGAATCAGTCTTTAACTAAACTCTTCCAACATTTACACAGTGCATTTGGTGTGTGATCATACTTCACGTTATCCACCATCGCGACAGGAGCCACAATACCTTCATTCTAAAACAGATAACCATTCCCACCAGCTTCTGAGCCCCACAGAGAACATGGGTCTGTCTTCTTGGAGATGGAAGATGCCTCCTTGAGGCTTGGCACAAAACATTTGGCTTCCTTCCTCACTGCCGACAAAACACGTTAAAGAATCATTTGTTCCACAGGCAATGGAGCCACGAGGAACATTGTGAGCAGTCTATGAGTGCAGTCTCTGCTCCATTCGTTTTCCAGGTTGGAGCATCAAAGACACCCTCCTATTCCTGTGTAAGTGTCTCGAGGGGTGAATGGTCTCCTCCTGGTTCCATAGAACAGGTTTAGGGGTCTTACTGGACTCTGCCTGTTCCTGTTTAACAGTTCAATGTGCTGACCAGACGCCTCCTCTTCCTGTGGAACAGGCAGGAGGATTGAATGGGCTGTCCCTCTTCTTAATCAGTCATTTCGATGGGCTGAATAGTTTCCACATATCGGGATGTAACCAGCTTGAGGTGCTGAATGAGCTTCTCTTTTAATTGTGGAAATTTGCAGTGCCTGGCCGTTCTGTTACATGAAAGTTACTGACACTTTAACAGCCCAAATGTGAATGTTGTTTGGGTCTTGCTGAATATGGACACAGACCGGTTCAGGAGCTGAGTGGGGACAAAATGTTCTGAATATTGTGTGATCTTCAGTGATCACTCCGCTTCTGATCTTGGGACAGATGGGGGGCGTCGGGAATGGGGGCACATAGACGTTGACGAAGGAGCTGAAGATGTTTGTGCTGAGGAAGTTAATCTGAGGATCTCCTGAAGAGATGTCCCGGGACTGAGAGCATTGTCGGCCACCGACCACAAACATCTTCCTTTGTGCTCTGAAAACCCCAACCAGTGAGGAGGTTAGACCTGATTCTCATTAAGATCAAATAAGTAGGTGGTCCCGATGACATCCTCAGTCAACTACTGCCTTGATATCAAGGCCATTCACTCTTTCCTGAGCCCCTGTGTTCACCTCTTGTTCAAATCAATAGGTAACGGTGTATGTGTAGAGTGTTTTCCTCTCACAGAGGGTAATCAATGTCAGGAATTATCTGGACTAGAGAGTTAGGGGAGCTACATTGCTGAAAGTATTTAAAGAGGTGGTACATGAATCGTTGACCTGTCAGAGAGCTGAGGAGTGTGAAGAACTGGGCATTAAGGAGTTAATGCTAACAGTAGATCAGCCATGATCGTATACAATGACTTGATCGTCCGAATTACCTATTCCTGTTCCTTATGCTTTCATTTTCTGTAATTTCAAAGTAAACGGCTGTAATTTTCCTGGATGTACTGTTATTGTATGTTGTAATCAGAGCTAGCAAAGCATTTTTGTGAGTGAGGTTTGGAGCTTTATTCATAACGAATCCTGGTCTAGACCAAGACCAATAAATGAAGCACAAGTTGCAGTGAGGGAGCACTCTGTAAACAGACCAGAGGCGTCTTTCAAAACCAACCTGGATTTCCAAATAACATTTTCCAATCTGTGCGTGACAGTTGTGAGGGATTATTTGAGATCCTGTGTTACTGTGGACCAGGTATTTGGAGCAAGTGGCCCCCATCTGCACCTTGCAGGAGCTGTGAGAGGCTGAATGCACCATCGTAACCCGGGACTGTGGAGCAAGAGTGGGTCATCAGACACTTTGTCACGGCTCTACCATGCACTATGATCTGATGAAGGTCTCAGCACCACTTTTCTGTCAGTGTACCATTTCCCGACATTCATTTGTCTTTCAAATGTCTTACATAGATAATTCTGAACAAATGGAAATATCCAGGCATCACAATCTTCTGTGGAAGGGAATTCACACCTTAACAACCCTTTGTGAATCTCTTGTTCGTGTTCTGACCAATGTTGGAGGGTCACTCATGTCTTTTCCCACTCCTCTATTGGTGAAAGCAAATTTTAAATGTAACCAGTTGAGTGCTGTGTCCAATGATATAGGTATCGGACTGGGTAATTTTCTGGAAAAATCAGAGACACAGAAAGTTGAACTGTGAACAAATGGTAAAATGATAGAGTGTCCCAAACATGTTTCTGACTTCGAACTTATTCTGCTCACACAAATGTCTGGGAAAGCGGATTTCTTCCCAGAACAGTTGGATTTGGCTGAATTCCCTTTGTTTTGAGCTGTACAGAGATTCCTATGAATCCTCATCAGGAATCCTCCGTGAGTGGTAAAGATGACTCAGGATTTTTGTGCTCTTACACCTTGTTTTCAGGCAGAACAAAGTAAGAGAGAGAGAGAGAGAGACCAATTGGGTGCGGCTTCTGAAGCAAGTAATATTTTTCTCCGTCTCTGTGCGGAAAAATTCAAGAATATCAACTGAACACCAAACTGGATCATGTGCACTCTCCATGTACATTCTCTGGAATGGATGATAATAGACTGTATGCCGTATGCAGCATCATTGCTGTTGTTGTGCACAGTGCCTTTAATTAGCAAAAGAAAATAATGTGCCCGTTTTATGATTTGATGAGATGCTTATATGCATCTGCGTAATTTTTAAAAATGGGTTGATATCTTCATAATATTTGTGTTAATACCAATGCATCTCATTCAAAAGATTATTATCTAGCTTTCGTCTTCTTAACAAGAGAAAATATGTATCCAGCTGAAAGACTTCTCTGAAAATCGTGGTTCAGTAAGATTTCTCATCTAAGATCTAAACAGATAATCCCCGATAACAAAAGGCCTTCATTTCAGGAATGAGTAAAGGGAAGCATCTTTAAACATCTTTGAAAGGAATTGTATCCGTTTTTTTAGTTTAGAGGATCAGAACTGCACCCAATGTATCTGATGTGGTCTCAGCAATGCCCTGTACAGATACAGTGAAATATTCCTAATTAAATCCAATACCCGTTGCCACAAACATTATCATTCCACTTACTTTCTAAATCACTTGCTGCATCTGCAGACAGACTTCATATGATTCATGTACCAAGAATATGAAAAACATCTGCATCACAGAGTTCTCCAATCTCTCTCCATTTAAATTGTTCCCGACTGCAATAGACAACTCACATTATATTATTTCTGCTGAGGGTACGCTCACTAACCTTCCCTGTCTACATCATAATGAAGATTCACTCCCTCCATTTGAAGATCTATTGAATGATCATTTTGGTGTACAAGGTAGTTCAGCTTTGATCCATTCCGTCCCTTCATCGAGATATTTTACAAATATTATTTATCAGTGATGACCCTACAGTGATCGCTGAGTCAAAACTAGTTACAGTTTTGTTTAAAAAGATCATATATCACTACTCTCTACTTCCTGTTAGTGACAGCATCCCTGTTCCTGTGCAGCAGTTCAGGCGGGTTGAATGGCCTCGTCCTGGGCTGTGTAATGTACTCAACGAGCTGAATTACTTCACCCTATATTCCAGTGTAATTCTTTGGAGGGGCAGAATGGTCTCCTCCCGTCTAATTGTAACGATCCAGTCAGGCTGAATGGGATAGTCTGTAATCGCACTCAGTGGTGGATTGAGGGAACAACACATGGGGTAGGGACAGCAGTATATGTCTGTAACTGCATCGAGTGGTAGATTGAGGGAACAACACATAGGGTAGGGACAGCAGTATATCTCTGTAGCAGCCGGGAGCGTGGATTGAGGGAACAACACATTGGAAAGGTGCAGCAGTTGGCCGTTTAGCGGCACCATTCAGAATGGTCATGGCTGATCCGAGTGTGTCTGACCATCCGTCTCCTGTCTGTTCCCAATAAACTTTGACTCTCCTGTCCAGCAAAGATCAGTCAAGCTCAAACTAAAATACCTGAATTTACCGAATCTTCACTGCTCCCTGAGGATGAGGGCACCACAGATAGCACAACAGTAAAGGGAAAGGGACATCCTTCTTTCATTGTGGGATACATTTTTTTAAAACTGTGTCAACCTCATATCAAATCACTGCCCCTTTTCAGATATAGTGGTACAATAACTAGGAATAGACATTTACCATTCTCCCCTCCAATCTTTTCCCACATTACCACTGACTCTTTCCAATCAAATATGCTGCTGCTGCTGTCTCAGGAAGAGAATACCAGATAGCATAACACCACACGAGCATTAAAAAAGGAGCAGAATTAGACCATTTGGCCTATCGAGTCTGATATACCTTAAAGTCATTTCTATAATGTTCCTCAACATCATTCTCTTACCTTCTCCCAGAATCCTTGATCTCCTTATAAATCAGAAACTAATTTATTTGTGTCTTAATGGCACTCATGTCTGTGTCTTAATGTGTACTTAAGTGTGTGTTTGTCCATGTACTTGTTACTTTTGTATTTGTGTGAATATGTCTGTCTGTCTTTATATCAGCCAGTGTGTTTCTATCTGTGATTGTGTCCATTTGTGTGTGACTGTTTATGTCTTTGTGTGCTTCTCCGTGTGTGCATGCTTATCTCCTTGTATGCATTGTGCATGTTAGTATATTGGGGTATTTACCAATAGTCTGTGTATTTCAATGCCTGCATCTCTCTGCAATGGGGTATCTGTTCTTCTACGAGTGAGAGAGATGAGGTTGGAACTGACAGTAGGTTTGAATTGAGAATTGCTCTTTACTAAACACTGCTCCTTATTCGGTTGGTGGGACGTGGATGTTTCCGAATCTCCACACAAGCCCTACTGGTCCTCTCCAGCTCTCTCCAGGATCCTCCCACATATCAGGGTAGGGGTATGAGGGAACGGATATCTGACACTCCCCTACCCGGCGTGGCCCTTTCTGTCCCATTCCAGGCTGTTTCTCCTGGAATGGGAGAAAGGGAGGGAATGAGTGAGGGTGGGAGTGGATGGACCTGCTGTTAGTGCTGGACTAGGTGAGGTGTGACATGGTGAGGTAGCCGGAGGGAGTCTGCCCATAGTGTTGTATCCCTGTAGTGCTATTACTGTGCGGGGCTATTGCATCAGCGGCAGAAAATGTGTGGGAGGGAAGGTGCTGAATTCAACAGTGAGTGTGGTCGTACTTGAGCCTTTTTGGAGTGTGAATCTTGGTCGAGGGTAGGTGCTTTAAGAGACATACAGTGAGTGTGAGGGAGCAGTGAGAATATACGGTGACACTTATCCTGACAGAGCGGAATGGATATTGATGCTTGTCCTATATTGCTGGACCTGTCTTCAGATCATCTCAGCATCGAGGTGAACCTCCCTGAATGTCTTATCCAAGTCTATCACTAATAACGACACAGGCCCTGTCCCTCAGATTCCACAGAATGGGTTTGGGTGGGTCTTACAAATAGCAAGGAGAAACAAAGTTGTTGTGTTATATATCTGAACCAAAACTGTCACGCAAATATTTTGTATCATATGCTCTGGAAATTATATATGCAACTATACTCAAAGGGAAGCTATGACATACTGATATTATCGCTGGGCTCTTAACCCAGAGACCCAGGTAATGTTCTGGGGACATGGTTTCAAATCCTGCCATGGCAGATTGTGGAATTTGAATTCAATATGTATCTGGGATCAAGGGTTTATGATGATCAGGAATCCATTCCTGATTGTTGGAAAAACTCATCTGGTTCACTAGTATCCTTTAGGGAAGGAAACGGCAGTTCTTATCTGGTCTGGCCTGCATGTCACTCCAGATCCAAGGCAACGCTGTTGACTCTTAACTGCGCTCTGGTATGGCCAGTAAATGCTGGTTATCGAGCTAAGCCCTCATCCTGTGAACGAGTAACAAATACTCGTGGGTTCTGCAGTAATAATGGGTGGTGTCAAGTTGCATCGAAACTGAGTTAACTAAGTGACTGCTAATGTTGTGAAAAATAAATTCCTTAAGTGTACATCAGGTAGGTTGGAGAGTATGTTGTGAACCAAACTAGAGAGCAGATTATTTTGGATTTGGTGTTGTGTGATACTGATTAAGGATGATCAGCCATGATCATATTGAATGGTGGTGCAGGCTCGAAGGGCAGAATGGCCTACTCCAGCACCTATTGTTTATTATCTATTGTGTGGTCGGAAAGACTAATTACTAACCTTCCTCTGAGGCAGCTTTGGAGGAATAGTGACATTAATATGTTGTGTTTTACACTGTGTCTGTATTCAATGTGGAATGTGTGAACATTCTGGTCAAACACCATGGAAGCCCAGAGGTTAGAGGGTCAAGTTCACTCCAGTGAATTGGGAAAGTACAATATAACATTCAGTAGGAGAACAATGATTGTTAGACCCATATAGTCTAACAGCACGGCGACAGGCCATTCGGCCCAAACTGATCCATTCCGAACAAAATGTCCATTCACACTAACCCCATTTCCCTGCCATTTCCCTGTATCCTTCTAATCCTTTCCTACCTCTGTATTTGTCCAAATGTATTTTAAATTTTGTGAATGTACCCGCCTCAACTACTTCTGCTGTCAGCTTATCCCATATGCATACCACCCTGTGTGGAAAAGAAATTGCCCCTCAAGTTCCCTTTTACTCTTTCCCCTCTGACCTTAAATTGATGCCCTCTAGTCCGTGACTGTCCAACCCTGGGGAAAAAAAAGACTCTATCCATGCCTCCCGTGACCTTATACACTACTATCAGATCCCCCTCAGCCTCATACATTCTAAAATAAAAACTCCTAGCTTATTCAAGCTCTCACTATAACTCAGACCATTGAGTCTTGGCAACATTCTTTATAAATTTCTTCTGCACTTTTTCCAGTTTAATAACATCCTTTCACGAGCAAAGTGAACAAAATTGAACATGACGCTACAAGTATGGACTCGCCAACATCTTGTATAACTGCAACATAACTCCCTAATTTCGATACTCAGTGCTCTAACTGATGAAGGGCAGTGAGTCAAAAGCCTTTTTCAGTGCCTTGTCTACCTGGGACTCCACTTACAGAAAATCGTGCACCTGAATTCCCAAGGTCACTCTGTTCCACTGCACACCTTAAAGCCCTGCCATTCGCCATGAAACTCCAGCTTTCTAAAATGCAAGAACTTACACTTATCTGAATTAAACTCAAATTGCCATTTCTCTGCCCAATTCTCCACCTGATCAAGGTACTGCTGCAATTTCTGAGATTTCTGATAACCTTCCTCACTGTCCACGACACCACGTATTTTAGTGTCACCTTGAAACTTACAAATTATACCTGTACATTCTCATCTAAATCATAGATATGTGTAATATATGAATATATGGTCCCAGCACCGACCCTGAGGCATTCCACTCGTCACAGGCCTCTAGTCTGACAAGCATCCTTCCACGATTACCCTCTTCTTCCTATCATCAAGCTAATTTTGGCCCTAATTTGCCAGCTCCCCCTCAATTCCATATGATCTAACCTTCCAGAGCAGCGTACCATGTGGAACCTTATTGAAGGCCTTAGTGAAATCTATATATACAGCCATGTCCTTGCCAATGTTACTGGTCACTTCATCAATGCAGTCTAACAAACTTGTGAGCCATAATCCTCCATTCACAAGGCCCTGTCTTTCCAAATGCACCTCAGAATATTGTCAAGTAACTTACCTGCTACATATTTTAGGTTTACTGGTCTATAGTTCCCCGGTTTTTATTTATAGCCCTTCTTGAATAACAGCACAGCATTCACTACCCTCCAGTCCTGCAGGACCTCACCCATTGATGACCGATGATGCAAAAGTACCAACCAGGGCCCCCGCTATTTCTTTCCTGTCCTCCTGCAGTGTTCCTGAATATATATGTTCAGGACCAGGTGATTGATAGAAATACTACAAAGTCTGAAAAATATGTCTATTTATTTCAGGTAAAACACCCAAGAGTGAGAAAGGGAGTTAACAATGATTAGCATAATAAATTAAAGATTACACGAATCACAGGAAGTAACTTCAGAAGAATTCCAGACATTGTGGAATCCTGAGAATTCTCAGAAAATTAAGATCCAGAAAAGGAGGGCCATGAAACGGGTAAAGAAATCAAAAAGCGAACATGCATGCAGACAAACACGAACACAAAGACTGCATAAATCTATGATATATATTTCAAAGGAAAGCGAAAAGCAAAGTCAAATGTGGAAATCTGCAATCAGGAGAGACAAGCTTATTATGGATAACAGGGAAATGGCCAAGCAAATAACCAGTTACTTTCTATCTGTCTTCATGGAGGAAGATCCAGAAAATCACCCAGAAATACAACGTCATTGTATAGGACTTGTGGATCGAAAGACATAAAGTCAATTTATATCAGTAACAAGGCTCTACTTGAACATGCAGCTGGATTGAGCATTGCTAACCTTGACAAACTAGATGTACTTCATATCAAAATCTTCAGAAATAAACCACTAATTGAAGTATTAATTGCACTGTCGATGACTGTGTTCTATTACTCAGTGCATTCTGCATAGTCTGGAACCAAGCACTATGGATGTACGGTAGTGATCCCAGCATCTACAAAGGGAAGAAGAGATAGTGTGGAGAACTACAGACCAATTAACTTGACATTGTGGGGAAACTGTTGGAGTCTATTATATAGGATGTGATATTCGTTATTTAGAAATTAACAGCAACATTGGAAAGAATCAGTATGTATTTCTGAAAGGGAAATTATACTTGACAATCTTTGGAATTGTTTGAAGTTGATTCTTACAGCATAGATAATGGGGAACCAGTACAATTGGCACATTTTAGATTATCAGAAGGCTTTCTATAAGAACTCACACAATGAGTTCATAAATGCAATGAATGTGAAGGGTATTTGGAGGAATATATGCAAGTGGTAAGTTAAAGTTTGGATTGCATTGCTTTAAGGGAGTCAGAATATAGATGTAAAGACATGTTGAAGCAGTTTAACAGCATGTTGGTGAGTACTGTACCTGGAATATTGAGGACAGTTTTGGTCACCAAATCTGAGAAAGAATACACCGACCACAGAGGAAGTTCAATGGACATTCTCCAGATTAATCCCTCAATTGGCGAGATTGCGTGATGAGGAAACTCGACCTGTGTTCTCTAGAGTTTCAAAGAATGAGAGATAGGTCACTGTGAAATGTATAAAATTCACAAAACATGTGACAAGTTGAAAATTAACAGGATGTTTCTCCGGCTGCCTAATACACAATCACGGGAAATAATGGCATGAAGGTCAGACCATTTAAGGCTGCAATAAGACGGATATTCTGCACGCGTAGGGGACTAACTAACACAGGGGCATGGAAACCCGCTGGCAGGGCAAGATTAGGGAGAATTCCCAATTATTCTACGAGTGTGTCCAGCGGAACAGAATAACCAGGGAACAGGTAGGTCTCATTAGTGACTTGCCAAATTGCATCCAAATGAAGTTTAGTGGTAGGAGACACAAGATGGTGGTTGATTCCTTGTGTGACTCGAGGCCAGTGTCCAATGGTATACCACAGGGATCAGTGCTGTATCTCTTATCATTTGTGATTCGGAGGTGCTGGTGTTGGACTGGGTGGACAATGCTGTAAATCTCATAACACCAGGTTAGAGTCCAACAGGTTAATTCTGCGGCACTACCTTTCGAAGTGCTGCTTCTTCATCAAAGCGCACAATCACCTGATGAAGAAGTAGCGCTTGGAAAGCTAGTGCCTCCGAATAAACCTGTTGGACTCTAACCTGATGTTGTTTGATTTTCCACTTTAATATTTGTGGTACTCATAAATGATGTAGCTGTGAATATGGACGAGGTGTGGGGAGTGTGAGAAGTAAGTTTGTGTTTGATACACAGATTGGCCGTTGGCTGGCAGTGAGGAGGCAGGCATTAAGTTATGGGAAGATACAGATGAAATGGTCAGATGGACAGATCAATGGCAAATGGAATGTAACCCTGATAAATATGAGGTGATACACTTTGGAAGAAGGAGAGGACTCAATGAATGGGAGCACACTAGGAAGTTCAGAGGGTGCTTCTCCACGCATCCCTGAATGTGAGTGGACAGGTTCATACACAATTTGGGAAAGCATATTGGACTGTAAACATAAACTTGATTCATTGAGGCTCAGATTATAAGAGCTATGCGGAACTTTGATGAGGCCAAGATGGAATACTGTGTGTAGTATTGGGAACCATATTACAGGAAGGATGTGACTGCACGGGAGGGTTTGAAGAGGAGATTCACCAGGATGTTCCCTGGGATTGAGCATATCAGCTATAGAGAGAAGCTGGATAAACTTGAGTTGTTTAGTTTGGAGAAGAGGAGGCTGAGGGGGACGTATTCAAAAGCATAGGATTACGACGAGCATGGACAGGGTGGATGGACAGCAGCTGTTCCTTTTAGTCAAAGGGGCACACTATTAAAGTGAAGACTTTGCGGTTTAGAGAGGATTTGAGGATTGCTTTTCAGCCAGTGTGTATTGGGGTCTGAAGTACTCTTCTTGAAAGAGGAGATGTCATGGCAAACTCAAAATCATTCGAAAATACACGGTTGTGCACTTGAAGTGCCTTAAGATTCACGGCTAGGTGTATTGTGTCGGAAAGTGGGCCTTATGTAGATCATGCTGTATTTCTGATAGAGTCTTTGCTTCTGTGATTGTATGGCTGTAGAAGGCCAATCAGTGAGTACCTTAAAATTGGAATTGATCGGTTTCTGAAGAATGTCTTAACAAAGTTTATAAGACAGAACTTGTGGTATTTTCTGAAAATATGTTAATGGCAAAATTAAGAGAAAGAAATGTGCAGCTTTCTTACAGTTTGATGTCAGATAATTGAGGACCAGGAAATGGTAGAATTATGGAACAAAAGTTTCAGTCATGCCTTCACAGAGGAAAACAAAATAAAAAAGAAAACTTCCTAGCAATACTAGGGATCTTTAGTCTGGTGAGAAAAAGGGAATGGTATGAAATTAGCAACTAAACAGTTTAGATAAAGTATCGGAATGAAATTAATGGACGTAGACAAAGTCAACAGAGATTTATGAAATGGGAATCATATTTGAGAAAGTGGCTTTTAGCAACATTATGGAGAAGGTATCAATGTAATACGAGTGGAATCTCAGAAAGATTTTTGATAAAGCCCCAAGCCTATTGTGCAAATTCGAATCCTGTGGGACTGGGTCTAACGTATGGTCATGGTTTTAGAATGGGAGAGCTGGCAGGAAACACAGCGCAGGAATAAAACAACATTTTTTTTTAAATGGAAGGCTAGGAGGATATAGCAAGGTTCGTGTCTTGGGCCCCAGCTATTCCCAATACACATCATATATTTGGTTGACGGGCTCAAATGCAATATTCCCAAGTCTGCTGACAACACTAAACAATGTCAGCCTGTGAGTTGGCGAGAAAGATGTAAAAATGCTCCAAAGTGACTGAGACAAGTGAAATTACTTGGATAATATGTGGCAGATGGAGAGCAATTGGGAGAGATGTGATGTTGTGTAATTTGATGGAAACAATAGAATGGCAGCCTCTCATTTGAAAAGGGAGTGGTTGAAAAATGTTGTTCTACAAGGGAACTTAAGCTGCATTTTCCTTTATTTCTGCACAGCCCTCTGAGTACATGTGACAGTAAGTCTGAAGCCAGAAGTCAATACTGGAATGGCATTGACACGCTGACCAGTGTATATAGACCCAGCAAGTGGGGAGCTGTAACATTGAAGGATGACCTTGTACCAGTCACTAAAGCAATATTGCAGGAGCAGAAAGCAGGTAGACAGATAAATGATGTATTTCACCTTCATTTCAGGGGAATTGAGTGCAGGAGTAAGAGTATCTTACTGCAGTTGTACAGGGCCTTGGTGAGACCCCATCCCGAACATTGTACAGTATTGTGTGCAGTTTTGGTCTCTTTACCCAATAAAGGACAAACCTGACATTGAGGGAGAGCAGCGAAGGATGACCACACTGATCTCTGGGATGACAGGCTTGTTGTGGGAGCAGAGTTTTGGGCGACTGGACCTGTATTCCATGGGATTTAGGAAAATGAGTGGTGATCACAGTGAAATATATAAAACTCTGACAGGGCGAGACAGATTGGAAGTTGGCTTGGACGCCTGAAACAAGGGGCCACAGCATTAAGTACAGAGAGGCCACTTTGCATTGAGATGAGAATAAATGTCTTCACTCAGAGACTGGCGAACCAGGAGTACTCTCTCCCAGCTCAGGCTGTGGAAACCTAGGCACTGAATATAAATAAGGATTTCTGGAAATTAAAAGGATAGCGGAGTATCGTGTGAAGATAGAAGATCAGCTATCAATCCAGGTTATTCTCCAATAATTCAGTCGCTGTGTTCCTGTGCAACACCGTGTTGTGCAAATTCGTGCAATATTAATAATGGGGTCTATGGGAAAAAGAGGGTAAGGGGCGAACCCCCAAAATTATTAGTAAAGCCAAAAATTTAATTTAGTCTACCACACATACTAACAAAGTCAAAATAAAACTTTAAGTCCCATATTGTAAAAAAACAGTGTTGTAAATGTAACACTTTCAAAATGCAGGTCACTGACTACAGCAGTGGACCTTTCACCACACTCTTCACCAGAAAGCGCGTGAGGCTGACTGACCACGTCATGTCGATGGGGAAACTCCAGTTCTCCTCAAGAATCTCCCCACAGTTTGAAATAAAGTTCTTTCTAAATGGATACTACAATTCCCCGTTTCAGGCTCAGTTTCAAGGTTTCCAGAGCGGATTCCATTCCTGTTTTAGCTGAACACATTGATTGTACATTTTGCAGACAGAGGATCCTGAGGCTGGGTTTTGCTGTTCAGTTGGTTCCCGGCAAGGAATTGCGTCACAGTGAACGGGAATTCACTTTATGGAAAAAGGTTCATGAATCACATTGCAGCCAAATTGTATTTAATCAACACGCGTTATCTGAGAACTGCCTGTATATTGAATGGAGGAGCAAAATTGATGGGCTGAAGGGACTACAGCAGTTCTAATTTTATATTTCACAATGTTTAAACATATTAAGGGATATGAATATTGTATGGGTAAAACTGCATTAAGGAGATGTTCGACCATTAACTTGCACAGAGAAAGCTCGATGTGTTGTGTGACATACTCATTTCCCGAAGTTCCTGTACAGTTTGTGGGAAAGCTCAGTAAATGTTGTCACATTCCGTCAGATGTTAGGATGGAGGTCTCTGCAGGGTCAACAGGACTATGTTTCCCGTTCCCTTTTCCGACACCAAAGTTGGAGCCAGGTGTTTTCTCCGGGTATATCCTTTAAGAGTTCGGAGCAGTTGATACAATTGAGTGCCTTGCTTGGCCGTTTCAGGGACTATTGAGTTTATCACATGTCTGTGCGTCTGGAGTCACTTTTAGGCCAGACCAGGAAAATACGGGAGATTCACTTCCTGAAAGTACATTGGGGAAGGAAATCGATGTTTACAATCAACATTGGACACAAGATCACTATTACTGACACCAGATTTTCGATCTTGATATGTTAATAATTGTTTTTATCTTCCACCAGCTGCCCAAGCATGAGCCTGGTCTGTATTAGTAATCCAATGACAATTCCACAACAGCACCATCTCCACATGGAGACCTATCTGAAACCACGCTGAGCAGGTTCTTTCTGTGCTACTTGACAGCTCTGTCATATAGAAGTCCCACCAATTAGACTGTCGTGATGGGACTGATGGGGTGGTAATTGGTCAGATTGTATTTATTCCCCTCTTAGGAAACTGGACATAGCTGAGTAATTTTCCACATTGCCAGGGAGATGTCAGAGTTGGAGCTGGAATGAAACAGCTTCCCCAATGACACGGCTTATTGTGCAGCACACGTCTTCAGTCCCATTGCAGGAATGGGGTCAGGGCCCATTGCCTTTGTTGTATCTACTGTGTTCAGCGGTTTCTTCACGTGCAGCGGGTCGAATTGGTTGAAGACTGCCATCTGTGATTCTGTGGTCATCATGATAGGGTAAGTTGGATCATCCACTCAACACGTCTGGCTGAGGATAGTGCAGACACCACATACTTGACTTTTACAGTGTTGTGCAGGACTGTTCCATTATTTAGGATGGGGATATTTGTGGAGTCCTCTCCTCCAGTACGTTGTTTAATGGTCCATCGACATTTATGCTTGGATTTGGCAGGATGACAGTGCTTCGATCTGATTTGTTACTCGTGGTATAATTTCTGCCTCTGTACAAGATGTTAGTTCTGCTGTTTCCAGACTAACCAGCCAATTGCGGTAGCTTTAATGGGTTGTCATCAGGTAAAGGTACACATGGTCCTGACCCTGGCATGTTCACCCACACTCGTCACTGAACTATAGATCGGCTTGAGGGTAATGGTGGACTGAGACATTATCCTGGGGGAAAGGTTACAGATTGTCATTGAATACAATTCTGCTTCTGCTGTTGCTGCTGTGACCTACAGCATCAGATGATAACCCAGTTTTAGCTGCAATATCTACAATTCAATCCTACTGACTGTCCCCCAGTTCACACCGAGACCCATTCACCCATTAACCCTGTATTCAGTGACATACTCTGGTTTCTGATGCGGTAACACTTCCATTTTCATATTTTCATTCTGCTGAAATTCTTTCCATGGTGTCACGCCTCCAAGTTATTACTTTAATTCAATCAATTTAAGGTACGGATCTAAATCTTTTCCTTTCAGTAAAGCCATCTTCTGTATTTGAAGTGAATGTGTTTCCTTCTGTTTTTCTCCCTGACCATGATTCAGAGCACTGCAGTGTCAGTGATGCCAGCCTTATGCAGTTCCAGAGTTAAGGAACTTGTCACCATGCGTTATCGTTCAGTTCCCAGTGTACAGCACTCCATGTTGGACAGGATGTTTGGGCATCTTTGACATTCATCGTTGGAAATTGTTCAAAAACAGAAATTACTGATGATGTTGCAGCATATTCTGGAGTGAATGCAGATATAAACTTGCAGGTCTATTGAAACTTCTACAAAGCTCTCTGTTTCTCCAGCGATTTTGGGTATTTTTATTTCCAGTATCGATCGCTATTTTTTAATTGAAAATTTGTCCTGTGCCCCGATTCATTTCTGGAGAAACTCAGCAGGTCTGTCAGCATCTGCAGAGACAGGGAAACAGAATTAGTGTTTCAAGTCTAGTGTGACACTTCTTCAGAACTCAAAATGATTGGAAAATGTGCTTTAAATCCCTAGCTAGGGTTGGGGAATGGGTGACAGGGGAAAGAGGGTGCGGCAAAAGATTAAAGAAGATTCTGTGAAACGGGTTTAAATTAAGATGCGATGGGGAAAGGTGTTCTCTCTATTGAGTGCAAGATAAGGAAGATACAAGCACAGAAGATCATTGGGAGGCCAGGTGGGGGAATGTTGACTATATGGTATTATATAGATCTGGCCATAGTTACGTTTTCATTGTCGAGATCATCACCCCCACTAGACAAATAAATTCAGGTGCGTGACTTGTTATTGGCAATAAATAAGCGTTTCATGCTCCCTCAGTATTGTAATATGGAGAAAAACAAATAATAGTATGAAGTTTTGGCTGTGTATTGTTTTACTGTCATGTTTAATATAGTTTCAAATTTGCAGCACTTGTCTTTAAATGCTTGTTCTTGAAGTTAGTATCAGATGGAGTGTAGAAGGTTGTGGACTGACATTATAGAAGTTTATGAAATCAAGAGAGGTACGCATCGGGTGAATAGCCAAGGGCTTTTCCACAGGAGGGGAGAGTTCAACCATAGGAGGCATAGGTTTAAGGTGAAAGGGGGAAGATGTAAAAGGGACGCAGTGGCAGTGTTTTTATACAGAGTGGTACGGGTATGGAATGAGCTTTCAGAGGAAGAGTGGTAGATGCCAATATAGCTATAACATTTAAAACTCATTTGGACAAACATACGAATGGGAAACATTTCGAGGCCTATGGGTCAAATGAAAGCAGATGGAGCTAGTTTAGATTGGAAAACCTGGCCAGCATGGACATTAAGAAAAGCTTCACGCAGTGTCAGTGAGGGTTTGTGAAAGGGAAATTATATTTTGCCCTGTCAGATCATGCAAAGATTTATGGAGATGCCTGGAAATAAAACAAGCGGACTTGATAAAGGGGATCTGGTAGACAAGAGGCTTTTCAGAGATTTTCCGCAGGGTATTACAAAATAAAAGATCTTACTCAAGCCGGAAGCTCGTAGGATGACGGATAATGTATTAACATGCGATGATGACTGGTTTACACATAGAAATCAATCAGTCAGGATTAATGGATCTTTATGATAAAGGTGTATCTGCTGGATCACCACACATATCAGTCCGATGGCATCAGTTATTGCAATCTATACTGACAGCCTGAAGGAGGGAGCTTAGTGCAATATACACCCGAGTTTGTGGAAGACACTGAGAACCGAAAGGCTGGCTGTTATTTAATGGAGACGACTTCCAAAAAAGGAGGAGTACAAAGTGATTGGAGTCTTCCTGAGTATGAAGCATAACGTCAGCATGCTGATGCAGCAAGTAATGCGGTTGGATCATTAACCGGCTTCCAGAGATGAAAGGGTTGAGTTATTCAGAATCTCTGTAATGGTGAGGTGATTATTCATTGGGGTTTAAATGAATGAAGAGGGATAGTGCTGAAATATATAAGATACAGGGCGGGCTTGAGGAGGTAGATGTTGAGAAGTTGCTCCCATTCCTGGGCAGAGTGCCGAACTCGAGGATATAGATACCGAATAAGGAACATCGATTTCAATCTGAGATGCAAAGTGATGCCTTCTCTCAGAAGGTAGTGAATATCTGGAATTCCCTAACCCAGAGAAGTGTGGAGGGATACAGGAGTCGGCAAGAAAGTGGAGTTGAGCCATGGAGTAGATCAGCCATGTTCTTATTTTATGACAGGGCAAGCTTGAGGGGGCGAATGACCTACTTCCGTTCCTATTTATTAATTTCACATGTTACGCTGTTGGAAACTAACAGGTTATTTTCCTGGAAGTCGTGTTGCACAATGTTGCATTCAGGGACAGCAGATGATTTGTTTAGGTTAACCGTAGGTGGGGTATGGGGGCTGTATACCCAGTGTATCTAAGTCTGTAACATGACCCACATCTGGAGCAGATGTTACAGAGAGGGGAAACCTGGAAAGAGAGCTTGGGGGTGGGGGTCAGTTCCTGACTCAGCCTGGATTTTCCAAGTAGTTTTCCAAAACTACACCTCACCATCGGAGTGGCCTTGATGTGCCTCTGTGTTGCAGGTCTGAAGGGTTGAACGTAACATCAGAACATGGGACTGAGGCACGTGAGTGGGCCATTCTGCCCATTGACACTACTCCACCAGTAAATAAGGTTGTGGTTCATCTCATTGTGTTTCCAGCTGCACTTTGCTCCCGATGCACTATTTTCCCTGATTCACCTGTTTCTGGAAAATCATTTTATATTATATCGAAGCCAGCCTCGATATAATATAAAGATTCAGCCATCCCAAACTTCCGGGAAAGAGAATTCCCACTGGAATAAATTCCCACTTGGTGAATTTCTCCAAATTCCTGCTCTGACTGAGGTTGGAGGGTGTCACTGTTTCATTTTTATCCCACTCTTCCACTGCTCCCAACAAATTTAAAATGTAGCTTAAAAATGTATTGTTGGAAAAGCGCAGTAGGTCAGGCAGCATCAAAGGAGCAGGAGAATCGACGTTTCGGGCATATGCCCTTCTTCAGCAATGAGGAGGGTGTGCCAAGCAGGCTAAGATAAAAGGTAGGGAGTAGGGACTTGGGGGAGGGGCGTTGGGAATACGATAGGTGGAAGGAGGTTAAACTGAAGGTGATAGGCTGGAGAGGGATGGGGCGGAGAGGTCGGGAAGAAGATTGCAGCTCAAGAAGGCGGTGCTGAGTCTGAAGTTGGGGAGAGGGGAAATGAAGAAGCTGGAGAAATCTGCATTCATCCCTTGTGGTTGGAAAGTTCCGAGGTGGAAAATGAGGCGCTCTTCCTCCAGGCATCGTGTTGCTACGGTCTTGCGATGGAGGACGCCAAGGACCTGCATGTCTTTGGCGGAGTGCGAGGGGGAGTTAAAGTGTTCAGCAACGGGGCGGTTGGGTTGGTTGGTGCGGGTGTCAAAGCGGTGTTCTCTGAAACGTTCTGCAAGTAGGCGGCCTGTCTCCCCAATGTACAGGAGGCCACATCGGATGCGGCGGATGCAGTAAATGATGAGTGTGGAGTTGCAGGTGAATTTCTGACGGATATGGAAGGATCCCTTGGGGCCTTTGAGGGAAGTGAGGGGAGAGGTGTGGGCGCATGTTTTGCATTTCTTGCGGTTGCAGGGGAAGGTGCCAGGACCAGAGGTTGGGTTGGTAGGGGGTGTGGATCTGACGAGGGAGTTGCGGAGGGACTGGTCGTTCCAGAACGATGATAGGGGTTGGGAAGGAAATATATCCTTGGTGGTGGGGTCCGTTTGGAGGTGGCGGAAATGATGAAGGATGATATGATGTATCTGGATGCTGGTGGGGTGGTAGGTGAGGACCAGTGGGGTTCTGTCCTTCTGGCGATTGGAGGGGTGGGGTTCACGAGCGGAGGAGTGGGAAGTGGAGGAGATGCGGTGGAGAGCATCGTCAACCACGTCTGAGGGGAAATAGCGGTCTTTGAAGAAGGAGGCCATCTGGGTTGTTCGGTCTTGGAATTGGTCTCCCTGGGAGCAAATGCGGTGGAGACGAAGGAATTAGAACATGCGATGGCGTTTTTACAGGGGGCAGGGTGGGAAGAGGTGTAATCTATGTAGCTGTGGGAGTCAGTCGGTTTATAGTAAATGTCCGTGTTGATTCGGTCGTCTGAGATAGAAATGGAGAGGTCTAGGAAGGGGAGGGAGGAGTCTGAGACGGTCCAGGTAAATTTGAGATCGGGGTGGAAGATGTTAGTAAAGTGGATGAACTATTCTCCTAGTAAACTTTAAATGTAACGAGGTTGGTGATATGGCCGATCATAAAGTTCTCAGACTGCGTCAGGTTCAGTGACAGGAACAAGTCAGGCAGATTTCTTTAGTCAGCCACAAATAACTAATAGAACTGTCGGATGTGCATGGTGGATATCTGGTTAGCACTGCTACTTCCCATCATTAAGGAGCTGCTTTCAATATAACCTCAGGCGACGCTATGTGTGGAGTTTGAGCATTCTCTCTGCAGTTTTCTGTGTGGGTTTCGTCCCAATGCTCCAATTTCCTCCAACAGTCCAAAGATCCGCAGCTTAGAGTAGATTGGCCATGCTAAATTGCCATCATGCCCAGAGATGTGTAGGTTAGGTAGGTTACTCATGGGAAATGCAGGGTTACTTGGATAGGGTAGGGGGGCAGGTCAGGTGGATGCTGTTTGGCGGGTCAGTGTGGAGTTGATGGATGGGATGTCCTGCTTACACACTGTAGAGATTCTGTGAAAATGACAAGAAATTTAGACTATACCCAGTGGGTATCTATCTGATCCACTCTCATCTGGGTCTTGTATGTTTCAATAAGGTCATCTCTCTTTGCAAGGGTGACCTGTTAAATCCTGCATAATATAAGGTACTCATTCCTGGAATGTGTGAAGTGAAACATCTCCGAACTGCTTCTAACATAATTATATTCTTTCTCAGATAAGGAGACAAAGAAAAAATAATCTCACACTCAGATCTTGAGTTTTATTTTTTTTTCTCAGTGTTGTGGTTCTTTGTAACTCTCTTCCCCACAGAGCATTGGAGGCAGAGATATTGAATAATTTTGTGGAACAGACAGAAGGTTCATAAATAACAACGGTATCGAGGATTATCAGGGATTGACAGTAATATGCAGTATGGGGGTAAATGTAGACAGTGGTACCAAATGACGCTGCTCCAGAACATCCAGGAATATAATTCAAAACGAAATGGTAATATCGATAAAATGTTAAGGGGGAAGCCCAGATGGTGGCGATTTGGAAGGTCTGTTTAACTGGGGTCTGCATCACAGCACAGGCAAAGTGGCTCTCTAACCCACCCCATACCAGCCAGTTACTTAACATTCAACACTAAAAAGAGCGATAGAATCTTTACTAATCCCGTTTCGTCAAGTGGAAATGACAAAACATGGGAAAGGTTCGAGCAAGTCACAACATGCAGTGCACCCGTCAGAAGCATCGAGCAGGCCTGAGGCTGTAGCTGTAACCCACTCTGCTCGTTCCATGGACCCAGTTACTCACCAGGCCTTGGTCACTGAGTTCACCAACTTAAGTGAAATGATTGAAGGCATGACTGAACAGAAGTCCAGCTGTGGCTAGAACCGCTCTCAGACGTGCTCCAAAAACATGAGCAGCATCTAGACAGCCTTGGAAACAGAACATACAATGTCAAGTGCCGAACTGCATTGACAGAGACTGCGATCAATTCCTCTCGGGAGAGGATCCTCCTCCTTGAAATACAGGTCCATACCTTAACTGAACAAGATGACCACCTCGAGAACAGGGACAGGACGAAGAATGTTCGCATCGTCGATCTGCTGGGCCAGACGCCAGGTGGTCAGCTTTGATCTGGCTGCTGTGATTCCTTCACTTCGAAGCTGAAGTTCATTGGGTTACGGCACGGTGGTTATACTCAGACCAACACCTTTGCCCTGTCCTTGTGCGGTTACATAGTTACAGGGATAAACAAAGACTGATGGAAGCTCAGTGTGGTTTCCGATGGCTTTAATCCACGAGAGCTCCAGGATTATGTTCTTTTATGACTTTTCAGCATCGGTGATTCAGGAAAGAAAATCTTTTGATGATATCAAGAGAAGAGTAAGGGAACTCGGGATTCAGTATCCCTTAAGGTTCCCAGCGATGCTCTGTATTGCTTTGAATGGTTCAATTAACTCGTCTGATTCTCCAGAGAAAGTGAAAACTTTGTGGATAATTTAAAGAAAGCTGGATGTTTAGATAATCATGTTTCTCCCTTAAAGAAATGTTGTTGGATTTTTCTGGTATTAACCAGTGTTAAATTATAGTCAGGGATGGGTAGAGTTCACACTTTTAACTTCTTCATTAGTATTACTACTTGTTTTCTCTTTCTTTGCTTGTGTCGGAGGTGTGGCTCAAGTTGCAGGGAGTTACAAAGGTAGTTGTGATGACAACTGCCGACCTAAGGACAGTTGAAGCCTGGTTTTTGTTATTAATTGCCCTGAATGCCATATTGGTAGCGGGGAGAAGATAAAGTTTTGGGATATGTAAGCACCTCCAATGGGCGGGGTAAATTTCCATATAAAGTATCATTGGCAGTTCGGATTTTGTTTCGTTCATTTTTTTTATGTGATTAGCTTTGGAAAGTTTTGCGAGCTTGTTAGTTGTAGTAGTAATAGTTTGTATCGTTTTTAGGGTCGCTGAGTGTTTTATCATTAATGCTCAGCGATGTGTAATTCGATGTGAAACTCTCTCGAATTCAAATGTTGCTGCAATGTGTTATGGATTATTATGTGGTTAAATGGTGTACCTGAAACATTAAGGGCAGTGATCTGCCAGTCAAGAGGAAAAATGTAATTTCTCGTCTTAAAATCAAAGAGGGTGGATGTTGCCTATTGCAGGAGATGCACCGTGATGACAAGGAACATATGATGTTACAGCAGGGCGGCTTTGATCGGGTTTATTTTGCGTCTTTTAATACTGTGAGTAGGGGAAAAGTCAGAATGGATAGTAAGAATCTTCCATTTAAATCACTAGATTGTATTAAACACTCATGGAAGGATCATAATCCTCAAAGCCTTGAACTATGGGAATTAATACAGTGTTTTGAATTGCCACCCAGTGCATCCGCTTAAAATCCTGGTAGATGCAATTCCCAAATTAAGTTATCTTGCATCGTGGCACATTATTGTAGAGGATATTTCAACGGTGGACAGAATGTCCAAAGGTCCCCAATACCCTCGTTATAATGTACGTAATTAGTGGATTTGTGTGCAGAATCAGAGCTGGTGGATGTCTGGAGGCAGTTCTACTTCACAAGTAGAGATTTCATTTTCCTCTTGAACCCGCATAAATAGCACAAGAGGGTTGATCTCTTCCCCATCCCTGAACCAATCTTAGGTTCGCTGGCATCCTGCACAATTGGGAATATTACCCCAACATACTTGCCTCAGAGGTGGGATAGAAGTCACATAAGATTATGTTGTTTGTAGATGAAGGTCTTATATTTTTGTCAAATCCCGCAATTTCGGCAGCTCACGTGATGCAATGCATTAAATCGCTCGTCGCCTTTTTGGGCTTTAAGATTAATTTTGCAAAGTTGGAGGCCATGCCTATGGGAGGTCTTAGGGAAATACCAGATTTTGAGGGTAAATCCTGTTTTCCTTTTAAATGGATGGGGGTGGGTGGGGGGAGGGAGGTTTCTCTATTTCAGAATATTCATTACATCCGTTTTTGATCATTTATTTAACATGAACTATGTCCATTTGTTTGAAAAATTAAACAAGACCTTCAAAGAAGGGAGGCACCTCCAATATCCTGGCTAGGTCGGATAGCTGTTCTTAAAATGAATGTTCTTCCTCATTTATTGTAACCCGTGTGAAAGCTTCCTTTGATGTTTCCCAGACAGACATTTAGGAAATTTTATGGCTGGTTAACTTTTTCATTTGGCACCATAAGCGACTCTCTATCAAGTTAACCAAATTTTAACTACCCCACATTGTGGGGAGTAGATCTCCCAGATTAAAAGCTATGAATTCAGGTCTTTTTTATCCTATGTTAGTGCCTGGGCCGCTGAGGACTCGGCATCAATAGGATTAGATATTGAACCCTCTCGGACAAAGTGGACCCTTATTGGTCTGCTGGTCTTAGACAAAATGAGAATATTTATGGAGTATTGTCATAACCTAATAATTATCAATACTGTTAAAGCATGAATGACAATGCGTCACATTGAGGGCAATACAGTCAAAACCATGTTTCTTACCCCTATAATTGGTATACCGGGTTGTCATCCTGGGATAATGGTTTCCAGGTTTAAACTGTGGGCAGCAAAGGGTGTGTCTTACTTGAGTGATTTAGAATTAGTCGAATCCTTACAGTGTGGATAAAAGCCCTTGGGCCCATCAAGGGTAAAAACATTCTCTGCTCGAAATTGTATTTTATAACAAGACGTGTTTAGAAGTTGTTTTTGGTTTAATATCATTATGGTGAGTCAACTGAAATAACCAGAATTACATAGTGTGATTGGATATCTATAACCATAAAATAAGAGTATATTTTTGTTTGGTTTGTGTAAAGCATGCTGACTGTCGCATGAAAGTATACAGTTGATGGAATATACTGTTAGGAGAGTGCGTTCAATTGGAAATGCCCTCAAACAGGCGCTTGAAGAAAATTGGTGTAAAAGTGCCTGAGTGCCGTCTGGACAGTGACAGGAATGCAGAGGGTTGAATGACTGAAAGCTCCTGTATCTGAGAAAAGCATCAGATCAGCTGGGAACTTATTAAATGCTAGAGCACATTTGAAGGGCTGAATGGCCTCAACATGGTTTGAAATATATGTGATTTCGAAAACGTGCATCTCTACTCCTTCCTCTTTTGTAGTTACACACTGGGGCACTGCCATTTTCCTGAAACTGGGCATTATTTGGAACACTATCTGGAACATTCCATATTCCATATTCCATATTCAGACCATGCTCGGTGGTTCTGCTGGTATGGCCCCCTCTGGGAAGGCAATGGCCCCGCTCTGCACTAGCCCATCCACTATGCACAACATACACCGTCAACAAACTATCTGCCATGATCGGGGTAAACTGTACAGGGCAGCTCCAAACTGAGAAAGCTCAGCCGTGTGCCCCTTGGCCTTTTAAAGATGGCACCAGTGACAGGGAACACGGAATATCTAGGGAAATCCTGGCGACTGTGAGAACCTCCAATCATGATGGGTGGGAGAATCGGGCTGGCATTCAATGAGAGCTGGGTGGGGTGGGGTGGTATTTAATGAGGTGAGTTTGATAGGACAGCACCAGGAAACTAGCTCAGCTTCGTAAAGACAATCTTTCTGTCACACTCAATGAAAATGACACTGAGACAAATTACTGTTTTATACAGTTCAATGAGCCGAAGACTCTGCTGTCCTCACTCCCAGTTACAAAGTTGCAGAACAAATGCTCATTCAAAACTTCCCATCGCCTGAACTCACAGCATTATTCCATTCACTCATAATTCTTCATAATACTGACCCGTGTTGCATGATACTATCGAAATGTCTTCCTATCAACATTCTAAAACCTGTGAACATATCTTTCCATAACATTTTTTCTCAGTCTGTCCCTCTCTGTCTTTATCCTGAAACACACGTATTTACTGCATGGAAACAGGCCCTTCGGCCCAGCTGGTAGATGCCGACGAGAATGTGCATCCACACTCACCCCAATTCCCTGCCCTTGCTCCTTTCCTATCCATGTATTTATCCAAATACCTTTTTAATGTTGTTATTGTACCCACCTCAACCACTTCCACTGGCAGCTCAGTCCAAAGGCAAAACACAGTCTGTGTAAAAACGTTGACCCTCAGGTTCCTTTTTATTTTTGTCCTCTCCAAATATTAACAGATGTCCTCTAGTCCTTGGTTTCCCAACCTTGCAAAAAAATTGAAATATTCACCCTATGCATGTTTCTCATGATTTGATAAGAGGTACACTTCAATATAATCCCCCTCAGTTTTCTACGCTGTGAAGAAATATGTTCTAACCTGTCCAACTTCTCCCTATAATGCAGACCCTTTAGCCCAGGAAACATCTTTATAAATTTCTTGTACATTCTTTCTCGTTCAATAATATCCTTTCTAGGGCAAGGTGAACAAAACTGAGCACAATACTCCAACTGCAGCCTTACCAACAGCCTGTACAACGGCAACAGAACGTCCCAACTTCTATACTCAATGTCCTGATGTAGGCCAGTGTGCCAACAGCCTTCTTCACTGTCCTGTATATCTGCGAATCAAATTCAGACAACCATGCACCTGATTTCCAACATCCTTTTGTTCCACTACACTCCTTAAGGCCCTCTCATTCACCATTAAACTCCCACCTGAATTTGACTTTCCAAAATGAAAGATGTTGCATTTATCTATATTAAACTCCATTTGCTGTTTCTCAGTCCACTTCCCCAGCTGATCAAGGTAGTGCTGCAATTTCTGATAATGTTCCTCACTGTAAACAATACCTCCTATTTTAGTGCCATCTGCAAACTTACTAACCTGCATTGTGCACTCTCGACTATATCAGTGATCTAGATAACAGACAGCAATGGAGACAGTACAGACCCCTGAGGCACTCCACTAGTCACAGGCCTCCAGTCCGACAAGCATACCTCCACCATAGCCATTTGCTTTATAATGTCAAAGCAATTGCGTAACCAAATTGCCAGCTTACCTTAGAGTCTGTGCGATGTAACCTTCTAAAACGGCCTTTGATGTGGAATCTTAGTAAAGGCCTTACTGAAATCCATATAGATTATGTTGACCGCCCTGTCCTCGACAACTTTCCTGGTCACTTCCTTAAAAAACCCTAATAAAATTTGGAAGGCATGATCTGCCACGCACAAAGCTATGCTGACTGCTTCAAGTCAAACACTGTCTTTCCAAATGCATGCATATCTTGTATCTCAGAACCTTCTCAAGTAGTTTACCGCAAACAGATGTGAAGCTTACTGGTCTGTATTTCCCAGGCATTTATTTGCAGCCCTTCTTGAAGAAGGGCACTATATATTTGTTACTGCCCAGTCTTCCAGGACCTTGGCGTCTGTCTTCTCTCACCTCTTGCAGTGCTCTTGGATATATCTGGTCAGGACAAAGAGATTTATCTGACTTTGTGCATTCTAATATGTCCAGCAGCACCTCTACTGTGATTTAGACAGTACCAAGATATGACAATTAACCTCCCAAAGGTCACAAGTCTTCATGTCTTTCTTCATGGTAAACACAGAGGGGAAATTGAGGACCTCAACCATCTCTTGTAGTTTTACACATGCGTGCCTATTTTGGTTTTTAAGGCATCCTATTCTCTCTCTAGTTGTTCTTTTTCTTTACTATAGTGAACTTGGTTTCACCCTAATCTTCTCAGCCAAGGCTATCTCATGCTCCCTTTTTGCCTTCCTGATTTCCGCTTCAGTAAACTCCTGTATCCCCTGTGTACCTCTAGAGATTCCCTTGATCCCAGCTGCCTGTACCTGAACCACGCCTCCTTTTTGTTGGTCAGAGCATCAATATCTCTTGTCATCCAGGGTTTTCTCTTCCACCCTCACTTTCCCTTCACCCTCACAGGAATATATAAACCTTGAACTCGAGCTATCTCACTTTTACAACCCTCCCTCGTGCCCAATATCCTTTTCCCTGAAAACAAACTACTCCAATTAACCCCTGCAATCCTCTGTCTAATTCCAACAAAATACGCCTTGCCCCAATTTAGAACTTGAATCTGTGGATGAATTTTGTCCCTCCCATAACTATTTTAAAATTAATACAACGCCAGTCACTTTTCCCAAAAATCTCCCCCACTTTACCACCGTCACCTATTCATCCCTATTTCCCAACAGTAGGTCGAGTGTGTCCATTCCCGTGTAGGACCCTTTATATACTGCTTGGGGAAACTTTCTTGAACAAACTTAAGAAACTGCGTTCCATCGAAGTTCTTAACCATCTGCATGTCCCCGTCTATGTTAGAAAAATTTAAATCACCTATTATAACAATCCTAATGCTCCTGCTACTCTCACCAGCTTCCCTGCATATTTGTTCCTCTAATTCCCATTGATGATTTGGAGGCTTATAGTGCAACCACTATAACATCACTAACCCCCTCTTCCTTCCTTGTACCATTCACAGAACCTCATCGGATAATATCTCAGTTATTTCATCTTTAAATACTTGTGGGATACTCGCCTTAATCAGAACTATTGGTGTTTCAACTGTTTCCATTTACATCCCTCCCTTGCAATGATTTTCACATCTGCATCAAAACTTGTCAAGGTACAGTGGAGATATGGTGCTGTAACTGGATGGGAGCTGCACATCCTGTCACTTCCAGCAAGTTTCCCCACACTGATCTAACACAGTGTTTCCGAAAACTGGAACAACCTGTGTTTATATATGAATAAACCAGTGAGGTCTGCACATCTCCCCCCGCTGGACATTTATCTACCTGTCTACCTGTGATGGCACTTTCAAGGAACAGAGAACCTGCACCACAAGGTGACACAGTAGCTCAGTGACTAGCATTGCTGCTTCAGAGCGCAACGATCTGGGTTTAACTCCATCCTTGAATGACTGCCTGTGTGGAGTTTGCACATTCTCCCCGTGTCTGTATGAGTTTCCTACAGATGTTATGTTTTCCTCCGACAGTATAAAGATATATAGATAAGGGTAGATCGGCCATGCTAAATTGCGTAAAGTACCCAGGGATGTGCAGGCGAGGTGGATTAGCTATGGAAAATGCAGGCTCAGAGGGATAGGGTAGGGGTTTGTCTAGTGGGATACTGTTTAGAGGGTCGGTGTGGCCTCGATGGGCCGAAACGTTTGTTTCCTCACTGTAGGGATTCGATAACTTCTATGGAATTCTCCTTGATTGGCAGCTTTCCACAGGACCCTACCTACATGTCTTGCCTTGATATGTCTTGCCAAAATGCTACACCTCACATTTAACTAAAATAAACTCTATCTGCCACTCCTCGGTTCACCTAAACAAAGTCCCATTATAGTCTGAGAGATCATTCATCACTGTCGACGACACCACCAAATCTGGTATTATCTACAAACTTACTGACCATACTTCATATACTCAAATGTAAATGATTTGTATCAGTGACAAAAGGCAGTGGACCCACTATTGATCTTTGCGGCACGCCACTGGTCTCAGGTCTCCAAGTTTAATAAACAAATGTCACTGTCACGCCCTGTCTCCAATATTCAAGAAAAGTTTGGACCTAAATGGCGAGTTCTCCCTGGATCCCAGGCAGTCTGACCTTGTTAACCAGTCTACCATGTAGAACATTTTGGTTTTCTTACTGAATTCCATAAAGACAACATCCACTCTCCTGCCTTCATCAATCATCTTCATCACTTCCTCAAAAAATTTCACCGAGTCAGTGAGACGTAATTTCAATTGTACAAAGCCCTCTTCAGTCCTTGTCTTTCCAAGTACATATCGATCTTTTTCCTCGAAATCTCCTCCAACAATTTAGTCACCATTGACGTCATGCTCACCAATCTAGAGTTACCTGTTTTTTCTTTACTTTCTTAAATAATTGCGCTATTTTAGCAGCCCTCCAGTCTTTTGACACCTCACCTGTGAAAATCAATGTTACAAATATATCAGCAAAATGCATAAGCAATCTATTTCCTAGCTTCCCGCAAACATCTGGGATACAACTGATCAGGTCCCAGGGATTAGTTCACCTTTATGTGTTTTAAAATGTCCAACACCTCCTTGTAATATAGACACTTTTCAAGGTATCATTGCATATTTCTTCATTCTCTCGTTCTTGTAACCTCCTCCACATTAAATACTGAGGAGAAATACTTGTTTCGTATCCCTCAAATTTGTTGTGGTTCCATAAATAGGTAGCCTTCCTGATCCTTAAGGGGCCCGATTGTCTCCCGAGTTAATCTTTTGCCATTAAAGGATTTGTAGAATATCTTCAATGCCTCATTAACCCAATTTCCAAAGCAATCTCTTGTCCACATTTTTCTGGCCCGATTTCCCGATTGATGATACACTTGCTGCCCTTATGCACCTCTCTGGATTCACTTGATCTCAGCTCTGTTTACCGGACATATGCCTCCTTCCTTACCTTGACCATAACATCAATATATCTAGCCATCCAGCACTCCCTGCACCCACCAGCCTTGCCCCTCTCACTAATAGGAACACTTTTGCTCTGGACTCTCTGAAACCAAATTTTGATGGCCTCGCATTTTCCAACCATCCCTTTACCTGTGAATAGGGTATTCCAATCAGCCTTTCACAGGGCTCACCTAACACTTTCAAAATTGGCCTTGTTCAAAGTTAGAACTTTAATGTTGACATCAAGTATTTCCGATTCCATAATTAATTTAAAACTAATATTTATGCATAACAAACTTGAAAGTTAAATAAACACTTCCTGTGCCTCTATAACGGGCTCGAGAGACTGAATAGGCTCCTCCTGTCCCTCTGTATTACACTGGAAATGCTGTCCCTCTGTAATAGACCCAAGAGGCTTAATGGCCTCCTCCAGTTCTTCTAGACACACTCGAGAGGCTGCATGGCCTCCTCCTGTCCCTGTGTAACAGATCCGAGACACAGCAACCTATGGATTACGAGCAGCCGGTCAACTGTATCTGATGGAGGTCCATTCCTTTTCAGTTACAGAAACACAAACAACACAATGTACTCCAGGTGCCCTCTCAGTGACACCTGATACAGCTGCAGTGACAAATCTCTTTGTTTTGAATGGTTCTGTTGGCAAAATGTGCCAATATTCCAACTTTCCACCTTTTCAAGTAGCAACAGGTTAATATGGGCTGAATGGCCTTCTCCTATCCCTCTGTAAGGGGCCCATAGGGACAGAATTGCTTTGGCCTGTTACTGAGCAGCAGTCGCAATGCTCTGTCTCAAGGTTATGAAAGGATTTGAAAACAGGGCATTAAAACCAGGAGTAGCCTCACACTGGTCAATAAGTACCATACTTTGTTTCAGGTATCTAGAAACGTGCCCACCAGACGTTTTTTTTTACGCAGCAGATCTGTCATTTTATAACTGCCTATTTTCATAAACAGAGTGGAACATATATAGACCGCTGCAGTGTTCTGTTAATACTCTCATATACAAGGGGAAAAAAGATTAAAAATATTGAAAGATTTATGGTCCATCCCTCAGCAACCTTATCCATTCCATCCAAAACCAGTAAATGAAAAGTGATGAATTGGTTAACGGAGCCTGTTTGTTCAGTGACTGTGATTAATGCCAATCTCCATGGATTCGAATTATCTCAGTGGAAGCTTTCCATCTTTTAATGATAAATGGGCTCCGTTCAATGTGTCAACCCATAACATGAGCGGGAGCATCACTGACAACACTGATAGGGATCAGCAGATCCAGAGAGAGGGGAGGAGAGATCAGAATCTGAGAACATTAGACTGGAATGTTCCAACAATGGATCAGAATCAGAGAACATTAGACTGAAATATTCCAACAATGGTTCAGAATCAGAGAACATTAGACAGGAATATTCCAACAATATACAGGAGCTTATCCGATTATGTTTGGTATCTTTCTGAATTTGATTGGTTGTCATTATCATCGCGGATATATTTCTCTCTTCACATTATTCAATACTTTTATTATCCCTTCCTGGCTATCGTTGGTGTTCCTGGTGAGTGTCACAATCTAGATTTTGTTTTCTATAAACCGGTCATGAGTGTATTATTGTTATTTCATATAGTCTACACTTCCTGCCACTAGTATTGTTACAATCCAATCTCTCAATCCAGATATTCACTCTACAGACCACTACTAACTACATTAATGAAGGTGTTCAATTTCTGTCTCCCTCTCTGCTCTGGCAGTGTTACTCACGGATCTCTATGTTGAACTATTCAGTTTCAGGGGAGAACCACAATGCATTGTCTCATTGCCTTTACTGTTAAGAGCATGGAGGTCACTTTCTACTCTTCTGGTTACAAACTCCACTTCCTTCCACTGTTTCCATCCCTTTCCTGGCCAATATCTGCAGCTGAAGCAGTCAGGTCACAACTGTGGGAGATCCCTTTGACTATGAGCTGATTCTTGACACCATACCCTGAACATTTCTAACTTGAAATACTCACCACTCCAGAATATATCTCACTGGTTTATTCGATCTGTTGTTTGAACCTTGAGCTATGAAATACAGTCTTAATGAAGCCAATAATCTGCTGCTGACACTCCGGGCTTCAAACCTGCTGAAGCAAATCTGATTCAACCTCACACCAAACTCCCATCCATCTGTCATTCATGTGCACGCCGATGGATATTGCTATTGTGTCTGGCAATGCCTTTATTTTAACATTCTCAAACACTTTAGCTCATTTGTCCATGAAACCTCTCTCGTTCTCTCTACTGATTAACAAAAAGCTTGCCTGTTGTTCGTATTTAAAATAATTTCCTCCATGTGCGTTCCTTCTCAAACAATGAGTTTTGCACTCAACCACGCCAATCGCGTGCACACACACACACACACACTCTCTCTCAGTCTCTGATGAACACACACACACGCAGAGAGAGCAAACCTTCCCACTGTAAGCAGTAAATCTGTTGCGAGTATAGTTAGCATATAATAGTAAAGTTTGCAATACTCTCTATGCTGTGCAGATAGTGCAGTTTACTGAGCAACACACTAGCATGCTCTGCACAGCTCTCCATGCTGGGCTGTCACCTTGGCCCAGTTTATGTTGTTTGTGGTGTTCTCTGAAGCAGATTGAGAACTTGATGTAACAAACCATTTCAGCTGATCTGACAATGCCTTTATTCATTGTTCTCATTCTTGTAATTTTACTCTCGAAGATCTCACTTCGCCAGTTAGTCCCACTGCCCTGACGTTTTCCACATATTTCCACAACATCTTTTCAGTTAATTAACTGTCTGTTTCTGTCTTTAATGTGAATCTCTTGTCCCTTTCTTTCTTTCCCTGGCCTTGGGTTTTGTCTCCCTGGTGTATCGAGTGCTGGCATTGTGTAGCTCAGAAATAATGAAATGGGGTGTGTCAAGCTGTTGTTCACTTCCCGGTATGTCCCATGTGATGGTCCATGGACAGGTGTGTTTCAGATGTTATGAGAAACATCCTTGTAACTTGGTCTGTACCTGTGGCTGTCACTCTCAGGTGACCATGCGATTAGTAACAAAAGGAAGCCCACTGAGTAAAGGACCACGCATATAAATTGCCTGACAATGCTGTCACTTTTTAAATAAGAGGTTATTTTCTCCCTTTTTTTAGTAAGAGACCTTAAAGGCAAAACTTCCTATTGAAAACGGCTCAAGTAAATAACTTATGGAGCCTTTAAGGTTTTTAAATAAATAGCAGTAACAATGGCCAGCTGGCACAGACCAGGATTTCTAGTTTTTTTTACATTGTAGCTATAACAATCACCAGGTGCTTGGGGTCGCAGAAGGGTTGTAAGTTTCAGTAAATTATCCACAGCTGCTATTCTCTCTGGAACCTCACTTGATGGTGTTTCCTCCTGGATTGGAGAACTGTATGAAAGAATGCATGTCTGAATGATCCTTTTTGCGAAGGGGTGTGTTTATGGGATGTTGATATATTAGAACAGTTCATTAGTAGAAGGTACTGTATCCATTATTCGGTTACGATTGCCAATAGAAAAATTATTCTAAATTCATCTTCATTTCTAATTGGATTTTCATTAGAGTGTTTAAATATATTGTGTTTGAATAGTTTGACATCTGGAACACCCAACTCACATCTACCTTTAAAATAAGGAAAGGTTGGCATCCAACCTACCTTCTTAAAATAGTTTGAGGCAGTCTGGTTCGTCTATAGCAAACTGTGGACTCTTGTCTTGTTCTATATCGATAATACCAAATTGGGTTTAGAATTACAATCCCTACTGTGTGCAAGCAGGCCATTCTCCCCAACAAGTCCACACCGACCTTCCGAGGAGTAACCTACCCAGATGCATTCCTCTACCCTATTATTACACATTTACCCCGACAAAGGCAACTAACCCACACATCCCTGAAAACTATGAACAATTTATCATGGCCAATACACCTGACATGCACATCTTTGGATTGTGGGAGGAAACCAAATCATCCAGAATAAGCTCATACAGACACTGGAGAGTATGCACCAGGAGGCTATTGGGTTCAAAGGTCGTGTATGGTAGTTGATAGTGTCTTTTTTCTGGATGTTGAATTTGGTTGGTTTAAACAGTATTGTGTGTAAAACGATTCAGTCCTTAACAGTTCTCTGGGTGTGGAGAAGTGAAGTTGGCGGTTTTACAAAAGGTAATGATGGTAAAGCTTTAGGAATTGACAGACAACCTGGAGTTAGGGTTGCGATTGTCTGTGAGAAAATGAGAGATAATTACAGCTATAGATCGGCAATTACGTTTAGTGGAACCGCCATCAGACTCTTTGGAAATGGCTGGAATTCAATTTCAAATGATGGTCTTTGAACCTGAGAAGGAATTGAAAGAGTTTGAATTATGATGAAAAGTAGAAATAAAAGAAAGGGAAACGAAGAAGAAAGAGAGAAAAGGATAGAAGAAAAGCAGAGAGTTTCAACTTAAAACGTTAGCAATTAGAGACGAAAGTTGATATAGAAGGCGGAGATGAAGGTAGAATGTCGGTGGGATGAGGAGGGTAGTGTGGTTGAGCAACCCTATTGTAACCAATGGCCTAACGAGGTTCTGTTTAAATGCATCCAGGCATTCTCTAAATTTGATGAGAAGGATGGGGAAGCCTTTTGAATTTCATTTGAGAAAGTGGCTAAACAAATGCAGACACCAGTGACCATGTGAATTTATTTGATCCAAAGCTGATAGGTATTTGCATCCCTATCGGAGGAGGTATCTGGGGAGTATGAGGTGTGTAGAAAGCCATCTGAAGTGCATATGAGCTTGGGCCAGACACTGACAGACAGCGTTACAGGAATCTAAAAGAGAGTCTCTGGTTAAACGCACATTGAGTTTGAAAGGATCAAACAAAGTAATTTTGAAAGGTGGTAAGGGTATTAAAAACAGAGCAAACCTAAGACACTCTTAGAAAGATTCTTATTTTGGAGAAGTTCAACCATTCACTTCGTACAGTCGTGAAAGCTCGTGTGGAAGAGCAGAGTTAAAGCGGCAAGATTAGAAGCTGAAATGGCTGCTGATGATGGTGATTGAGTTCAGAAATCAAAGTTTGGTTTCTGTGAGAGATGGAGAAGAATGTGCGAGGTCTTGTTAAGGTTTACTGGCATAGGCCAAGAGTAGCAGGTAAAGAGGTTAGAGCATTAAGAGGTACAGAAGCATGTCATTCTTTTATGCTGAGACATGAGGAGCTATGTCATTCAAAAGGACTATTGGAGAGATGAGAAGTGCTCCATTATGTAATGTGTGGTTGGAGTGTCCAGTGGAAACATCAAAAGATTTATTCCACAATGGGGAAGGAGGCCTTGGTGTTGGCATTGCAACATTTCAGATTTACATTGCCAATAACATACCTGAGACAAATCTTTATCACTGATCATAACCCCTTAAAGTTTTTGGAGAAGCTTAGGGAGAAAAACACCAGTCTGTTTCGATTGAGCTCATTATTGCTGCCATTCAGTTTGAAACTATACAGGCGACAGGGTGATAAAACCTAAGTGTGGAGACTTGGATGAAGAAAGACAAAGGCATTCTGTGGCAGGAGTAAAATGACTGAAATCGAAATAGATGTGAATATTTGTATGCTCAGAGTCAATGTAATATATATGCATTTCAGTCTACTAATAGAGGAAGATTAGGAGGTCTAAAATGAATCCACCTTTGTGTATTGATAGATTATTTTATTAAAGATGGAGTTGTGAGGACACTATCACTGTAAAAAGGTTATTTTCTCTTGGGTTTTTCTTTTGAAGAGAGGTGTTAAAGGCAGAGGTGCAGAACTGCTGTCTGAAAACAGTTTAAATAAATAACTGAGATTTTAGGTTTCATTAAAACGGTGGTAACAATGGAAGGGCAGTAGCCAGCTCTCCCAGACCAGATTTCCTCATTTTACTTTTAGCTGCAGCATTCAGAAGCTGCTGGGGATCCCAGAAGGGTTGGAAGTTTCAATACATGATCCCCAGCTGCTTTTCTCTCTGAGATCTCTGTTGATGTTGTTTCCCCCTGCATTGGAAAACTGCTGTAAGGATTGAATTTGAATATATCTTTGTGCCAAGCGGTGTAAACCAAACAGGTACGGTATCTATTGTTTGTGTAAGTGTTCCAACATATAAGCTATCCCAAAACGTTCTTTTCTTTGATTGTATTTTAACTAAAGCATTTCAATAGATTATATTTTGCTCAATGTCGAGTGGTTTGACTAGTCACAACATAACTGGAACGCACACTTCACATCTATATTTAAAATAAGGAAAGGTTTGGGTCTAAACGGCCTTCTGGAAATATTTTGAGGGAATCTGGTCTGGTCGAAAACACTTGTAGTGAGGGGCTTCTGACTGGCTTCTGCAATTGAAAATTTAGTGGAGGGTCAGGGGAGGTTTTGCTGGAGGTTGTGCTGTAAGTTGCCTCAGACATTCAGGGAGATCTGAGGATTTGGTGACCCAACTCTGGATGGAACCTGGGGACTGTAGTTACAGCATCTGTGTCTGGAACATGAACAACAAATGGAGCAGAGGCTGCAGAGAGGGGAAGCTCTGAAATCACACAGTGAGTGTGTGTGGGGAAAGGGATCTGCTGTATCTACCCCGGATTTTCCAGGAACAATTTCCAAAACTCCACTTAACCCAGGATCAAAGTATGAGGGGACCCTGACTGAACAAGGAGCTGGTCACAGAGCGGTGTCACCTCCTTCAACACGACCTGCAGCCTCACACCAGGGGGAGGATGGTGCTGCCAGGGGCTGTGAGGGTCATTGTTTCATTCAGCTTCTATGATCCAGAACTTTCCAAACAGGACTAGGTGACATATCCATCATCTCCCAGTATCTCAACATCAATGTTACCATTCGGTGATGGAGGATATATATGGTGGATGAGGTAAATAGATTGTTTCTCTCTCAGCAGGGAGCTGCCGGTTGTATCTATACTGGATAGTGGGATTCCCGATGCATCTGCAAAGTATCCATATTAATGCGGAGATGTAGAGGAACTAAAGGAGCTCTCTCTCACTCCATTAATGTCACAGTGTGCCCATCACAGTACATCATGTCGGTGAATACCCACTGTCCTGGCAGCAGTCATCGTCTCTTCATTCAGAAGCAGTCAGCAAGTCCCATCGTCATCGGGTCTCCACGTAGAAAGGAATGAATATATTTTGGATAAAGGCCGTCCCCTTGATGCACGTTTCAAAACACCATCCCCATCACCAATCAACCACATCGAAGTATTCCATGTGTACGGAGAGCAATGGGGTCACTTGGGGTGTCTGGGAATAGACGATCAGGGATGGAGCAAAACCTCCCATGTCTGAACGGGGCTGAGTGAACCCCCCAGTACAGAGTATCATTAATCCCTGTAACCCTCTCCATTTCAGTAGCATACTGCCTTCCATTATTCCTGTAAATGAAATGACAGATTATATCATGTTAAATTCCACCTGCCAAACTATTATCTATTGCCTTTACCTCTCTGAATCTATTTGCAGACTCTCCACCCTCTCTTGATAATTTAATCTCTTGCTTACCACAGCGACATCACCAAACTCAGCATCTGTATATCTGTTCCATCCTCCTGATCATTAATATAGACTGTAAATAGTTGAGAACCCAGCGCTGGTCACTGTGTGACCCTACTGGTTACGTTCTGTCTAACTGATTGAGACGGATTTATCCTGAGTACCTGCTCCTGTATGATACCCAGTCCTCCCCCATTCCAGTGAAACACTGTCGAAGGGTTGAATAAGAACAAGGAGTATCTGTGAGGAATCCAACCCCTCGATTACATTGATGTCAACACGGCCTCTGTTCCACTTTCCTGCCATCTCTCCAACCTAAAACTCTAGTCTCTTATTGTAGATTGCGCCACATGAAAAAAAAATCCACTCCATATCTACACATTCAATTACTTTTAGAATGTTACAGACCTCAATGAGATCTCCTTTCATTCTTATAAACTCGAGAGTATATGCCTAAACTGCTCAATTGCTCTTCATAAGGCAAACACTTCAAATATGGAATCAATCTAATGAAGCTCTTCTGAATTGCCTCCAATGGAAATACCTCATTCTGCAGGACACCCAAACTGTACTCCAGTTGCAGCCTCACTAATGCCTTCCATAGCTACAGCAACACTCCCTACCTTTCTACTCTATCCTTTTATAAATAAACACTGAAATTATGCTTGCATTTCTCATTACTTGCAGTACCTGCAGGCAGGTTTTCTGTGATATGCAAGCAGACACCTAGATCCCTCTGCACCTAAGCACTTTGAACTTTCTCTCCATTTAGATAATAATTTGTCTTTCTATTACCCTGGCCAACTTGAATAGCCCCATATTTATTCCCTTTAATTTTCCTTGCTAAATATTGGCCTATTCACGCAACCTATCCATATAGTTTTAAAATCTCTTGCATCATCATTCTAAAGTAATTTCCCACCGATGTGAGAGTCATCTGAAAATGTGGCATTGTATTTTCTCTCCCGTCAACCGAGTACAGTAATCCAATCAATGTAAATGGTTGAGGCATGAGTACTGAAATCAATGGTACCCCACAAATTCCATTTTCAAAATAAAATGACACATTTATTCCATCTGACTCAATTTTGTTAGTTAACCAATCCTCCATCCAAGCTAATAAATTACTCCTAAACCCATGTTGTCTGATCTTACCACTTACTCTTTGGAGAAGCGACATATCTGATGCCTTCAGGAAGACCAGATATGTTCCATCTCCCACGATCCACCTTTTTTGTGACATCTTCAAATAACTCAAGCAAACAATTCAAACTTGATTGTCCTTTGTAAAACCATGTTGACTCTGACGGATTGTGGTTTAACTTTGCAAATGTCCTGAACAATGGACTCTAACAATTTGCCTTAAATTACAATGGTTTATTGTTACACTTTAGTCCCTAATGTATACCATTATTATAAGGTCTTCCCTTTCGAAAGCCTTCACGTTTTCTTTGAATTCCTATTTAATGGGCACACGTTTTTAAGAGATCTGCTCCAGTTGCTGTGTAAGAGCCATGTGTGGCTGAATGGACTCACCATCCTCCTGGTATACAAACTCGATGGGCTGACGTCTTTCTGGTGTTCCCATGTTGTCAGCTCCAAGGCCAGAATGACCTCCTCCTGTTGATCCTTTAGAGGATTGGGAGATATGGAATCTTCCTGTTGCTCTCGAACATTTTGATGGGCTGATGGGTCTTCTCATACTTCTCCAAGGAAATATTGAACGGTCTCCTCATGTATCCGGGAGATGGTTCCGAGGGATTGATTGGTCTTATCTTGTTCCCATACAACAGACACGTGTCGAAATTCCTTCTTCCTTTCTCATTAAAGAAGTCTCAGATAGTTTTTATCCTTATCCAATTCCCTTGCAATGGTCTCGGTGGGTCTGAATGGCCTCCTGTTATCCCAGTGTAACAATCTGCAGTCACTGTGTGACCTCCTCCAGTTCCTATGTTACAGACTTGAGGAGGCTGAATGGACTGATCCTGTTGCTGTTTCACAGGATACTGGTGCAGCATGTCCTACTGTTATAGGCTTGAGTGGCTAATTGGCCTCCTTCTGTAAATGTATATTAGGCGCTAGGGGCTGAATAGCCTCATCCTGTTTTGGTGTAACAGGGTCGAAGGCTTGAATATCCTCCTGTTGTTCCTGTGTAACACACTGGAGAACGGAATAGTTCCTCCACTATCTGTGTAATTCGCTTCACTCATTGACTACATCTGTCATCTATGTTGAAGTAAGATCATCCATATTTTTTGTAAACTCCAATGGCTACTGGATCAACCTGATCATCCTTTCGTTATAAGCTAGCACCTTCATTGCAGGGATCAGTTGAGGGAACCATCTCTGAGCTGCTTCCAATATAACAACATCATTTCTTCACTGAAGAGATTAAATCTGTACACACTACTCCAGATGTGATCTCACTAAGACCCTGTACAGCAGCAGCAACACTTTACCAGCCTGTTGTAAGGTTCCCACCCAGGTTAGAGCTGTCACAGCTCTCTGGGGGAATATAGTGCATTGTTGGAAAATCATTGCCCTTCTCTACTCCATCAGCATAACGGGAGATCTGGAGAAATTAAAGTTTGAGAAGATTATAAAGGATGTGGTGAGATGATCTCTACCATTAATCTCCCCAGAGCCCAAGTCGCTCAGATTCCACAGAACCTAGTAAGGTGGAGCAAACATTGATGGGAGTTATATATCAAAGTGAAAGCTGCAATACAATTGCTGGACATGTTATAAAACAGGAAATGAGATATACACATTTGTGGGTACTGCAGTAATAATATACTGCTTACATTATATCTAAACTGTGTTAACCCAATTGAATGCTAATGCTGGGAAAATGGATTTCATGACCGCGTGTGAGATGATTTACATGAACATTATGTTGAGCACTGAGCTCGATATCAGGTTATTGAGGAATTGGTGTTGAGTGATCAGAAGAGCTAATTGAAAATTTTGCCGGAAAGGACATTTTGGGAACAGTGACCACAATGTATTGGTTTTCTTTTATGCTGTTTGAGGACACGACAGTTTTTGTTGCATTTGAAGTAACCATTTGAAATCTGAGTCATGCAGACCATGAAGGTGTGAGGAGAAAGTGGGGACTACAGATGCTGAAGATCAGAGTCGAAGGGTGTGGTGCTGGAAAAGCACAGTCTGGCAGCATACTAAGAGCAGATAAATCGATGTTTCGGGCATAAGCCCTTCATCAGGAATAAAGCTTATTGGCCTAGGGGGCTGAGAGATAAATGAGAAGAGGATGCAGCAGGGGGGAGGTAGCTGGGATTACGATAGGTAGATGAAGGTGGGGTTGAAAGTGATAGGTGATGAAGGGAGACAGAACGCCCCATCTACTGCATCCATTAAAGACAATGTGGTCTTCTCTACATTGGCGAGGCAGGAGGTCAACTTGTGGATCATTTCAGGGAACATCTCTGGGACAATCACATTGAACGACACCATCGCCTAGTGGCTGAGCACTTTAACTCCCCTTCCCATTCTGCCAAGGACATGAGAGTCCTGGGCCTGCTCCATCGCCAAACGCAAGCCACCAGAAGCCTGGAGGAAGAAAGCCTCATCTTCTGCCTTGTGACCCTCCAACCACAGGGGATCATAGTGGATTTCCCCATTTCTCCATTTCCCCTAATCCCACTTTATCCTACTCCAACCTTCCAAATCAGCACCGCCCTTTTGAACATTCCTATGTGTCCACCTTCTTCCCTATCAGTCTGTTCCACCCTCCTTCCTCTCTGACTATCACTTTCAACCCCACCTTCATCTACCTATTAGATGAAAGGAGGCAGCTTAGAAAAATGCCAAGTGTTGCAGTAAGCCAGTGGATTCAGAGAAATGTAGTACCCAGCAAAGGATGACCAAGAAACTGAGAAGAAAATCAGAAAGAGAAAAAGCGTGCAAAAGAAAGAAAAGCATAAAGACTGCTAAAAAGCGTCTATCAATGTATCAAAAAATAAAAATAAGGCCAAATGTGGAACAGTTGGTGTGCGTTCAGGATAATTTATTGCAGAGAACAGAGAAATCTCAGGGAAAAGAAACAGTTTCTTTGTGTCTATCTTCATGGAAGAATGTCCAGAAATTCTTCCAGAAATACCAAATGACCATGGGACTTGTGCAAGTAACGTCTAAGATCATTCTTATCAGTGTTGAGGTCATCTTTGAAAAGAAAGCTGGATTGAGTATTTATAAATCTGACAGACTAGATGTACTTCATACAAAAATTTCAGAGGAAGCAGCAACAGACATGTTGATTGCATCGCGGATTTTCACTTTATTTTCCGACACATTCCCGAAATGCATTGAGCCAATCTGGATAAGGCAAAGGTTATAAATATTATCCAACAGTTTAAGGAGAGATGAATTTGGAGAATGGTAAACTACAGACCAGATAACCTGTCATCCGCAGTCAGGTATGTCTTGGACTCGATTACAAAGAACATGCTACTAGATATTTAGAAGGTAAAAACATAACTGGGGAGTGTGTAGAATGTACCGGTGAAAGGAAAACCAGAAGTGACAAACTTTTTTTGGAATGGTTTGAAGATGATTCTTGTGGACATAGGCAATGAAGAACCAATGGATCACGTATAGTTGGATATTCATGAGCTTTTTAAAACAACTCACATACTGAGCTCATAAGAAAAGTTAAACCGAGAGGTATTAGGAAGAACATATGCAAATGGGAAAGTAAAAATTAGGTTTACATTCATGTGAATGTAATTGGAAGATAGAGGATGTCGTGCACCAGTTGCATCGAGCATTGGTGAGACTAAACTTAGAATATTGTGTATCGCTCGGAGTCCCAATCTAAGAAAGAATATACTGACTACAGAGGAACTGCAAAAGGTATTCTCCAAATTAACCCCTAAGTTGGCAAGGTTGTCTGACGGGGTAACTCAGCCTGTAATCTCGAGTTTCGAAACATGAGAGGTGATTGTAGTGAATCTTAGAAACATCGAAAGGACTGAATAACAGAGGGACCTGAGGAAGTACAAGTAGGTGAGATCTGGGAGAATCCCATGATATTCTACACGGACAAGTAGAACAGAATAATCAGCAAACAGTCAGTGTACATTAGAAACCAAAGGAGCAATCTGTGTGTCAAGCTGGAGAACATCGATGGATTGTAACATGAGACCTTCACATCTATTTTACTTGGGAGAAGGAGGATGCAGGTACAGAATTCAAGAAGATGGACTGGACAACTCTTGAACAGATTGATGTAAAATACGAGCAGGGATTTGAGGTTTTGTTCTGTACAAATTTGGACCAATCTCCATGTCTGAATGAGTTGTATAACAGGCGGCTGTCGGCGTCAAGGGAGGAATGACCCTATCTGAATATTTTAATTAGAATCTGACCATAGGGGAGGTGCCAGAGAACTGGAGGACTGCTAATACGATTACACTTCACAGTAAGAGTGGGAGAGATAGTCTAGGCGACTATAGATGATCGAGTATTAGATCACTGTTAAGAAAACTTCTGGAGAAGATAGGGAAGGAGAAAATCGAACTCCAATCAGAGTCACAAGGTTTGATCAGGGATAATTATCATGACTTTATCAGAAGGGAGTCCCATCTAATGGATTTGATTGAATTAGTTTGAGGAGGTCAATTGTTTAGTTTTGTAGGAAGGCCTTTGACAAATTTCCAGCTGGGATACAGAGAAATAATGTAAAATCTCACAATATGAAGGAGACCTTGACAGGTTACAAGGAGATTTTTCTTAATGGCAGCAGACTGGGAGAAGGCTCTTTGAGCGACTGGAGACCAGTGTCCCCCGGTGTAGCACAGGAATCAGTGCTGTGTCCCTTATTGTTTGTGTTATTCATAAAAAAAGATGTGAATGTGGAGGGGGCTAGGTGGAGAGTGGAGGAGGTGTGAGAAGTAACTGTATGTTTGACATAAAGATTGACCGGTTGGTTCACAGTGAGGAGGAAGGCCTTAAGTTACAGGAAGATGCAGATGATTGGTCAGATGGGCAAATCAATGGCAGATGGAATGTAACCCTGATAGATATGAGGTGATGCACTTTGGGTGAAGGGACCAGACAGGGGAGTACTCAATGAATGGCAGCACACTGGGAAACTCAGGGTGTGCTTCTCCACACATCCCTGAATGTGACTGGACAGGTTAATGGGCTAGGTAAGAATTGGACCTTGGGTGTTGTGTTTCCTAATCAGGGTGTAGATTATAAGAGCAATAAAGGGCTTTGGTTCGGCCAAAATGGAGTACTGTATGTGGTTCTGGGAGCCACATTCCAGGAAGGATGTGATTGTACTGGAGAGGGTGCAGAGGTGATTCACCAGGATGTTCACTGGGATGGAGCATATCAGCCACGGAGAGAGGCTGGATAAGCTCAGGTTGTTTACTTTGGAGCAGAGAAAGCTGAGTGGTCCGTGATTCAGGAGGATAAGATTATGAGGGACATGGACAGGGTGGATAGACAGCAGCTGTTCATTTTAGTCAGAGGGTCAAGAACAAATGAGCCCAATTTAAAGTGAAAAGTTTGAGGTTCAGAGAGGATTTAAATATTTTTTCACCTCGAGGATGTGGAGTTCTGGGATTATTTCCCGAGAAGGGGAATTATCACGGGTAACCTCACAATCATTAAAAAGTACTTAGACGAGCACGTGGAAGTGTCATAACATTCCAGGCTATGGGCCTGGTGTAGGAAAGTGGGACTAATATAGATTGTGCTGTATTTCTGTTGGCACAGAGTCTATGCTCCTGTGAGTGTATGGTGTGGAAGGTCAATTATTGAGCAGTCTAAGGCAGGAATTGATGGCTTTCTGAAGAGTATATTCACAAGGGTTAAAAGAGTGAACTGTAATAGCTGGTTTAATTATGTCAATGTGAGAAATATGAGAAAACAAGTGCAGTTTCCTTACAGTTTGGAACCAGAGAATAGAGAATGGGAAACAGGGAAGTGGCAGAACTATGAAGCCACTACTTCAGTTCTGTCTTCACAGAACTTTCAAACAATACAAGGAAAACCAAGTCTGGTGTAGGAAAATGATAGAGTACATTGAACATAGAACATAGTAAGTAAATGGTTTAGGAGAAATTATTGTGGCTGAAAGTATTGGTCATAGGCAACACTAACGTAGATTTATGAAATGGGAATTATGTTTGAGAAACAGAATGGGAGACAAATGAAAGAGAAGCAATGGATGTAAAACATGTGGATTTTTAGAAAGATTTTGGTAAAGGTCCAAGCCCAATTTGCGAAATCAAATCTGAGTGGATTGGGGGTGAATATATGGCTATGTTTCCACAATGGGACAGCTGGCAGGAAACGGTGAGTAGAAATAAACAGACTCGTCAAGCAACAGCCTGACATTGTCTGTAAGGTATGATTCTGTGAGTATAACTATATCGCAGACACCCCATTACCTTCCCCAGATATCTCCTGTCTCATCAGGACGGACACAGCAGAAGTGGCGGCACAGTGGGATACAGTTGGAAGGGAATTGCTCTTGGAATCCTCAACAGTGACTCCGTATCCCATGAAGTCTCGTGGCATTACTTTGCACATGGGGAAGGAAACCTCCTGCTGATTACCGTGTACCAGCCTCTCTGAACTGATGAATCAGTACTCCTCCATGCTGACCAACACTTGGAGGAAGCACTGAGGGTAGCACGGATGCAAGATCTACTCTGGGTGGGGGATTTCAATGTTCACCACCAAGAGTATCTCAGCGACAGCAATACTGATCGAGCTGGCCAGGCCCCAAAGGATATAACTGCTCGACTGGTTCTGCAGCAGGTGGGGAAAGAACCAACAAGAGGAAAATATATACTTGAACACAGCCTTACTAATCTGCCAGTTACAGAAGTATCTGTCCGTGACATGATCGGTAAGAGAGACCACCGCATAGTCATTGTGGAGACAAAATCACACCTGCACATTGAGAATAACCTCCACCATTTTGGGTGGTGCTATCACGTTGCTTAACAGGGCAGACTTCGAACAGATCTAGCAGCTCAAATCTGGATGTCCATAAGGTGTCGTGAGTCATCAATAGCAGCCAAGTTGTACTCCCGCATAACCTCATGGCCTCCCGCATATCCCCCTCGCAACAATTGCCATCAATCCAGAGGATCAACATTGGTTCAGTGGAGTGTGCAGGATGGCAGGAGCTGCACCAGCCATACCTGACAATGGGGTGTCAGCCTGGTGAAGCCACCAATCAGGACTACTTGTGCGCCAAACAGCATAAGCAGTAAGTAATAGACACAGCTAAGTGATCCCACAAGCAAAGGAACAGATCTAAGCTCTGCAGTCCTTCCACATCTAGCCGAGAAACGTTGGGGACAATTAAACAATTCGGTGTAGGAAGAGATTCCACAAATAACCCCTTCCTCCATGATGGAAGAGACCAGCCCTTCAGTGTATAAGATAAGGCTGATGCATTCACAACAATCTTCAGTCAGAAATGCTGAGTGGATGATCCATTTCAGCCTCCTCCAGTGGTCCTCAGCAATTCAGTTACCAGTCATCAACCAATTTGATTCAGTCCACTCGATATACAGAAACGATTACAGATACTGGATACTCCATAGGGTCCATAATCTGACACCATTACGTCAATAGTACTGAAAACTTGTGCTCCATAACTTGCCACTCCCCTAGCCAAACTATTTCAATACAGTTACAACAATGGCTTTTCCTGATTACTTGGAAAATTACCCCAAGTAATCATTGCTCCTGTATGTAAAAAGCAGAACAAATCCAATCCAGCCAATACCACCGTATCAGTCTCCTCTCGATCATCAGTAAAGTGGTGGAAGGTCTCAGTGTTTTTAAGCAGCACCTGCTCAGCAATAACCTGGTCAATGACGCCCAGTTTGGGCTCCTCCAGGGCCACTCAGCTCCTGAGCTCATTACCTTGATTCAAACATTGGCAAAAGAGCTGAATTCCAGAGGTGGGGTGAGAGTGATAGCCCTTTAAATCAAGGCTGCCTTCGCCCAAGTGTGTTATCAAGGGGCCTTAGCAACACTGGAATCAATGGGTATCAGGGGCAAACTCCCCGCTGGTTAGAATCATACCTGACACGTAGGAAGGTGGGCATGGTTGATAAAGGTCAGTCAACTCAGCTCCAAGTCTGTAGGAGTCCCTCGAGCAGTGACCGAAAATTTCTTCAAGGTTGCTTCATTAATGACCTTCCCTCCATTTTAAGGTCAGCAGTGGGGATGTTCGCCAATGATTATACAATGTTCTGCAACATTTGTGGCTCCTCAGATACTGAAGCAGTCTATGTCCAAATGCGACAAGATCTGGACAGTATCCAGGCTGACAAGTGGCAAGTAATATTCAGGCCATGCAAATGCCAGACCATGACCATCACCAATAAAATACAATCTAACCTGCCCCTTGGCATTCAATGGTGTTGCTATCACTGAATCCCCCAGTATCAAAGTCCTGGTGGGTAATCATTGCTCAAAAACTCACTGGTCTGGCCACATAAATACAGTAACTATAACAGCAGATTAGAAGCTAAGAATACTGCGGTGAGTAACTCACATCGTGACTTCCAAACGTCTGTCCATCATCTACAATGCATAAGTCAGAAGTGTGATGGAAGACTCCCAATTTGCCTGGATGAGTGCAACCCCAACAACACTCAAGAAGCTTTACACCATCCAGGACAAAGCAGCCAGTTTGACTGTCCCTTCATCCACAATGCTCCACCATCAACGCTCAGCAGCAGCAGCAGCAGTGTTTTACTGTCTACATGCTGCAATGAAATGATTCACCAAAGATCTTCAGACACCAACTTGCCAGCTCCCATGTCTATCTAGAAGGACAAGGGCTACAGATGTATGGAAATACCATCACCTTCGGGTTCCCTCCAAGCCATTCACCATCCTGACTTGGAAATATATCACTGCTCCTTCACAGCCACTGGGTCAGAATCCTGGGATTCCCTCCCTAATGGCATTGGATGTCAACCACAGCAGGTGGACTGCAGCGTTCAACAAGGCAGCTCACCACCACCTTCTCAAGGGTAACTAGGGACGGGCAATAAATGCTGGCCCAGCCAGTGACACCCAGATTCACGAAATAAATAAATAGAAATTAACAGAGGACGGTTGTTGAGGTGTCGCAGGGACCGGTGCTTGGGGCCCAGCTGTTCACAATGCCCTTTAAACATTTGGTTACTGGAATCAGATACAATATATCCCAGCCTGCTGACAGCACTAACGGATGTGGGATTGTGAGTGGGTGAGGAGGATGTAAAAAAGCACCAAGAAGACGAAGACAAGTGGAGTGAATGGGTAAATACGTGACAGATGGAGAACAATGTGAATAGAGGTGACGGTGTGTCCTTTGGTGGAAACGATAAATTGTCAGCCTACCATTTGAAAGGGATTGGTTGAAACATGTTGATCTACAAAGGGACGTATGCTCCTGTTTGTTTTTTCCTTCTGCATAAACCTCTGAGGCCCATGCAGTGCAGTGAGTTCTGCAAGCAGATGACAATACTGGGCATGGAGATTGGCACGCTGCCCAGTGTACACAGACCCACCAAGTGGGGAGCTGTAACATTAAAAAGGATCCGCATCTCCCTGTACACCAGGCGCTGAAAACAATATCGCAGAAACAGAAAGCAGTGAGGAAGATAAATGGTGTGTTGACCTTCATTTCAGGGGGATGTGAGTCCAGAAGTAAGGGTGTCTTACTGCAGCTGTACAGGGCCTGGTGAGCTATCATCCCGAACATTGTGCAGTATTGTGTGTAGTTTTGGTCTCCTTACCTAATAAAGGGCAAACCTGAGATTGATGGAGAGCAGTGAAGGATGACCAGACTGATCTCTGGGATGACGGGCTTGTTGTGGGAGCACAGACTGGGGAGACTGGATAAGTATTCCACGGTGTTTAGGAAAATGAGTGGAGATCTCAGTGAAATATACAAAACTCTGACAGGGAGAGCAGATTGGAAGCAGGTCACTTTGCATTGAGATGAGAATAAATGTCTGCACTCACTGACTGGTGAACCTGGGGAATTCGCTCGCACCTGGAAACCCAGACATTGATTATAGATAAGGATTTAGAGACAGTAAAGGGATGGTGGGAGAGCAGGAGTATGGTGTGGAAATGAAGGGCCAACCATCATTACAATGAATTGGATAGCAAACTCGATGGACCAAACGTACTACTGCAACACTTATTTTTAGCTTCCCAAGGTCACTCACATTAACAGATATATATATCGTGTGGGGTAAGTGCATTGAGGAGGCTTTTTCCATGAACTAGAATGGGGGAGGCTTAATGTGTTGAATGACCTACTCCTTTCCCGCTGTTTCTATGGAGTCTGTAGGAAAGCTCTGTAAATATTGTCACAAGCTCTCAGATGTTAGGAAGGAGGTTTCTGCAGGGTCGACAGGACTGTGTTCCCATTCCCTTTTCCGATACTGATGCTGAGGCCGGGTGTTCTGTCCGGTTTCATCCTTTCAGACCGTGGAGTAGTTTGATACAAATGAGTGTCTTGATTGACCGTTTCAGAGACCATTGAAATGTTTATCACATGTCAGGGTCTTTGGAGTCAGTTTTAGTCCAGCCCAGCAAATCATGGGAGATTCACTTCCTAAAAGTACATTGGAGTAGGAAATTCTGTTTACAATCGATATTGGCTTCAAGGTCACTGTTACTGACCCCAGATTTTAGATCTCGATATTTTATTAATTGTTTTTAACTTCCACCAGCTGCCAGAGCATTAGCCTGGTCTGGATTAGTAATCCAGTGACATTTCCACAACAGCACCATCTCCACATGGGGACCTATCGGAAACCACACTGAGCTGGTTATTTCTGTGCTGTTTGTCAGCTCTGTCAAAAAGAACTCCAACCAATTTGACTGTCGTGATGGGTCTGAGGGGGTGGTAATTGGTCAGATTGTAATTATTCCCGTCTTAGGGGACGGGACATAGGGGAGTAATTTTCCACACTGCCAGGTAGATGTCGGAGTTGGAGCTGGAATGAAACAGTTTCCCCAGGGACACAGCTTGCTGTGCAGCACAAGTCTTCAGTCCTATTGCAGAAATGGTGTCAGGGCTCATTGCCTGTGTAATATCTACTCTGTTCAGCTGTTTCTTCATGTCACGTGCAGCAATTGAAATTGGTTGAAGACTGACATCTGTGACTCTGTGGGTATCATGATGAGGGTGAGGTGTATCATCGACACAACACTTCTGGCAGAGGATGGTGCAGATGAAACATCCTTCTCTTTTACACTGATTAGATTAGATTAGATTAGATTAGATTACTTACAGTGTGGAAACAGGCCCTTCGGCCCAACAAGTCCACACCGCCCCGCCGAAGCGCAACCCACCCGTACCCCTACATCTACCCCTTACCTAACACTACAGGCAATTTAGCATGGCCAATTCACCTGACCTGCACATCTTTGGACTGTGGGAGGAAACCGGAGCACCCGGAGGAAACCCACGCAGACACGGGGATGTGCAGGTCTGTTCCATTATTTAGGATGGGAATGTTTGTGGACCCCTCTCCTCCAGTCATTTGTTTAATCGTCCATCACCATTTTATAACTGAACGTGACAGGACGGCAGGGCTTCGTTCAGATCTGTTGGTCAAGTCTGGTAGCTTTAATGAGTTAGCATCAGGTTAAGGTTCATGTGATTCTGACTCTGACATGTTCACCCACACTCGTCGCTGAGCCATAGATGGTGTTGATGGTAATGACAGACTGAAGTGTTACCCTGGCAAAAAGTTACAGGTTGTGGTTGAATGCAGGTCTGCTTCTCCTGCTGCTGTGGTCTACAGCACTACATGAATACGCAGTTTCGAGCTGCAATATCTGCAATGCAATTCTGCTGTCTGTTCCCCAAGTCTCACTGAGACCCATTCACCCATCAGCCCTGCACTCAGTGACCTAAACTGATTTCTGATGTGGAAATACTTTCATTTTCAACTCTTATTCTGCTGAGGGTCTGTCTCCCCGGGTCTTGCTTCCAATCTGACACATTCCGCAAAAGCATTTAACTGATCTTAATGCAAATGTTTAATTCACCTGAATCTTTTTCCTTGAGAAATACCATCTTCTGTGTTTAAAGTGAATGTGTTTCCTCTGTTTCTCTCCCTGACCATGATTAAGATCTCTGTAGTGTCAGTGATGCCAGCCTTATGTAGTTTCAGAGCCAATGAATTCTCTGGATTCCCAATCATCTTCACCACATTGTATGTTTTCTCTTTTGGTTTGATGCCTTATCACTCATGGCTGCCTTGTTCTGCCATGGGTATGTTTCATCTTCTTGGGGTTGCATTTCTGGTATTATCTTCCGAATTATCCCCAGAACCTCCTCCCATTGCTGCTCCATGGTCTTTCCTGCTCTGCTCCACTTCCAATTAACTCTGGCCAGCTCCTCCCGCATGTCTTTGTAGTTACATTGCTCAATTATAACCACATTACATCTTGAAGAGAGCATTAGATATAAACTGAAAGAAGGAGTTTTGGGAGATGGGACACGAAGAATAATTGGTGGATTTCTTAACTAGATGCAACGGGAGAACGAGAGAGAGGATATAGATCTGGAGATGTGGAAAATGAGAAAACTACATGATCGAAAGAAGTAGATGAACATTCCCCAATGGTTTGGCAATGCCTGTGTGCTGTGGTCCTTGGTACAGTGCGTGTACAACAGAGTAATATGTTCAAATGCTGAGTCTGATGCCAGAATATTTATCTCCCATTATATGACAGACACTCGCTTTGGAAAGAACCCAACAGGCCAATATATTGAAGGGGATTAACTGAAATAATTTGGGACTCTAGACTCAAGAATTTGGAGCACTCATCCTGGTAAGAAGGAGAGAGTAGAGTAGGGAATTCCAGAAAAGGAGGGAACGTTGAGAGGATCAAATCATGTTTTAATGTTTTATCAATTTTATACATCATGTGCATCATTTTTCGTTAACTGTGTCTCTGTTGTTCATTTACAATGTGTTGTGTACGTGTGAAAAATGCTACTTAACTCCACACAAACATTGATTAAACAGTGTGTATAAAATCACTTTTCGAACATTGAAACTGTCCTGTTGTCGTGTTATGAGGATACATGAACACCAACTGGCCACCAAAAGACATGACGCACTATCACTATGTTCCATACATACAGACAAAGAAAGGTACCACTTTGACTGGGACAAAGCACACACACATACTAAGACATGCAAGGACCTTCTTAGAGGAATGGCGTTCTAACCAGAAGTCCATCAATAGACACATTAATTTAGATCCTGTCTACATTCTCTTGTTAAAATAACCGGAAATGACATCACCCACTTTAAGAAACCAAGACCTATAAATAGAGAGGTGGGACATACCACCAGAGCTTCAGCAGATACTCTCACTGATGATGTCACCTAGTCATGGTGACAAAACTTCTGAAAACATACCTTCAAGCTCAGCGAGCTAACTTGCACAGATATGAATTGTTATTTGTTGTTTATTAGTGGAATTTAGGAGTTCTCTGTCGCTCACGTTTTAACAGATTATGATGGGAGGTGAGCTTTTCAGTGTGTGTGATTTTAATTAACAGAGGGGTTCGACATTGATGTCATGACAGTTTGGGGCCTTGCCGTGTGGCACTTGGATCGACTTGAACAGATTTGAGATACAACAGGTCCCAGCAAATTCCAACTCATTGCAATTAGTGACTTTGATCTTCAAATAAAACCAGTGGGAAAATTCGTTTAATTTTGTTACTTGTGGTTGAGTAAATCAAAAGTGAGGGAAATGGCTTTTAACATTACTAAAGAGGTTCCCAAATTTTCCAAGGAAGTTTAGAAAGACAGAAGGAGGACATTTTTTAGAATTAGCAAATAGGTTGGAATTGGGTTTAACCAGGGACAAAAGGGAAGCTGAAATTGTAATGGAGTTGGTTAAGCACTTTGATGTATCAGAGAAATAGGAAACTGCAGTGGAGTTAGAAAAAACTTAAATTGCAAATGTGGCAACTGGAGATAGAAGATAACTAAAGGGAAGGAAATAGAGAGAAGAAAGAGAAAGAGAAGAAAAAGAAAGAGAGAGAGGATTTGAAATGCAGAAGTTGGGAATTAGACAAGCAAGTTAAGTTAACAGGATGGAGATGAAGGGAGAACATAGGGATGTATACAACTATGTTAATAACTTGCCACATTTCGGTGACAAAAATGTCAAAACCTTTTTTATTTCATTTGAAAAAATGGCTAGGCAGATGACGTGTCCAGTGAACTTGTGGGTAATGCTAGTTCAGACTAAACTGATGGGCACAGCTGGTGAGGTATGTGCAGTGCTGTCAGATGTGGGGTCAAGAGATTATCAAGATGTCAAATTGGTTATTTTGATTGGTTATGAATTGGTACTAGAAGCATATAGACAGAAGTTCAGAAAAATAGAGACGGAACCAGGTCAGACTTATATTGAGTTTGAAAGAAGTAACCACAGTCATTTTGACAGGTGGGTGCTGGCCTTAAAAATGGATAAGACCTGTGAGGCTTGAAGGGAGATTAATTTGCTGGAGAAGTTAAAAGACTCACTTCCAGAGATAGTAAGAATTCATGTGAATGTACCGAAAGTTCAAGAAGTGAGAAGCACGGCAGAAAGGGCAGGTAAATATGCACTGGGGCATGAGATAATATTTAGCTTCTGGCAGGAGTTGCATCCTGTGAGGGATAGAAATTGGGAGAAGGGAAGATCACACATTACAAAGCAAACAGTAGCGCACAATAGTTTACCACAGGTGAAGAAAGAAGCCCAAGGGGGTTGAAAGGTGGTGAAAGGCCTCAGGTGTTCTCACTATAAGTGAGTGGAAAACATAAAATGACAGTGCTGATGATTTAAGAAGGGCACAGGGAAAAAGTGGTTTCACTGGAGTAAGCTGGGACACACCGTGCTGGGCGTTGAATGAAGACACTTTGGGGAAAGATGTGGTAGAAGAGGCTAAGCCCAGTGGCATTAGTGAAACTGGTAAAGGAGACCTCAAGTGGAGACGAGGAGCTGCAGGAGAGTGCACAGCCGAGGCAGGGTCTGAGTAAGGAGGCAGTGCCTGATCTCTGAAAGAATTCATCTCTGAAGATAAAGTTTACTCAGAAAGAACAGGGGAAGAAGGACAAGAAGTTATAATTTTGTGAGATACGGGATCTGCTCAGTCTCTAATAGTTGAGAAGTGAGGCGCCAGAAAAGCACAACAGATCAGGCAGCATCCAGACAGCAGGACAATCAAATATCAGGCAGAAACCCATCGTCAGGAACATGGTGGGGGGACAAGGGGGCTGAAAGATAAATACGAGGGGAGCAGCTGGGCTGGTGGGAGGGTCATTTGGAAGGCAATAAGAAGATGTCGGTGGGAGTGATAGTGATATGTTGGAGGGGAGGGTGGAGTCGTTAGGTGGGAAGGAAGATGGCCAGTTTGGGCAGTTCAAGAGGGCAGTGCTGGATTGAACGTTTGGATCTGGGAGAGATTGGTGGAGGGGAGATTTGGAATTTGGTGAAGTCAACTATAATGCTGTACAGTTTGAGGGATCCAGCTGTCCTCCCACCGATAGGAGTCCTATCACCCTCCTGTCCGACCTGTCACCATCACACCCCACCTGCATCTACCTATCGCCTTCCAAGCTCCCTTCCACCCAGCTCCATCCCACCCTTCTATTTATTTCTCAACCTCCTTCCCCCTCCCTTACCCCCCACTTTCCTGATGAAGAATTTATACCTGAAACGTTAACTCTCCTGCCCCTCGGATGCTGCCGACGTGTTGTGCTTTTCCAGCCCCACACTTTACAACTCTCATCTCCAGCATCTGCAGCCCTCAATTTCTCTCACCCTCTAATAGGAAGAGATGAAAGATTTTTTCACACTTTCTGGCATGTTCATCAAGAGTGTGTTACGTTGTGGAATGGGGACAGAAATTAATCATTCCCTTGTGTTACATCAGGATGGAATGCCAAATCAAGATTAGGGAAGTAACAGTGACAGTGAGTAACAGAGTGTCAGTTCCAGGAATACAGTTTGTTCTTGGGAACGATTTAGCAGGAGGCGAGGAGGGAGACGCACCCCTTGTGGTGGAGAAGCCAACAGAAGTCTAAGGAATTGGGGTGTTAAAAGAAAAATACCGAGGAATCTTTCCAGAGTGTGTAGTAACAAGATCCCACTGTCATAAGTTACAGCAGGAAGTAAAACCGAAAGAAAAAGACAAATGAGTTGATGTGCAGTGAACTGACCCCCTGTTTGATGTAACGGTGCAGGATAAACCTGAACAGGCAGAGGATCAGGCAGAGGTGTTTTATCCAGAAAGGCTCATGGACTTTCAACAGATATATACACACACATTCACACACACATACACATGCACACACACAGAAAAGGAATCAGAATATATTGTTGAGTGTTATTAACTTAAACATAGAATCCTAAAATTAAAATGGAGACCCCGATAGGTTACTGCAGAAGGGAAATTGGCCGAAGTACACCAGATTGTGTTAGCAGTCACGTACAGTGTTATGGCTAGCACATAAACTAATTTCAGGCGGTCACTTAGGTGTACAGAAGACTCAGGCCAAGGTACAGAAGCATTTACACTGGCCTGGAATGCACAAGGACGTGGGTTTTTTTGTACGTGACATACATCCCAAATGGTAGGTAAGTAACAGACAGTAATAAAACCAGCACCTTTCGTGCCAATTACTGCATTCGAAGAACATTTCACGTGGGTTATGATTAATTGTGTAGCTCCAATTCCTAACATAGAAGTGGAAAAATATATTTGCTGACCGTAATGAATAAGTCCACCAGATTTCCAGAGGAAATTCCATTACGGAATGTTAAGATAAAAAGGGAGGTGGAGGGGTTGGTAGCTTTCTTTACTCGCTGTGGGCTAGGCAGTAAGATTGAGTCAGACGAAAGATCTCATTTTACCGCTCAGCTGTTTAAGGAAGTCATGGATAGCTTCGGCATGCAGCAGTTTAAATCAAGTGCGTCCCATCCTGAATCCCAGGGAGCCTTGGAAAGTTAGCATCAGACGCTGAAGACCATGTTAACAGCGTACTGTTTTGATTACCAGAATGATTGGAATAAAGGTGTCCCATTATTAGTTTGCCATTAGAGATGCCCCAAATAAATCTACTCACTTTACTTCCTTTAAGTTAATATTCGTACATGAAGTGAGAGGTCCGTTGAAATTAATTAAATATAAATTGACAGGACCGAAGTCGGAAATCTCACACTTGGATTCTGTGTGTGAGGTGAAGGAGAGAGGAGATGGAGTAGGTGAGTTTGCTAAATACTATATCTGAATAGTATCTGAAGAGCACGACATAGAATGAAGCAGGTGGCAGATAAAAACACTGAAACTTTGAGGATATCCCGTGGGGATGACGTATTAGTATTGCCACCAGGGGTAGGTAATCCCTTCAAAGCCAGGTTTAGTGGCCCCTTTCAAATTAAAAAAAATGTGGAGTCAGTTCAGCTATCTAGTAAAGATACTGGAGATGACAAAAAATTTATCGAGTATTTTATATGGATGAATAATGCTCCAGACACATTTAAGACTCAGGAACAGAGCTGTGGCCAGATGAACAAATTGTGTAGTTAATCTGTATGATGTGGTGATCTTTAGCAAGTGATTAAAAGCTCACATGTTACAGTTGACAGATCATGTTGAACAAGAAGCAAACTTGGTAATAAACTTAAAGAAAACAGAATTCGCGAAGGCAGAGGTGACGTTCTTGGGACATTACAATGGACATGGGAGGTTGACCCCATGGAACACAAAGTCGAAGGGTTTTGAGGGATTTCCACAACCATCCTCGAAGAAAGAGATGCTTCGATTTTTGGAACTGAGTGGATTCTATCAGAAGTTTGTTCCAAACTTCAGCACCACTGATGGATTTACTAAAGAAGAACACAGAATTGTGGTGGACAGAACAATGCCAGGAGGCATTTGAGAATTTTAAAGCAGGATTAATCACCGCACCCATTTTAGCTACACCAAATATTCTGAGACCCATTGATAATTGTGTTTGACGCTCGGGATATCGGGGTCGGAGATGTATTGATACAGAAAGATGATGATGGAACTGAATGGCTATTTGGCTACTTGTCGAAAAAACTCAATATCCACCAGAACAAAGATACAAAATCTCCATTATTGAACAAGAATGATTATGTTTCGCACTGGCCTGACAATATTTTAATGTGTATATGACAAACAAATTGTCGGAGATGGTTTTGGACAATGACAAATCTCTCGCATTTTTTGGAATAGTTAAAGACCAGAATCTGAGACTATTTCATTGGAGTTTTACCTTCCTGACTTTAAACTTACAAAAGGTACATGCTGCGGCTCCTACAATGTGATAGCAAATGGGTTATCACGGATTTAAAGGAAAAAGTGTAGATAAGATTTAGTGTTATTCCAGTGTTATAATGGTGTGCAGAATTAATATGAATGATATAACTGAGATAAATACTTTTGTATTTCATAAAATTGGGATTTAAAATTAGAGGAGAAGAAATGTAGTCATCTTTTCATTCTGCTGGTTCACTTTATTTTCTGAAGCGGGGAGATGTTGTGAAGCCAAAAACATGTAGAGTACTTTAAAACAGAACGGGTTTTGCCGAATAGAAATTAAAGCCACAAATGCCAGCTAAAGGTCAAACTGTTCCACATGTCCACATTAGCTGAGAAATGGATACCTGAGTTTTGGTTGCTATTGTGACAGCCATTCAAATGCAACCAAAGAGTTTAAATAACGCTCAGTAAACCAGAAGCCAATGGAATTTGAATATTATTGTTTGGACACCTGGTAAGCAACCAAATTATGGGAATTACTATATCATGGGGAGTATACATACCCAGCATTTTGAACACTACAGGGAGAGCTACTGCCATCCAACAGCAGAGCAACTGCTGTAGAGCTGCAGTGCTAACTGGCCATCCCAAACACTCTCTATCAAAGATACATGTTCATCTAAACCTACATGCAATAATAAAATGACCCGGGGAGATCAGCAGCTGAATGAGTGAGCACAGTTGGGAAGACAGAGACTGTGTGCTCTCGAGGTTGTAATGTTTTATATGTGGGCTGTTGGAACAGCATATATTTACAGAGTTGGAGTCAGATATAAAGTAGCTAAGAAAACAGGGGCTTGTATTTGTCAATAGTTGTTGTTTAGTGTTCACTATTAATGTTAAGAAACAAACTTGTTAATTTTTGTTTAAATAGTGGAATATAGGAGATCGGTGTCACTCATGTTTTAACAGATTACGAGGTGTGACGAGCTTTTCTGGGTGTTTGGTTTTAATTAACAGAGGGGTTCATCTTCACCTTGCAAATGTCCATCCACGTTAGCCCCATTTCCCTGCTTTTTGCACATATCCTTCCAGTCCTTTCCTATCGACATATTTATCCAAATGCATTGAAATGTTGTTAATGTTGTTAATGTACACCACCCACCCACCCGCATCACCACCAACCATATCTGCTGGCAGCTCATCCATGTACCAGCCCTCTGTGTAAAGAAGTGGCCACTCAGGTTCCCTTTTATTCCTTCCCCTCTAACCTTAAACTGATCCCCTCTACTCCTCGATTCTGTACACCTTGGAAAAAGACTGAGAGCATTAACTCTATCCATACCCCTCATGACTTTATACAGCTCGAGAAGGACTCCCTCAGTCTCTTACACAAAAAATAAAAGGTCCTAGCTTGTCCAACCTCTCCCCATAACTTAGACCATTGGGTCCTGGCAATGTCTTTGTAAAATTCTTCTGCACTCTTTCTAATTTCATAACATCCTCCCTATAACAAGGTTATAAAAACTGAATACAATACTCCAAGTGCGGCCTTACCAATGTCCTGTGTAACTGCAACATAAATTCCCAACTTCTATCCTCAGTGTCCTGACTGATGAAGGCCAATGTGCCAAAAGCCTTCTTCACTGCCCTGTCAACCTGTGACTCTACTCTTAGAGAACCGTGCCCGTGAAAACCAAGGTCTCTCTGCCCACTGCACCCCTTAAGACCCTCCCATTCACCGTGAAACTCCTACCTTGATTTGAGTTTCCAGAATGCAAGACCTCACACATCTATATTAAATTTCATTTGCCATTTCTCGGCCCACTTCCCCACCTGATTAAGGTCCTGCTGCAATTTCTGATAAACTTCCTCACTGATCATGCTCCCACTTATTTTAGTATCATCTGCAAACTTACTAATCATGCCTTGTACATTCTCAACCAAATCGTAGATAACAAACAGCAATGGACACAGCCTTCAGTCTGACCATCATCCTTCCACTAAACCCTCTGCTTCTGACCATCAACCCAACTGTGTATCCGATTGGACAGTTCCCCCAGCATTCCACGTGATGGAACCTTCCAGAGCAGCCTGCCATTTGGAACCTTATCGAAGGCCTTACTGAAATCCATAGAGACTAAATTTACTGCTCTGTCCTCGTAAACCTTCTTGGTCACTTCATCAAAGAACTCTAACAAATTTGGGAAGCATGATCTCCCACTCACAAGTCTATGCTGACTGCTCCGAATCAAACCCTGTGTAAGTAATGGGTGCAGTCAATGGTATGCTGTCCTTCATTGTAAGATGATTCGAGTACATGAGTAAAGCCATCCTCCTGCTGTTGTAGAGCCTTGCTGAGAGAGCATTTGGGGCGCTCTCTACAGATTTGATCTCCTTTGTAAGGAATGATCTCCTTACCACAGATACAGATGGCAGTATCATGAGGGTAGAGTGAAGAACCTGAGAGTTTAATCTGCAGAGCTGGGAAATCTGAAATGGTGACGCTGAAACATGAGGTGTAGCAGGTATATTTCCAAAAGACACATTGATAGGGTGAGAAATTCCATACTTTACCCAGGATTGATTGATCTGATTTATTGCCACGTGTACCTCAGTACAGGGAAACACTTTATTTATGAGCAGTGGAGGCAGATCATAGTAAGCATGCCAGACAGATCATCGGGTGGAAATAGACTTGGACAGAGTAAGGCACACAGGTTACACTGAACAGGACGTGCACTCGACAAGATCAACATGAGGAAGATCAGCATTATTTGAACACAGAGAGTCCATAAGACCATAAGACCATAAGACATAGGAGTGGAAGTAAGGCCATTCGGCCCATCGAGTCCACTCCGCCATTCAATCATGGCTGATGCGCATTTCAGCTCCACTTGCCAGCATTCTCCCCGTAGCCCTTAATTCCTCTAGACAACAAGAACCTATCAATCTCGATTCATCAGTCTAACGTGACTTTCCTAATAGTTTATATGCCTAAATTAACTCTCCCCATGTTATTGTGCTGTTGGCGTGTGAACCCGTACTGAACGCCATGATGTTCACAATCCCCAACATCAGCCATAATACCTTCCATCTGAAACAGGTAACCATTCCCACCAGCTTTCACCCTGCATAGAGAAAGGCTGGCTTCTCAGAGATGGAAGGTGCCTTCTTGAGACTTCACACAAGACATATGGCTTCCCTGCTCACCACTAGAAAATCATGTTAAAGTCCCACGTGTTCATCATGAGCAACGGAGCCAGGAGGAACAACGTGGAGCAGTCTGTCTGTGCAGCCTCTGCCCCACTTGTTCATCATATTGGAGCATCATTCTGGGGACAGTGAGGACTGCCGATGCTGGAGATTGTAGTAGACAGTAGATTGCTGGAAAAGCACAGATGGTCAGTCAGTTCCGAGGAGCAGGAGAATCTACGTTTTGGGCATAAGCCATTCATCAGGAATCAGCATCAATTACCTCATTCTGTCCCTTTGCAAGTGCGTTGAGGGCGGAATGGCCTCCTTCTCTTCCTGTGTAAGAGACTGAAGGAGCTGAATGACCTCATCCTGTTGCTGTGGAAGTGGCTTTAGGGGCTGAATGGCCTCCTCCTGTTCCTGTGTAAGAGACTCAAGGGTCTGAATGGCTTCTTCCTCTTCCGATTGGACAGGACCAAGGGCCTGATTGGGTTACCCCTGGTTCCTGTTTGACAGCTCGATGTACTGACAAGTGTGATGATGCTACAGGCTTTGAGAGGTTATTTTGTCCTGGTTTCTTTTAAGAGAGAGATTGAATGATCGTTGCCAAACTGGTTAGTTAAGACCACTGAGTAAACAGCTAGGGAGGTCTTGGGTTTATTTTAATGCAGCCTGAATGGGTGTGGCCAGCTCTCACAGGTTAGGATCTCTGGGTTTTGGTTTCTCAGTAACATCAGAAACTATTGGGTTCTGCACAGAGTTGGAATCTTCAGTGACTATCACCTGGGTGCTACTCTCTCTGAATTTTCTCTTGGTGCTGTTTTTAATTCCCGGATTAGAGAAATGTTTGTGACGATCTGTGTCTGAATTTTCCTTTCTGCCAGGCGCTGTGTTTTTGGGATTTTCCTATATTGGTACAGTTCATTAGTAACAGTTCCTTGATTTGTTATTCTGCTAACTTGTCTAATGGAATTATGATTTTCTAAATTCCTCTTTCTTTGCATTCATTTTATCTTTCCCGATTCAATAAATAGTGTTTAGCTTCACACCGAGAAGTTTGACCTGTCACATTGCATCTGGAACAGTCACTTTATATTCCCTTTAAAATAAAAAAATAGAGTCTAGGTGACCGCCTTCAAATATTTTCGAGGGGCTCTCGTGTGGTCCATCACACTAGACTCCTTCTCTTCCTGAGTAATAGGCTGGAGGCACTGAATGGGCTGTCCCTGTTCTTCTCCAATAGTGTCAATGGGCTGAATGGCTTTCTCATATTCCTGTGAAACTAGCGTGAGGTGCCGAATGAACTCTTGTTTTACTGTGGCAATGTGCAGTGACAGGCAGCGCTGGTAGATGAATGTTACGGACCATTTAACAGCACAAGTCTCAATGGAGTCTGGGTCTTGCTGCACACGGACACAGAGTAGTTCAGGAGCTGAGGGGGGATCAAAATATTCTGAACATTGTGGAATCTTCAGTGACCATCCCCACTTCTGATCTTATGGTGGGGAGGGTGGGGAGGGGAGACATTGATGAAGCAGCTGAAGATGTTTGTGAAGATGAAGCTACCCTGAGGATCTCCCACAGAGCTGACCCAGGACTGAGATGATGAACATCTTCCATTGTGTCATGTTTGACCCCAAACACTGGAGAGTTTACTCTGATTCCCATTAAGTCCCGTTTTGTTAAGCTCCTTGATGTCAACAGAAGCCAACCACTGTCTTGATATCGGGGCCAGTCATTTTTACCTGAACCCTTGTCTCAACCTCTTTTGTTCACATCAATAGGCCATGATATAGGAGCAGCAAGTGTTTTCTTCAAACAGGTGGGATTGAATGTCAGGGTTTCTGTTCTCAAGAGTGTTCGGGAAGCTAGATGACTGAAAGTATTTGAAGAGGAGGGAGATGGATATTGACCTGACAGAGCGGTGAGGGCTATGAAGAATTGGGTTTGAAAGAGAATTTGAGACCAAGAGCAGATCAGTCATGATCTTAGTGAAGGGCAAGGCAGGCTTGGGGGGTGAACGATCTGTTCCTGTTCCTGATGTTCTCACATTCTGTTATTGGAGAGTTAGTGGGTGTTATTTTCATGAAGGTGCAATTACTGAATATTGCAGTAAGGGAGACCAGAGGATTTTGTGAGCCAACTCTGGTTGAGGTATGGGGGCTGTATTCACAGTGAATCTGGGTCTACAACATGACCAACAAATGAAGCACAAGTTGCAGAGAGGAGAAGCTCTGTGAAGAGAGATGAGGGACCTCTTTCATACCTGTGCCTGGATTTTCCAATTACACTTCCCAAATCACTTCAAAGCATGTGTGACAGTATTGAGAGGCTGAATGGTCTCCTCTGTTTCTGTGCACCAGATTATAGGAGTAAGTAGCCTCCAACTGTTCCTGTCTAGCAGGTATTAGGGGCTGAATGGAACACAGGAACATGGGACTGAGGAGCAGGAGTGGGTCATTAGATACTTTGAGCCTTCTCCACCAGGCACTAAGATTGTGGCTGATCAGGTTGTGGTCTCAGCCCCACTTTCCTGTCTATATCCCATTATCCATGACTCACTTCTCTGTCAAATATTTAACTGATGCAGCTTTCAATCAATGTGAACATAGAGGCACAATTAACTTCCACTGAAGAGAATTCCCACTTGAAAGGTCCTTTAAGAATTATTCAACATCCTTCTTATAGGACCAGAGAGTCATGCAGAATGGAAACAGACCCGTTTGTCCAATCTGTTCATTCCGATCAGATATCAAATCTGATCCAGTCCCATTTGCCAGCATTTGGTAAATATCCCTCCTCTTTCAGATACTTTTTAAATGTGAGATTGTAACCGCCTTGACCACTTCCTCTGACAGCACTTTCTGTACACACACCACTCTCTCTGTGAAACATTTATCTTCAGGTCCCTTCTAAATCATTCGCCCTCTCCCCTTCAACCAATGCCCTCTTGTTCTGGACTCCCCTAACTTGGAGAGCAGAACGTGGCTGTTCAGAATATCCATGCCCCTGATGGTTTTATAAACCTCTATAATGTCACCCTTCAGCCTCTGACACTCCAGGAGAAAGCACCTCAACCTAATCAGCCTCTCCCTCAAGCTCAAACCTCCAGTCCTGGAACATCTGGGTAAGTTATTTCTGCAGAAAACCGAGTTGTACGCAGTATTCTTAAAGTGGCCTCACAACGTCCCGTACAGATACAACATCCCACCACAATTCCTATACTCAATACTCTGACTGATTAAGGCAAATGTGCCAAATGTGTTCTGCACCACTCTGTCTACCTGCGATTCCACATTCAAGGAACAATATACCTGCAGTCCTATGTCCCTTTGTTCTACAACACGCCCCAGGACCTTCTCATTAAGTGTATAATTCCTGGCCTGGTGTGCGTTCACAAAATACAAAACCTCGTATTTATCTAAATTAAACTTCATCTGTCACTCCTTGCCCCTTTGTCCCATCTAATTGTGGTCTTGTTGTACTCTGAGATAATCTACTACACCACCTTTCTGATGTCATCTGTAAATTTACTAACTATGGCCCCAATATTCACATCTAAATCCTTTACATAAATGATGAAATGCAGTGAACTCAGTACTGATTCTTGCAGCACATTGCTGCTCACAAGCCTCCAGGCTGAAAAATATCCCTCTTCCTTCAAGCCAATTGTGACGAGCTTCCTCTGTATCTTACGTGACTGAAACTTACTAATCTGTCTACCAATCAGAATGAAATATCAGCTGTGAAGAGAGGCTGAGTAGGTTAGGTTTATTTTCAATAGATAAAAGGAGATTGAGGGGGGACTTGATTAAGGTTTGCAAAATCATGAAGGGTATAGACAGGGTGGATAGAGATGGGCTTTTTCCCAGGGTGAAGGATTCAATAACGAGAGGTCATGCTTTCAAAGTGGGAGGTGGAATGTTTAAGGGGGATACATATGGTAAGTACTTCACACAGAGAGTGGTGGGCATTTGGAACGTGTTGCCAGCATTGGTGGTAGAGGCAGGCACGGTAGATTCTTTTAAGATGCATCTGGACAGATGTATGAGTAGGTGGGGAGCAGAGTAATGCAGATGCTTAGGAATTGGGCGACAGATTTAGACAGTACATTTGGATCGGCTCAGGCTTGGAGGGTGAAGGGCCTATTCCTGGGCTGTAGATATTCTTTGTTCTTTGTTGTTTAAATGAACACCTTGTTGAAGTCCATATAGACAACGTCTACCAAACTGGCTTCATCAATCTTCTTTGTCACCTCTTCAAAAAACTCAACCAAATTAATGAGACATGATTTCCCATGCAGAAAGACACGTTGTCTACCCCGATCACCCCTTGCCTTCCCAAATGTATGTAAATGCTATCCCTCAGAAACCCCTCCAATAACTTACCCGCCACTGACATCAGGCTCACTGGATTATAGTTCCCCGGCTTTTGGGGTCACTGTTTCATTTTCTAGTCCCACACCTCCACTGCTCACAACAAATATTAACTGTAACCAGGTTAGTGATATGGCCGATGATATCGTTCTCAGACTGGGTCAGGGTCAGTTTTAGGAACAAGTCAGGCTAGTTTCTTTAATCTGCTAAAACAACACGTTTATGATCCAGAGCAATGTTACTCAAACTATGGTGGAAAGATGAATGGCAAACTGTTTGGGTATTGCAATTATATAATCAATGGCTTGGAAAGGGTGGACGCTAAGAAATTGTTTCCGTTACACCTTAGAATGAGAAGGGGTAAATTCAGAACAGAAATGCGGAAACATTTCTTCAGCCAGAGAGTGGTAGGCCTGTGGAATTCATTGCCACAGAGTGCAGTGGAGGCTGGGACGATAAATGTCTTCAAGGCAGAGATTGATAAATTCCTGATGTCACAAGGAATTAAGGGCTACGGGGAGAATGCGGGTAAGTGGAGTTGAAATGCCCATCAGCCATGATTAAATGGCTGAGTGGACTCGATGGACCGAATGGCCTTACTTCCACTCCTATGACTTATGGTCTAATATTTCCCTTTCTAAACACAAACACACAAACACACAAACAAACGCACACACAAACACACACATGCAAACACAAACACACACCGATTAACAAAATTTCTGCAATTTAATTTGAAAGAAGTTTGTCCAGATATTATTGGAACTCATGACAAAAGTAAAAATTGAGATTGTCCAAAACGTTATTCTGCTTCTGAAGATATTGTACACACACAGCTGCTAGCAATGGGATTTCATCCTGGGAGAGTTGGATTTGGCTGAATTCCCTTTGCTTTAGGCAGTGAGTAGACTCCAGTAAATTCTGGTCAGGGAGCACCCAAAGGGCAGCACGGTGGGCAGCACTGCTGCTTCACAGCAGCAGGGGCTTGGGTTCGATTCCAGCCTTGGGTGATTGTCTGTGTGGAGTTTGCACATTCTCCCCTTATCTGTAAGAGCTTCTAATTGGTGATCTACTTTCCTCCCACAAACTGTGTAGGTTCGGTGGATTGTCATGTTAAATTGTCTGTAGTGTGCAGGGATTTCTAGGTTAGGTGCATTAGTCAGAGGTAAATATAGGGAAATCGGTTGGGAAGGTTGGTATTGACTTGTTAGGCCGAAGGGCCTGTTTCAACACTGCAGTGATTCTATAAAAGTAACGATGACTGAAAGAATTTTTTTTATAGCTTGCACACATTGCTGTGATGAGGAACAACGAAGAAGAGAGTGTGATAGGCAATTCCTTCTCAGGCAGGTTACATTTTCTCCCTCTCTGAGCTGAATCACACAGTAATGTCATCCTCTCCCAAACTGGACCATGTGAGGTCTCCTTGTACATTGTCCAAACTATGTCTCCATCACATTCCCTGTTCCATGTAGGTACATCATTGCTGCTGTCATAGACAGAGCAATACCCTTAGCAGAAAATGGTCTCGACTGATTTGAAATATGTTTACATGGCCCTGCGTCATTAAAAAATAAAATATTTAATATATTCAGAATACCTGTTTTAAAATGACTGCATTTTTTAACAAATGCAGAAATTTCGGGAAAAGCTCGGCAGGTCTGTCAGTACCCAGATGCCTTTTACATGCTGTAGTTGTTCCAGCCTCCACCACTTCCTCTGGCAGCTCATTCTATATGCACACCACCCTCTGTGTGAAATTGTTTCCTTTAGGCCTCATCAAAATCTTTCCCCTCTCACTTTCAAACAATGCCCTCTAGTTTTGGACGCCCCTAACCTGGGGACAAACCCTGACTACTCACCCTATCCATGGCCATTTTGATTTTATAAACCACTACTGCTGCGAAATGTGACTCCAATGATCACGAGTAGCTGTACTTTCAGTCATCCCGGGCCTAAATTCTGAAATTCAATACTGACACCGCTCCCTTATCCATCAAGTCACAATTCTAAATCCATTTTAATCAGTTTGTTCTGATTTATCATGAGAAACTTCTGTGGGATTTACACCGAGACCTTTGTGCCCAGAGGGAGGGACTCGCATCACTCAGCAATACCCATGAAGCTGTAACATTATTCTCCTGTGTGTTTGTTCATCAGACTGTCCTGACATGATGTGACATACCTCTGCAACAGGCAGGACTTAAATCCAGGCCTTATAGTCCAGAGCTAGGAACACTACCACACAAGTTCAGGAATTGGAATCAAATCCAGAGTTCTGGCTCAGAGACAGGGACACTACCCACCACAATGCCATACCCAGATTTTGGGTCATATTTTAGTGCCCACTTTCAGTTCGGTGTGGATTTATTATAATCAGGTTACCATTACTGAACTACACAAAACCCTTTGTATTGTTAAACAAATGCTAGATATTTGTCTCAACTGTAGGATATTGAGTGACGTGCTATGCAATTGATTAATTGCTAGTATCTGTAGTCTGCAATATTTCGGAAAGAAATCCTGCAGAAACACTCTGCCCAATGAAGGGTCTCAAATGGATATTTATTAATGAACAGCAGAGACGAAGGAAGAGCTTAATTTCTGACCCCCAAACACCGATCACTCTTGCCCACCTCTAACGTGCGACTCCCCTTTACCTAAAACCATGAAATGACACCAGGCCGGTGATTACTGTCCAGCCTCTCCTCCCCACTGACTGTGTCTGCAATCTGTCCCTCCTCCCCCTAACCACACAAGGCAAACCAAGCTCAGGGTCTTTGTGAAAATCAAGGCCGGAGTGTGCAGGCCTCCTGGAGAGGGATGGGCATTTTAAAATTGAAGGGGAGGGGGAGGTGACAGTAATATCACACACTGGGCTGAGGGGTGGCTGATGGAGTTTAGTTTGGATTAATGTGCGGTATTGGATTTGGTAAATCAAACAACAGCAGGACCTATACAATTCAAAGTAGAGCCTTTGGCAGTGTTGTAGAATAGACACCTAGGCCGTCAGGTATAATTCTTTAAAATTTGCATCTCATATAGATAGTACGGTTAAGAAGGTGTTTAACACACTTGTTTTCATTGGTCAGACTCTTTGAGTATCGGAATGGGGATGTCATGTTGAGGATGTACAGGACATTGGTGAGACCTCTTCTGGAATACTGTGTCCAGTCTGGTCACCCTGCCCGCTCATTCCATAGGCACACCACCCTCTGGGTGTAAAAGCTGCCCTTTAGGTCGCTTTAATGTTTCTCCTCTCACCTTAAACCTCTGCCCTCTAGTTTTGGTCTACCCTTCCCTTAGAAAATACCTTGACTATTCACTTTGATATTATTGACCTTGATATTATTAAGCTGGAGAGGATTGAGAACAGATGAACTTGGATGTTGTTGGGAATGCAGGGAGTGAGCGATAAGGAGAGGCTGGGTATGCTGGGACTTTTTTCACTGGAGAGGATGAGGTTAAGGGATAACTTCACAGAAGTTTACAAAATAATGAGGGGTACAGATAAGCTGAAGGGCTGATGTCTTTTCCCAAGAGTTGGGGATTCAAAACTGAGGGATATTTTAAGGTGCGAGGAAAAAGATTTACAAAAGTCATAAGAGTTAATTATTTTAGACAGAATCTGGCTTGTGTGTGGAATGAACTTGCAGAGCAAGTGGTGAAAGCAGGGACAGTTACAACGTTTAAAGGACATTTATATCAGTACATGTATAAGACATCAGTTTGGATGGTGCTGTGAGCAGCTGCTCTCTCCCTCCCCCTCTCTGAATGAATCCCTGTTGGTTTTCACCCTCTGCCAATGCCTTTCAGTGGCGTGGGGAGGCCAGCAGAGGGTGGCATTGCATCACTTTAAGCACCACAGAGACTGCAAGACCTGCCCCACACACAGACACACACATACACTGACAGGAATTGTTAGGACATGGCGTGAAGCTCATCTGGTAAGTTAAATGAAACATAAAGAAATGCTCAATTTGCCTCGTAAACTGTTAAAATATGAGGAACAGAGAACTCCCAAATTCCACTGTTTAAATAAAAACATCAATTTATTTTTTTATTTTGAAAGTGAATACTTTACATCAAAAATTCACAACTCTGGGACCCTCTTTCACTTAACTGCTTATTACCCGAGTAGAAAGTGAGGACTGCAGATGCGGGAGATCAGAGCTGAAAATGTGTTGCTGGAAAAGCGCAGCAGGTCAGGCAGCATCCAAGGAACAGGAGAATCGACGTTTCGGGCATAAGCCCTTCTTCAGGAATGAAGAAAGTGTGTCCAGCCGGCTAAGATAAAAGGTAGGGAGGAGGGACATGGGGGAGGGGCATTGGGAATGTGATAGGTGGAGGGAGGTTAAGGTGAGGGTGATAGGCCGGAATGGGGTGGGGGCGGAGAGGTCAGGAAGAAGATAGCAAGATAGGAAGGCGGTGCTGAGTTCGAGGGATTTGACTGAGGCAAGGTGGGGGGAGGGGAAATGAGGAAACTGGAGAAATCAGAGTTCATCCCTTGTGGTTGGAGGGTTCCCAGGCAGAAGATGAGGCGCTCTTCCTCCAACCGTCGTGTTGCCATGGTCTGGCGATGGAGGAGTCCAAGGTACTTGTTGGAGTGGGATGGGGAGTTGAAGTGTTGAACCATAGGGTGGTTGGGTTGGTTGGTCCGGGTGTCCCAGAGGTGTTCTCTGAAACGTTCCCCAAGTAGGCGGCCTGTCTCCCCAATATAGAGGAGGCCCCATCGGGTGTAGCGGATACAATAGATGATTGTGTGGAGGTGCACAGATCCACACATGGGGATGGTAAGGACACAGCGTGAAGCTCATCTGGGAACTTCAATGACACAAAGAAATGCTCAATTCACCTCGTAAACTGTTAAAATATGAGGGACAGATCCGCAAACTCCACTGTTTAGATAAAAACATCAATTTATTTTTATCACTCTGAAAGTGAACATTTTCCATCAACTATTCACAACCCAGGGACCCTCTTTCTCTTAACTGCTTATTACCCGACTCCAGCTCTATAACAATATTCTGTTTCTGGGTCTGCCACCTTCTCATACCACAGGTGCTTGTAAGCTCTCAGTTCAAAACAGCATTCCCTCTCTTAAAAGTACAGTACACACTTTCAACTTCATCACATTATACTCTGATGAAGTGGATAAGTGGGACCTAACCGGATTTCTCTTGCTCTGTGGTTTGTCAATAATTAATCTACTCTGTCTGGTATGTGTCAGGACTTCTGTTGCTCCATTGACAGCATGTCATTATTCGACTCTGTCCGTGGGAATATATCAGTATTTCACTTGCTCAGACTTGTGTGTGTGGGGCAGGATTTCAGGTGTTTCATAGGGACTGTGACACGATTTCAATCGCAATGTTTGTAGATGGCACCGAACCTGGAAGAACTCTGAAATCAATGGAAGACAGTGTGGAACTCTGACAGGACAGTGACACGTTGGTGTAGTGTTCAGTTATAAGGCAGATGGGGATCAATGCAGAGCAGTGTGAGGTGATGTACTGTGGTAGGAATAACATTGAAAGGCAGTTTAATACAGGCCGTACCATAATAAAGGGGTTGCATGAGCAGAGAGCGCTGGGTGTATATGAGCACAGATTGTTGAAGATATCAGGACAAGTGGGGAGAGCAGTTACTATCACAGATTAGTTTCAGTATCTGAGCTGTTTACAGGGGGAGGTGTAGGAGGGAGTCTCCGTGCTCCCTTCCTGGGAGGTGGTGGTGACGATGTGTTGTGAGCCCACCCTCCTGTCCACCGAGACCGTGGGGATTCCATTTGTACCAGCTCGACACAAAAGGGAGATGGCATCAGGGCCACGGCTTCTAAGTTGTGCCGGGGGGAAACGGAGCTGCCAGTGGGTTTAAAGTGAGAATTGCCCTTCGCTGACCATTGCTCCTTACTCGGTCGGTGGGACGTGGATGTTTCAGAATCTCCACACGAGGTGTCCCCGTCCTCTCCGGCTCCTACCAGGGTCCTCCCCACATGGCGGGGGGAGGGGGGGTGAGGGAACGGATATCGGACACTCCACCACCCGGCTTGGCACTTTCTGACCTATTCCAGGCTGTTTCTCCTGGAATGGGAGAAAGGGAGAGAGGGAGTGAGGGTGGGAGTGGGTGTCCTTGCTGTTAGTGCTGGTTTAGGTGAAGGGGACGGGGACATGGTGAGGGGTCTGGAGGGAATCAGTTCACAGTGTTGTATCCATGCAGTGTTATTAACGTGGGGGGGGGGGGGGGGTTAAAGTGGAGGGAGGAGGAAGACAAGGGGAGAGAGAGAGGGAGAGAGAGAGAGAGGGATAGAGAGTGGGAGAGAGAGGGAGAGAGAGATCACGGCGGGGTGGGATGGTGCTTTACCTGTTATACAGGGAGTGTGAGGGAGCAGACAGAATATGGTGACCCTTATCCTGACAGAGTGGGGAAGGTTATTGATGCTTGTCCTGTATTGCTGGGCATTTCCTCAGACCCCAGATACTGCACTGAGCTGGGTGGGGAGCTCAGACCATGATCAGTGGGTCAGGTGGTGTGGCCCCCTCTGGGAAGAGAATGGTCCCCCTCTGTACTAGCACATCCACCAGGACCTCCGTGCCCCTGTCGACAAACCGCAGTGTAATTGTCTCTTATCCCCCATGCACAGGTTAAACTGCGCAGGGCAGCTCCTAACTGAGAAAGCGCAACCATGTGCTCATTGGCCTTTTAAAGATTGCCCCAGTGTCAGGGAACGATGAATATCCAGGGTCCCCCGGGAGATGGTGAGTACCTCCAGCCATGATGGGTGGGAGAATCGGGCTGGTATTGAATAAGACGGACACCATGGGATGGGCTGGGTTGTTAATGAGGTGAGTTTGATCCGATATCACCAGGAAACTAGCTCAGCATCGTGCAGATAATCGTTCTGTCAGACTAAGGGATAATGTCACTGAGACAGTTTTTTGTTTGATTCAGGCCAGTGAATCATAGATTCTGTTCAAACAACTCCCATTTACAAAGCTGTAGTGCAAATGCTCAAATATCCCATTTGCCCATCTTTCCTGGGAAGACAGGCTCATGTTACAGGATGGTATCGAAGTGTCTACATTTCAGTATTCTGAAACCTGGGAACACATCCTTCCATGACACTGTCTCTCAGTCTCCCCCTCCTTGTCTATACCCCAAACCCCTCCCATGTGGTGATATCTAAACTGATTCCCACGCTTTCTCTCTCTGGCAGTGAGGTTCACACCCACAAAACCCCCTTGTCAGGGCAACAATGGGGATATGGAGCTGTAAATGGGTGGGAGCTGTACATCCTGTCAGTTACAGAATGGGCTGCAAGTTACCCCACACTGGGCAGGGGTCTAGCACAGTGTTGCCGAGCAATGCACTGGGGTGGGGTACACAGTCCGACATGCTGGGTGGGTAACTGCTGTTGGGTTACAGATCAATGTGCTGGGGCGGTGTACACACTCCTACATGCTGGGAGGGTAACTGCTGTTGGGTTACAGATCAATGTGCTGGGGCGGTGTACACACTCCTACATGCTGGGAGGGTAACTGCTGTTGGGTTACAGATCAATGTGCTGGGGCGGTGTACACACTCCTACATGCTGGGAGGGTAACTGCTGTTGGGTTACAGATCAATGTGCTGGGGCGGTGTACACACTCCTACATGCTGGGAGGGTAACTGCTCCTGGGTTACAGATCAATGTACTGGGGTGGTGTACTTAGTCCTACATGCTGCGGGGGGGGGGGGGGGTGGCTCCCGGTTTACAGGGGGAGAGGTGATAGGTCAGAGAGGAGGGTGGGGTGGATTGGGGGAAGGTCATGGACAGGTCAAGGAGTTCCCGGGAACATTCCGTCCCCGACATTCTATAACTGCCATTCCCCAGAATGTTCTATCCCTGACATTCTATAACTGCCATTCCCCAGAACGTTCTGTCCCCAACATTCTATAACTGACATTCCCCAGAACGTTCTGTCCCCAACATTCTATAACTGACATTCCCCGGAACGTTCTGTCCCCAACATTCTATAACTGCCATTCCCCAGAACGTTCTGTCCCCAACATTCTATAACTGACATTCCCCGGAACGTTCTGTCCCCGACATTCTATAACTGACATTCCCCGGAATGTTCTGTCCCCAACCTTCTATTACTGACATTCCCCGGAAGGTTCTGTCCCTGACATTCTATAACTGCCATTCCCCGGAACGTTCTGTCCCTGACATTGTTTGTGAACGGCCGGACGTCAGTGAATTGAACAAACGATAAGATCCCGAGGGAAGAGATCCCGTTCCAGGGAGAAGGAGACACTGTTCCGAAGGCCCCTCAGGCAGTTAAAGGGGTGAATACGTTTTCACTGCGTTTACATTTCTCCACGACACAGGATCGACCACAATTTAGACCAAAATACAGGAATTCCCAAACTCCGTTTGTCTTCAGGAAACTGGGAGAGAATCCTTCAGGACAGCAACGTTCCGTCCGTATTAGGAACTGGGAAGGAGTGACCTGTGTCTGCTCTCGAGTGATCGAGTGTGTGGGAATGTTCTAGAAACCATCTGTCCTGATGGATGTGTCTCTGTGTGTTTGGGGAGGGAGGGTTTCTTGTGGTTAATGTCACATTTTTGTCAGTAATTCCGACCTTCCCATTTGTTATTCCAGCTCCAATTATTTTAATAAATCTCTGAATACAGGGACACATTTGAAAATCTCACTGGGTCCCCGATCAAACGGGTCCCTTTGCCTCCAGGCTGATGGATAATGGGTTTGTTTTCCTTCCTCACAGTTAACGTAGTGACCATCTACGTCCTGCTTTATAAAGATTGTGGATTGTCTCCATGTGTCAGACGTTACCTGGGGGCCATGGCAGCGGCGGATCTCCTGGTCATTATCCTCGACCTGATCCTGAGACACATTCCCATTGTTTATGATGAACTGTTTTATTTCCTGGAGTACTCCGTCCCCGTGTGTAATATCCACGCCGTCCTGGTTTATGCAGCCACTGACTGCTCTGTCTGGTTCACCGTCACTTTCACCTTTGATCGGTTTGTGGCCATTTGTTGCCAGAAGCTGAAAAGTAAATATTGCAGAGAGAAAACGGCGGCTGTGGTTCTGGGAGCAGTGACTGTGCTGAGCTGTTTAAAGAACATTTTCTGGTATTTTATGCTCGGGGCTCGGTATTCGCTGGTGAACCTCCCCTGGTTTTGTGAGGTAACATACGCTGTTCGATCCTCCATTGTCTGGGCCACAATCCAGTTCCTCCACCACATTCTAACCCCGTGTGTCCCATTTCTCCTGATTCTGCTGCTCAATGTTCTCACCGTCAGACACATTTTAGTGACCAGCAGAGCCCGCAGGAGACTCCGCGCTCACACCAATGGGGACGCTCAGTCTGACACTGAAATGAGAAACCGAAAAAAATCCATCATTTTACTGTTTGTGATCTCGGCCAATTTCATCCTGTTATGGTCAATGTTAATGCTGTATTCTATATGGAACCGGATGTGGTGGATTGGGTATCAGTCTGTGTATCTCCATCACTTTGTGCGGGAATTGGGCTTCATGCTGCAGCTCCTCAGTTGCTGCACAAACACCGCGATTTATGCCGTGACCCAGACTAAGTTCAGGCAGCAGCTGAAGGATGTGCTGAAATATCCCTTCACCCAAATCCATCCATCCATCAAATTCCCTCATTAATCAATCCATCCGGGATTTTCTCATTTCAGTTCAGTGTTTCAGTGATGGAGCAGCCTGTCGCTATGGTAACAGACTGAGGGTAGCGCTGGTTTGTCCATCCTTATCCCACAGGGGGGTTACAGGGAAACATTTCAATGTTTCTCACAACTCAGGGGCCAGTGAGATAAGGCACCATCCCACTGACTGTATCCATCACTTCCATTTGTAACCAATAACAATGTTGATTAAAGCGTGCCGAGCAGCAGAATGACCGATGTTGTTGTGTGTCTTTGTGTTGGAGAAGCTGAGCTGGAGAGAGACAGACTCAGCCCCAAGTCCTGGTCCTCAGGGAAGGGGAGGGCACCGCGCCCTGAGCTCAGGAGCTGGGTTTAACTCCCTCTAACCGCCCCCCCATTCCAACCTGGCCTCCCCAATTCCTCACCCCCACTTTTCCTCCTCAATTCTCTCCATCTCTCCCTTCCTGCACAATCTCTCTTTCTCACCACCTCTCCCTTTCACTCTCTCTGGTCCCCTCTCAGAGCCCCCAACCCCGGTTTCTCCACCTGCCTCCACTATTCTTTCTGCCTCACTCTCCCCCTCTCTCTCTCTCACACCCCCAACATGGGTTTATCCACCTGCCTCCATTCTTCTCTCTCCCCCTCACCCTCTCTCTCTCTCCCCCTCTCTCTCCTGCCGTCTCAATCTCCTTCTCACAATTCAGGCTCTAACCCATTTTCCCCACCTCGCCCTTCCCACATCTCTCGAACATCTCACACCCACACGCCCCCCCCCGGCCCCCACCCGCCCCCCCCCCCCCCCCGCCACAAGCAGACTCACCCCCAACCTGCAGTCTCTTGGTCAGAGGGAGAGGGAAGGACCAGGGAGACAGAGTGTGTCAGAGAGAGAGAGTAAGGGCGGGACAGAAGTAAGAGAGATTCAGTTAGAGAGAAACGGAGGGTGGTGGGGAGAGAGAGACCAAGATAGGGGGATCGAGAGTGAGAGAAGATGGAGAGAGAGCGAAGGAGCAGGGAAAGACTGAGAGAGAGAGAGGGAAGGGAGAGATAAGGTGAGGGAGGGAGAGAGAGAGAAATAGGGGAGGACATAATGAGAGAGGGGTCAGAGAGAGAGGGGACAGAGAGAGAGGGTGACAGCAAGAGAGGGAGACAAAGAGAGATAGGAACAGAGAGAGAGGGGGCAGATAAAGAAGGGGGCAGAGAGAGAGCGAGAGTTAGAGGGGGGCAGAGACAGAGGGGGGCAGAGAGAGCGAGACAGAGAGAGAGGGGAACAGAGAGAGAGGGGACAGAGAGAGAGGGGGACAGGGAGAGAGAGGGACAGAGAGAAAGAGGGTGACAGAGAATGTGGGGGACAGAGAGAGAGACACACAGAGAGAGGGGGAGACAGAGAGAGAGGGAGACAAAGAGAGAGGGGAACAGAGAGAGAGGGGAACAGAGAGAGAGGGGAACAGAGAGAGTGGGTGACAGAGAGAGGGGGGCAGAGAGAGAGGGGGACAGAGAGAGAGGGGGCAGAGAGAAAGGGGGGCAGAGAGAGAGGGGGCAGAGAGAGAGAGGGGCAGAGAGAGGGGGAAGAGAGAGTGGGAGACAGAGAGAGGAGGGACAGAGAGAGGGGGGGACAGAGAGAGAGGGGGACAGAGAGAGAAGGGGACGGAGAGAGAAGGGGACAGAGAGAAAGGGGAACAGAGAGAGAGGGGGACAGAGAGAGGGGGGGCAGAGAGAGAGGGGGCAGAGAGAGAGAGACAGAGAGAAGGGGACAGAGAGAGGGGACAGACAGAGAGGGGGACAGAGAGAGAGGGGGCAGAGAGAGTGGGAGACAGAGAGAGAGGAGGGACAGAGAGAGGGGGGTCAGAGAGAGGGGGGGACAGAGAGAGAAGGGGACAGAGAGAGAGGGGAACAGAGAGAGAGGGGAACAGAGAGAGAGGGGATAGAGAGGGGGGGACAGAGAGTGGGGGAGATAGAGGGGGACAGAGAGAGAGGGGCAGAGAGAGATCGGGGCAGAGAGAGTGGGACAGAGTGAAGGGGTCGGGGGGGAACAGATAGGGGGGGGACAGAGAGAGGGGGGGGACAGAGAGAGGGGGGACAGAGAGAGGGGGACAGAGAGAGGGGCACAGAGAAAGGCGCACAGAGAAAGTGGGGCAGAGAGAAGGGGAGATAGAGGGGGTCAGAGAGAGGGGGACGGAAAAGGCGGAGATAGAGGGGGTAAGAGAGAGGGGGGATAGAGGGGGACAGAGAGTTGGGGACAGAGAATGGGGGTCAGAGAAAGGGGTACAGAGTGGGGGTGAGACATGGGGTCAGAGAGTGGGGGGATGGAGTGGGCGACAGAGAGAGAGGGGACACAGAAAGTGGGGGACAGAGAGAGGGGGACAGAGAGGGTGGGGAACAGAGAGAGAGGGGGACAGAAAGAGAGGGACAGAGAGAGGGGGGCAGAGAGAGGGGGGATAGAGGGGGACAGAGAGTGGGGGACAGAGAATGGAGGACAGAGAAAGGGGGTCAGAGAATGGGGATCAGAGAATGGGGGTCAGAGAATGGGGGAGAGAGAGGGGGGTCAGAGAGTGGGGGGATGGAGGGGGGACAGAGAGAGAGGGAACAGAGAAAGTGGGGGACAGAGAGGAGGGGACAGAGAGGGTGGGGGACAGAGAGAGAGGGGTACTGAAAGAGGGACAGAGAGAGGGGGCAGAGAGAGGGGGCAGAGAGAGGGGGCAGAGAGAGGCGGACAGAGTGGGGGTGAGAGAGGGCGGGACAGAGAGAGGGGGGACAGAGAGGGGGGACAGAGAGAGAGGGGGACAGAGAGAGAGGGGCAGAGAGGGGGGCAGAGAGAGGGGGGCAGAGAGAGAGGGAGACAGAGAGGGACAGAGAGAGGGGGGGAAGAGAGGGGGGACAGAGAGAGCTGGACAGAGAGTGGGGGGACAGAGAGAGGTGGACAGAGAGAGTGGGTCAGAGAGTGGGAGGACAGAGAGAGAGGGGACAGAGAGAGGGAGACAGAGAGAGGGGGACAGAGAGAGGAGGACGGAGAGAGAATGACAGAGAGAGAAGGACAGAGAGGGGGGACAGAGAGAGAGGGGATAGAGAGAGAGGGCGTAGAGAGAGAGGGGACAGAGAGAGAGAGAGGGGGGGGACAGAGAGAGAGGGGGAAAGAGAGGGTTGGGGGGAAGAGAGAGGGGGGACAGTGAGGGGGGACAGAGAGAGAGGGACAGAGAGAGATGGACAGCGAGAGGGGGGGGAAAAGAGGGGGGACAGAGAGAGGGGAAAGATAGAGGCGGGTGTGAGGGAGAGGGGGGACAGGGAGAGGGCGACAGAGAGAGGGGCACAGAGAGTGGTGGAGCTAGAAGGGGACAGAGAGGGGACAGAGAGAGAGGGGCAGAGAGAGTAGGACAGAGAGAGGGGATCAGAGAGAGAAGGGGACAGAGAAAGAAGGGGACAGAAAGAGGGGAGCAGAGAGAGAGGGGGCAGAGAGAGGGGGCACAGAGATGGAGGAACAGAGAGAGGGAGAAAGAGAGAGGCGGGTGTGAGGGAGAGGGGGACAGAAAGAGGGGCAGGTAGCAGGGGTCAGTGAGTGGGGGACAGAAAGAGAGGGATCCAGAGTGGGGTGAGAGAGGGCGTCAGAGAGTGGGGAAGAGAGAGGGGTACAGAGTGGGGTGGGAGAGGGGTTCAGAGAGTGGGGGGATGGAGATAGTAGGGGACAGAGAGAGTGGGGAACAGAGAGAGTGGGGGACAGAGACAGAGGGGGACAGAAAGTGAGGGCGACAGAGGGGGGGCAGAGATGGGGAGAGGGGGGGAGAGAGTGAGGGGGCAGAGAGAGAGGGGGACAGAAAGAGGGGGACAGAGAGAGAGGCAGGTGGGAGAGAGAGAGGGGGTCAGATAGAGGCTGGTGGGAGAGAGCGTGGGACGAGAGAGGGGGCCAAAGAGGGGGGATAGAGGGAAGCGGATGGGAGATGGGGGGGGGGGGCAGAGAGAGGGCGAGAGACAGAGGGGGGCAGAGAGTGGGGGTGAGAGAGGCGGGTGGGAGAGAGAGGGGGACAGAGAGAAGGGGACAGACAGATGGAGACAGACAGAGGGGGACAGAGAGCGGGGGACAGAGAGAGGCGGGTGGGAAAGAGAGGGGGACAGAGAGAGGGGGACAGAGAGAGCATGACAGAGAGAGAGCGTGACAGAGAGAGAGGGAGACAGAGAGACGGTGACAGAGAGGGCGTAGAGAAAGGGCGACAGAGTTAGAGGGACAGAGAAAGGGGGGTCAGAGAGGGGGGGAGAGAGAGGGGGAAAGAGAGAGGGGGACAGAGAGAGCGGGGACAGAGAAGGGGCAGAGAGAGGGAGACAGAGAGAGGGAGACAGAGAGAGGGAGGCAGAGAGAGCGGGTGAGACAGAGAGGCAGACAGAGAGAGGGGACAGCTAGTGGGGGAGATGGAGGGGATCAGAGAGAGGGGGACAGAGAGAGAGGGGACATATAGAGGCGGGGCAGAGAGGGGGGACAGAGAGAGAAGGGCAGGGACAGGGTGACAGAAAGAGAGGACAGAGAGTGCGGGAGATAGAGGTGGTCAGAGAGAGGGGGACAGAGAGAGAGGGTAAGAGAGAAAGGGGGACAGAGAGAGGGGTTCAGAGAGAGAGGGGACGGAGAGAAAGGGGGGCAGGGAGAGTGGGACAGAGTGAGAGGATAAGAGAGAGAGCGCGACAGAGAGAGGTGGGCAGAGAGGGGCCATGGGGGGGGGCAGAGAGAGGGAGAAAGAGAGAGGCAGGTGGGAGGGAGGGCAGCAGAGAGAGAGGGGCAGAGAGAGTTGGACAGAGTGAGGGGACAGACAGAGAGGGGGACAGAGAGAGAGGGGTACAGAGAGAGAGGGGGACAGAGAGAGAGGGGACAGAGAGAGGGGGGACAGAGAGAGTGGGGGACAGAGAGAGGGGGAAGTAGAGGGGGTGAGAGAGAGGGGACAGAAAGAGGGGGAGGTAGAGGGGGTCAGAGACAGGGGGACAGAGGGAGGGGCACAGAGAGTGGGGGAGTTAGGGAGGGACAGAGAGAGAGGGTACAGAGGTTGAGGGGCAGAGGGAGGGGACAGAGAGAGGGCGGAAGAGAGAGGGGGGGAAGAGGGAGAGGGGCACAGTGAGTGGGGGAGATAGAGGGAGTCAGAGAGGGGGGACAGAAAAAGTGGGAGGTAGAGGGTGTCAGAGAGAGGGGGACAGAGAGATGGTCACAGAGAGAGGGGTACAGAGAGTGGGGGAGATAGAGGGGGACAGAGAGAGAGGGGCAGAGAGAGATCGGGGCAGAGATTGTGGGACAGAGTGAGGGGGTCAGAGAGAGAGAGGGGGCCAGAGAGAGGGGTGGACAGAGAGAGGGGGGACAAAGAGAGGGGGGACAAAGAGAGGGGGGACAGAGAGGGGGGCCAGAGAGAGGGGCACAAAGAAAGGCGCACAGAGAAAGGGGGGCAGAGACAGGGGGACGGAAAAGGCGGTGGTAGAGGGGGTCAGAGAGAGAGGGGATAGAGGGGGACAGAGGGTGGGGGACAGAGAATGGGGGTCAGAGAAAGGGGTACAGAGTGGGGGTGAGAGAGGGGGTCAGAGAGTGGGGGGATGGAGGGGGGACAGAGAGAGAGGGACAGAGAAAGTGGTGGACAGAAAGAGAGGGACCGAGAGAGGGGGGCAGAGAGAGGGGGCAGAGAGAGGTGGACAGAGTGGGGGTGAGGGGGGTACAGAGAGAGGGTGGACAGAGAGAGAGTGGGACAGAAAGAGAGGGGCAGAGAGAGGGGGCAGAGAGAGGGGGCAGAAAGAGGCGGACAGAGTGGGGGTGAGAGAGGGGGATCAGAGAGATGGGGAACAGAGAGAGAGGGAGACAGAGAGGGACAGAGAGGGGGGAAAGAGAGGGGGGACAGAGAGAGGTGGACAGAGAGTGGGGGGACAGAGAGAGGTGGACAGAGAGAGGGGGAGGTAGAGGGGGTCACAGAGAGGGGGACAGAAAAAGTCGGAGGTAGAGGGGGCTAGAAGAGGGGTGATAGAGGGGGACAGAGAGTGGGGGACAGAGGGGGGGGTCAGAGAAAGGGGTACAGAGTGGGGGTGAGAGAGGGGGTCAGAGAGTGGGGGGATGGAGGGGAGGGACAGAGAGAGAGGGGACCGAGAAAGTGGGGGACAGAAAGAGAGGGACAGAGAGAGGGGGGCAGAAGGAGGGGGCAGAGAGAGGCGGACAGAGTGGGGGTGAGGGAAGGACAGAGAGAGGGGGGACAGAGTGAGAGTGGGACAGAAAGAGAGGGGCAGAGAGAGGGGGCAGAGAGAGACGGACAGAATGGGTTGAGAGAGGGGGGGACAGAGAGATGGGGAACAGAGAGAGAGGGAGACAGAGAGGGACAGAGAGGAGGGGAAAGAGACGGGGGACAGAGAGAGGTGGACAGAGAGTGGGGGGACAGAGAGAGTTGGACAGAGAGAGGGGACAGATAGAGGGAGACAGAGAGAGAGGAGACAGAGAGAGAGGGGACAGAGAGAGAGGGGGTAGGGAGAGGGGGAACAGAGAGAGCGGGTCAGAGAGAGGGCAACAGAGAGAGGGGGACAGGGAGTGGGGAGATACGGGGGACAGAGAGAGAGGGGTAGTGAGAGTTGGAGAGAGTGAGGGGACAGAGAGAGGGCGACAGAGAAAGGGGGACAGAGAGTGAGAGGGGAACAGAGAGAGAGAGGGGACAGAGAGAGGGTGACAGAGAGGGGGGAACAGAGAGGGGGGGACAGAGAGAGGGTGACAGAGAGGGGGGAACAGAGAGTGAGGGGACAAAGAGAGGGCGACTGAGAGAGGGCGACAGAGAAAGGGGGACAGAGAGTGAGAGGGGAACAGAGAGAGAGAGGGGACAGAGAGAGGGTGACAGAGAGGGGGCAACAGAGAGAGGGGGAGGTAGAGGGGGTCACAGAGAGGGGGACAGAAAAAGTCGGAGGTAGAGGGGGTTAGAAGAGGGGTGATAGAGGGGGACAGAGAGTGGGGGACAGAGAGGGGGGCAGAGAGTGGGGATCAGAGAGAGGGGTAAAGAGTGGGGGTGAGAGACGAGGTCAGAGAGTGGGGGGATGGAGAGAGTGGGGGACAGAGAGAGGGGGAACAGAGAGAGAGGAGGACAGAGAGAGAGGTGGTCAGAGAGAGGGCGAGATAGAGGGGGACAGAGAGAGTGGGTCAGAGAGAGGCGGGTGGGAGAGAGCGCAGGACAGAGAGAGAGGGGAGGACAGAGAGGGGGGACAGAGAGAGAGGCGGGTGGGAGAGTACGTGTGGCAGAGCGAGAGGGGGACAGAGAGAGAGGGGACAAAGGGGGGACAGAGAGAGGGGCGACAGAAAGAGGGGGATAGAGAGAGGGGGATAGAGAGAGGGGGACAGAAAACGTCGGAGGTTGAGGCGGTCAGGGAGAGGGGGAGATAGAGGGCGACAGAGTGAGGATGACAGAGAGTGGGACAGAGAGTGGGTCAGATAGAGAAGGTCAGAGAGAGGAGGACAGAGAGAGGGGGACAGAGAGAGGGGACAGAGAGAGGGGGACAGAGAGAGAGGGGGGTACAGAGAGAGGGGGCAGAGAGAGGGGGAAGAGAGTGGTGGGCAGAGAGGAGGGGTGCAGAGTGGGGGTGAGAGAGGAGTTCAGAGAGTGGGGGGATGTAGAGAGTGGGGGACAGAGAGAGAGGGGACAGAGATAGAGGGGGAAAGAGAGAGAAGGGCAGAGGGAGGGGGGCAGAGAGAGGGGGACAGAGAGAGGGGGACAGAGAGAGAGGTGGTCAGAGAGAGGGCGAGATAGAGGGGGACAGAGAGAGGCGGGTGGGAGAGAGCGCGGGACAGAGAGAGAGAGGGGGGACAGAGAGAGGCGGGACAGAGAGAGAGGCGGGTGGGAGAGTGCGTGGGGCAGAGCGAGAGGGGGACAGAGAGAGAGGGGACAAAGGGGGGGACAGAGAGAGGGGCGACAGAGAGAGGGGGATCGAGAGAGGCGGATAGAGAGAGGGGGACAGAAAACGTCGGAGGTTGAGGGGGTCAGAGAGAGGGGGAGATAGAAGGCGACAGAGTGAGGATGACAGAGAGAGGGGGGACAGAGAGAGAGGGGGATAAAGAGGGGGGATAGAGGGAGGCGGGCTGGAGAGAGGGGCGACAGAGAGAGTGGGACAGAGAGTGGTTCAGATAGAGGGGGTCAGAGAGAGAGGGACAGAGAGAGGGGGAACAGAGAGAGGGGGGGACAGAGAGAGGGGGGACAGAGAGGGGGGACAGAGAGAGAGGGGGATAAAGAGGGGGGATAGAGGGAGGCGGGCTGGAGAGAGGGGCGACAGAGAGAGTGGGACAGAGAGTGGTTCAGATAGAGGGGGTCAGAGAGAAGGGGACAGAGAGAGGGGGGACAGAGAGAGGGGGGGACAGAGAGAGGGGGGACAGAGAGGGGGGACAGAGAGTGAGTGGGGGACAGAGAGGGACGGGGCAGAGAGAGGGGGACAGAGAGACGGGGACAGAGAGACGGGGAGATAGAGGGGGACAGAGAGAGCGGGTCAGAGAGAGGCGGGTGGGAGAGAGAAGGCGTCAGAGAGAGGCGGGTGGGAGAGAGCATGGGAGAGAGAGGGGGGACAGGGAGACGGGTGGGAGAGAGAGGGGGCAGAGAGTGGGTCAGACAGAGGGGGTCAGAGAGAGTGGGACAGAGAGAGGGGGACAGAGGGGGGGACAGAGAGAGAGGGGACAGAGAGAGGGCAACAGAGAAAGGGTGAAAGAGAGAGAGGGGGACAGGGAGAGGGGATAGAGAGAGAGGTGGGTGTGAGAGAGAGGGGTCAGAGAGAGGCGGGTGGGAGGGAGAGTGGACAGAAGAGAGGGGATCAGAGAGAGTGGGGAACAAAGGGGGGGAAAGAGGGAGGTGGGTGGGAGAGAGAAGGGGACAGAGAGAGGGCGACAGACAGGGGGCGGGGCAGAGACCGGGGAGAGAGAGAGGCGGGTGGGAGAGAGAGGGGGTCAGAGAGAGGGGGACAGAGAGAGGGGGCAGAGTGAGGGCGACAGAGAGAGGGCGACGGAGAGAGGGCGACAGAGAGAGTGGGTCACATAGAGGGGGGGCAGAGAGAGAGGAGGACAGAGAGAGAGGTGGTCAGAGAGAGGGCGAGATAGAGGGGGACAGAGAGAGTGGGTCAGAGAGAGGCGGGTGGGAGAGAGCGCAGGACAGAGAGAGAGGGGAGGACAGAGAGGGGGGACAGAGAGAGAGGCGGGTGGGAGAGTACGTGTGGCAGAGCGAGAGGGGGACAGAGAGAGAGGGGACAAAGGGGGGACAGAGAGAGGGGCGACAGAAAGAGGGGGATAGAGAGAGGGGGATAGAGAGAGGGGGACAGAAAACGTCGGAGGTTGAGGCGGTCAGGGAGAGGGGGAGATAGAGGGCGACAGAGTGAGGATGACAGAGAGTGGGACAGAGAGTGGGTCAGATAGAGAAGGTCAGAGAGAGGGGGACAGAGAGAGAGGGGGACAGAGAGAGAGGGAGACAGAGAGAGGGTGCCAGAGAGAGAGGGGGACAGAGAGAAGGGGACAAAGAGAGAGGGGGACAGAGAGAGGGGGACAGAGAGATGGGGACAGAGAGATGGTTACAGACTGGGGGTGAGAGAGGGGGTCAGTGAGTGGGGGGGATGGAGAAAGTGGGGCACAGAGATAGAGGGGACAGAGAGAGTGGGTGACAGAGAGGGAGGGGGCAGAGAGAGGGCGAAGAGAGAGGGGGGTACAGAGAGAGTGGGGAACAGAGAGAGGGGTCAGAGAGGGGGACAGAGAGAGAGGGGCAGAGAGGGGGGCAGAGATAGGGGGACAGAGAGAGGGGGACAGAGATAGGGCGAGATAGAGGGGGACAGAGAGAGGGGGTCAGAGAGAGGGGGACAGGGTGAGGGGGCAGAGAGAGAGGGGGACAGAAAGAGGGGGTCAGAGAGAGGCGGGTGGGAGAGAGCGTGGGACAGAGAGAGAGAGGGGGGACAGAGAGAGAGGGACAGAGAGAGAGGCGGGTGGGAGAGAGAGGGGGTCAGAGAGAGACGGGTGGGAGAGTGCGTGGGACAGAGCGAGAGGGGGACAAAGAGGGCGGATAGAGGGAGACAGGTGGGAGAGAGAGGGGGACAGAGAGTGGGGGACACAGAGAGGGGCGACAGAGAGAGGGGCGACAGAGAGAGGGGGATAGAGAGAGGGGCATAGAGAGAGGGGGATAGAGAGAGGGGGATAGAGAGAGGGGGACAGAAAAAGTCGGAGGTAGAGGGGGTCAGAGAGAGGGGGATATAGAGGGTGACAGAGAGAGGACGACAGAGAGAGGGGGACAGAATGTGGGGGACAGAGACTGGAGGACAGAGAGAGGGGTATAGAGTGGGGGTGAGAGAGGGGGTCAGAGAGTGGGGGGATGGAGAGAGTTGGGGAGAGAGAGAGGTGACAGAGAGAGTGGGGGACAGAGAGAGAGGGGGACAGAGAGAGAGGGGGACAGAGAGAGAGGGGACAGAGAGACGGGGGGACAGAGAGAGGGGGACAGAGAGAGGGGGACAGAGAGAGGGCAACAGAGACGGGTGATAGAGGGAGGGGGACAGAGAGAGAGGGGGGCAAAGGGGGGGATAGAGGGAGACGGGTGGGAGAGAGAGAGGGGGACAAAGCGTGTATCCGACAGAGGGGGTCAGGGAGAGGGGGACAGAGAGAGGGGGCAGAGGGAGGGGGCAGAAGGAGGGCGACAGAGAGAGGGGGACAGAGAGAGAGGGGGACAGAGGGATGGTGACAGAGAGAGGGGGATCAGAGAGAGAGGGGGACAGAGGGATGGTGACAGAGAGAGAGGCAGGTGCGAGAGAGGGGGCTCAGAGAGAGGCAGGTGGGAGGGAGAGCGGGACAGAGAGAGGGGGGTACAGAGAGAGAGGGGGTTAAAGAGAGTGGGGGACAGAGAGAGGCGGACAGAGAGAGAGGGGGATAAAGAGGGGTGATAGAGGGAGGTGGGCGGGAGAGAGGGGCGACAGAGAGAGTGGGACAGAGAGGGGGGACAGAGAGAGAGGCAGGTGCGAGAGAGGGGGCTCAGAGAGAGGCAGGTGGGAGGGAGAGCGGGACAGAGAGAGGGGGGTACAGAGAGAGAGGGGGTTAAAGAGAGTGGGGGACAGAGAGAGGCGGACAGAGAGAGAGGGGGATAAAGAGGGGTGATAGAGGGAGGTGGGCGGGAGAGAGGGGCGACAGAGAGAGTGGGACAGAGAGGGGGGACAGAGAGAGAGGCAGGTGCGAGAGAGGGGGCTCAGAGAGAGGCAGGTGGGAGGGAGAGCGGGACAGAGAGAGGGGGGTACAGAGAGAGAGGGGGTTAAAGAGAGTGGGGGACAGAGAGAGGCGGACAGAGAGAGAGGGGGATAAAGAGGGGTGATAGAGGGAGGTGGGCGGGAGAGAGGGGCGACAGAGAGAGTGGGACAGAGAGTGGGTCAGATAGAGGGGTTCAGAGAGAGGGGGACAGAGAGAGAGGGGGACAGAGAGAGGGGGGACAGAGAGAGGGGGACAGAGAGAGAGGGGGACAAAGAGGGGGGATAGAGGGAGACGGGTTGGAGACAGAGGGGGACAGAGAGTGGGTCAGACAGAGGTGGACAGAGATAGGGGGACAGGGTGTGGGGGACAGAGAGTTGGGGACAGAAAGTGGGGGACAGAGAGAGGGGGACAGAGGTTGTGGGACGGAGAGTGTGGGACAGACAGAGAGGGGGATAAAGAGGGGGGATAGAGGGACATGGGTGGGAGAGAGGGGGGACAGAGAGTGGGTGAGATAGATGGGGTCAGAGAGAGAGGGACAGAGAGAGTGGGACAGACAGTGGGGGGGACAGAGAGTGGGGGAGGTAGAGGGGTTCAGAGACAGGAGAACAGAGAGAGGGGGACAGTGAGAGGAGGAGGGGGTTCAGAGAGGGTTGGGACAAAGAGGATGGACAGATAGAGGCGGGATAGAGAGGGGGGACAGAGAGAGGGGGAACAGATAGAGGGAGGGAAAGAGAGAGGTGGGGACTGAGAGATGGTGACAGACAGTTTGCAGAGAGAGGGCGACAGAGAGAGGGGGACAGAGATTGGGGGAGAGAGAGAGGGGCGACAGTGAAAGGGGGGGAGAGAGAAGGGGGAACAAAGAGAGGGGGAGAGAGGGAGAGGGAGAGTGGGAGGGGGACAGAGAGACGATGACAGAGATGGGGGAGAGAGAGGGGGACAGAGAGAGGAGGGACACAGAGAGGGGGTACAGAGGGGGGGGGCAGAGAGACAGTGACAGAGAGGGTGCGGAGAGAGTGCGACATAGAGAGGGGTCAGAGGGAGATGGGTGAGAGAGAGGGTGTGAAAGAGTGGGTCAGACAGTGGGGGGTCAGAGAGAGGGCGACAGAGAGGGGAACAGAGAGTGGAGGAGAGAGAGGGGGGAGAGAGGGAGGCGGGTGGGAGAGAGGGGGTCAGAGAGAGGGGGACAGAGAGAGATGGCACAGAGACGGGGGGACAGAGTGAGAGGACAGAGAGTGGGGGAGATAGAGGTGGTCAGAGAGAGGATGACAGAGAGAGGGGGACAGAGAGAGGGGGGCAGAGCGTGGGGGACAGAGTGAGGGGGAAAGAGAGAGGGGGACAGAGAGAGAGGGGGACAGAGAGAGAGGGGGAAGAGAGAGGGCGACAGAGAGAGGGTGACAGAGAGAGGGTGACAGAGAGAGAGGGGGAACAGAGAGAGGGGGACAGAAAGAGGGGGAGGTAGAGGGGTTCAGAGAGAGGGGGACAGAGAGAGGGGGTCAGATAGAGGGGGAGATAGAGGGGATCAGAGAGAGGGGGACAGAGGGAGGGGGGCAGAGAGAGGGGGAAAGAGAGAGTGGGGAAAAAGAGAGAGGGGGAGATAGAGGCGGTCAGAGGGGGGGGCAGTGAGAGGGGGGACAGAGAGTGGGGAAAGAGAGGGGGTGGGACAGAGAGAGAGAGGGGGGCAGAGAGAGATAGGGCAGACAGAGGGAGACAGAGTGAGGGGGGCAGAGTGAGAGGGGCAGAGAGAGAGGGGGCAGAGAGAGAGTGAAAAGAGAGTGGGGGACAGAGAGAGGGGTACAGAGTGGGGGAAAGAGAGGGAGTCAGAGACAGGAGGACAGAGAGAGTGGGACAGAGAGAGAGGGGGACAGAGAGAGAGGGGGACAGAGAGAGAGGCGGACAGAGAGGGAGGACAGAGAGAGGAGCACAGAGTGTGGGGGAGATAGCGGGGCTCAGAGAGAGGAGGACATAGAGGGAGACAGAGAGAGGGGGACAGAGAGGGGGACAGAGAGTGGGGGACAGAGAGTGGGGGACAGAGAGAGGGGACAGAGAGAGGGGTAAAGAGTGGGGGAGAGAGGGGGTCAGAGAGAGAGGGACAGAGAGTGGGGGGATTGAGAGAGTGGGGGACAGAGAGAGAGGGGGTCAAAGAGAGAGGGGCAGAGACAGATGCAGCAGAGAGAGGGGGCAGAGAGCGGGGGAGAGATAGAGGGCGACAGAGAGGGCAACAGGGAGAGGGCGACAGCGAGAGGAGGAACAGAGAGAGGCGGACTGAGAGCGAGGCGGGGACACAGAGAGGGGGACAGAGAGAGGGGAAGACAGAGGGGGTCAAAGGGAGGGGGATAGAGAGAGGGGCACAGAGTTGGGGAGATAGAGGGGGACAGAGAGAGGGGGTGGACAGAGCGTTGGGGGGACTGAGAGTGGGGGGGCAGTGGGGTAGAGAGAGGGGGGCAGAGAGGGAGGGACAGAGAGAGGGGGGACAGAGAGAGGTGGGGACAGAGGGGGGGACAGAGAGAGGGCGACAAAGAGAGTGTCACAGAGAGTGGGGGAGATAGAGGGGGTCAGAGAGAGGGGGACAGAGAGAGGGTGATATAGAGGGGGACAACGAGAGAAGGTGTCAGAGACAGAGGGGGACAGTGAGAGAGGGGGGCAGAGAAATGGCGACAGAGAGAGGGTGACAGAGAGAGTGGGGGACAGAGAGAGAGGGGGCAGAGAGAGGGCGACAGAGAGAGGGGGACAGAGAGAAAGGGGGACAGAGAGAGAGGGGGACAGAGAGGGAGGGGCAGAGAGAGATGGGGCAGACAGAAGGGGGCAGAGAGAGAGGGGGACAGAGAGGGAGGGGCAGAGAGAGATGGGGCAGACAGAAGGGGACAGAGTGAGATGGGCAGAGAGAGAGAGGGTCAGAGAGGGGAACTAAGAGACGGGGATATAGAGGGGGACAGAGAGAGGGGACAGAGAGTGAGGGAACAGAGAGAGAGGTACAGAGTGGGGGAGAGAGAGGGAATCAGAGAGATGGGGGCAGAGAGAGGGCGACAGAGAGGGGGGGACAGAGAGAGAGGGGGACAGAGAGAGAGGGGGACAGAGCGAGGGGGGGAAGAGAGAGGGGGGAAGAGAGAGGCGGGTGGAAGGGAGAGGAGGGCAGAGAGAGGGCGACAGAGAGAGGAGCACAGAGGGGGGGAGATAGCGGGGCACAGAGAGAGGGGGACAGAGAAAGGGGAGATAGAGGTTGACAAAGGGAGGGGGACAGAGAGAGGGGCACAGAGAGAGGGGTAGATAGAGGGGTTCAGAGCGAAGGGTACAGAGATAGTGGTACAGCGAGCGGGGGAGATAGAGGGGGACAGTGAGTGGAGCAAAAAGAGGGGGTGGTAGAGGGGATAAGAGAGAGGGGAAGATAGAGGGGGACAGAGAGAGAGGGGGAGACAGAGGGGGGGGAACAGAGAGAGAGACGGGGTACAGAGAGAGGGGGACAGAGAGAGGCCGACAGAGAGAGGGGCACAGAGAGTGGAGGAGATAGATGGGGTCAGAGAGAGGGGGACAGAGAGAGGGGGATAAAGAGGGGGACAGCAAGAGAGGGGGTCAGAGACAGAGGGGACAGTGAGAGAGGGGGGGCTGAGAAATGGCGACAGAGAGAGGGTGACAGAGAGAGAGGGGACAGAGAGAGAGGGGACAGAGAGAGAGAGGTGGGCAGAGAGAGAGGGGGCAGACAGAGAGGGGGTCAGGGGGGGGAACAGAGGGGGGGACAGAGAGGTGGGGGGGACAGAGAGAGCGGGGCAGAGAGAGAGGGGGAACAGAGAGAGAGGGGCACAGAGAGAGAGGGGGACAGAGAGAGAGGGGATAGAGAGAGGGGGGACAGAGAGAGGGGGGACAGAGAGAGGGGGAACAGAGAGAGAGGGGAACAGGGAGGGGGACAAAGAGATGGGGGAAAGAGAGAGGGGGAAGAGAGAGAGGCGGGTGGAAGGGAGAGGCGGGCAGAGAGAGGGCGACAGAGAGAGGAGCACAGAGAGTGGGGGGAGATAGCGGGGCTCAGAGACAGGGTGACAGAGAGAGAATGTGATGCAGAGTGGGGGACAGAGAGATGGGTACAGAGTGGAGGAGAGAGAGGGGGGTCAGAGAGAGGGGGTCAGAGAGGGGGAACAGAGAGTGGGGCGATGGAGTTAGTGGGGGAGAGAGAGAGAGGGTGGGTTAGAGAGAGGGGCAGAGAGTGACGGAGCAGAGACAGGGCGACAGAGGGGGTGGCAGAGAGCGGCGGAGAGAAAGAGGGGACAGAGAGAGGGGGACAGAGAGGGTGGGACAGAGAGAGGAGAACAGGGAGAGTGGGGACAGAGAGAGGCGGGGACAGAGAAAGGGGGACAGAGAGAGAGAGAGAGAGAGAGAGAGGCGGGTGGGAGAGAGCAGGGTTCCGAGTGAGGCTGGTGGGAGAGAGGGGGACAGAGAGAGGGGGGGACAGAGAGAGCCGGACTGACACACACACACACAGAAGACACAGAGACACACTCAGAGACAGACACACACACACAAACACACACACAGAGACAGACGCACACCGACACGCGCACACACAGAGACAGATACACACACAGAGACAGACACACACTGACACACACACACACACACAGACACACACCGACACACACACACTCTCTCTCTCTTTCTGTCTCTCCCTGCCCTGCTCTACATCCACCCATTTCTAACTTGATTTTGAGTCTTTTATTACGTTTCCCTTTCTCAAAAATATTGGCAGACACATACACACACACACACACACACACACACACACAGATACACACACACACCGACACGCACACAGACACAGACACACACCGACACGCGCACACGCGCACACACACACACACACACACACCGACACGCGCGCACACAGAGACAGACACAGACACACACACAGAGACAGACATACACCGACACACACACACAGAGACACAGACACACAACGACACACACACACACAGAGACACAGACACACAACGACACGCACACACAGACACACACACACACAGACAGACAGACAGACAGACACACACACACACACACATACAGGCACCGACACACACAGACACACCCCGACACAGAACATGTGCACTGTGCACAGATTTAGTCTGGGGGTTGGGGGGGAGAGAGTCAGTGAGGGTCTGAGCTCAAGTATCATCACAGAACTGTCTCTGTGTGTGTGAGAGAGTGAGACCAAGCCTCTGTGTGGGTGGGTGTGTGGGTGTGTGTTAGTGTGACAGAGAGAGTGAGACCAACCGTGTGTGTGTGTGTGTGTGTGTGTGTGAGAGAGAGAGAGTGAGACCAAGCCTCTGTGTGCGTGGGTGTGTGGGTGTGTGGGCGTGTGTGAGTGTGAGAGAGAGAGTGAGACCAACCGTGTGTGTGTGTGTGTGTGTGTGTGAGAGAGAGAGAGAGAGAGAGAGAGAGAGAGTGAGACCAAGCCTCTGTGTGTGTGTGTGTTTGTGTGAGAGTGAGACTCTGTGTGTGTGAGAGAGAGTGAGACCAAGCCTCTGTGTGTGTGTGTGTGTGTGTGTGTGTGTGTGAAAGAGAGAGAGTGAGACCAAGCCTCTGTGTGTGTGTGTGTGGGGGTTGTGGGTGTGTGTGTGTGTGTGAGAGAGAGAGTGAGACCAAGCCTCTGTGTGTGTGTGTGGGGGGGGGGTGTGTGAGAGAGAGAGAGAGTGAGACCAAGCCTCTGTGTGTGTGTGTGTGTGTGTGTGTGTGTGTGTGTGTGTGTGGGTGTGTGTGTGAGAGAGAGAGAGAGTGAGACCAAGCCTCTGTGTGTGGGTCTGTGAGAGAGTGAGACCAAGCCTCTGTGTGTGGGTGTGTGTGTGAGAGAGAGAGTGAGACCAAGCCTCTGTGTGTGTGGGTGTGAGAGAGAGTGAGACTGTGTGTGTGAGAGAGAATGAGACCAAGCCTCTGTGTGTGTGTGTGTGAGAGAGTGAGACTGTGTGTGTGAGAGAGAGTGAGACCAAGCCTCTGTGTGGGTGGGTGTGTTTGTGAGAGAGAGTGAGACCAAGCCTCTGTGTGGGTGGGTGTGTGTGTGAGAGAGAGTGAGACCAAGCCTCTGTGTGGGTGGGTGTGTGTGTGAGAGAGAGAGAGAGTCCAAGCCTCTGTGTGTGTGTGTGTGTGAGAGAGAGAGTGAGACCAAGCCTCTGTGTGGGTGTGTGAGAGAGTGAGACTGTGTGTGTGTTTCCATCGGAGTGCCCAGTTTCCGTGTCAGTGCTGTCCCTCCATAATGTAACTGTGTATAAACCACGTGTTTATGTCCTTGTCCCAGTAATGATCCACTAAACTATACACTGTCCCTCACTCTCATTTACTCACACTCTCACACGTGTACACACACCCCCTCACACACCACATTCAGTCCCTCGCACACATGCCCTTTCACACACTTGCAGACATCCACACCGACATGCACGCACACACACACGCGCAGTCACTCACAAATTCACACTCAAACATTTTCACACGCACCATCACAATCTCTCTCTCACACTCACACACAAACAGACACTCTCTCTCTGTCTCTCTGACATACACACACTTTCACTCACTCATTCTCTCTCTCTACACTCTCTCTCACACACTCACTTCCACACACACTCTTACACACACACTCTCATATACACTTTCTGACACACGTACCCTACACACACATTCACCATCTCATACATGCTCACTTTCACACACTCACTCTCTCTCTCTCTCTCTCTCCAAAACTCTGTCTCTCACACACACACTTGCAAAGTCGCTCACACATGCCCTCTCTCTCACGTGCACACTCACTCTCGTTCACTTGTACACACACTCTCTCTCACATGCACACACACTCGCATGCACTCACTCTTTCACATCCATTCACACACTTCCTCTCTCTCACTTTCACCTTTTCTTTCTCACACTCACATACACTCTCATGCATGAGCACATCATATCTCACACACGCTCACTCTCTTTCTCACTGACATGGGCACATTTTCTCTCATGCGCGCACTTGCACACAGGCATTCTCTCTCTCTCACACACGCGCATTCTCTCTCTCGCACACTCATTCTCTCTCACACAAGCATTCTCTCACACACTCATTCTCTCTCTCACACACTCATTCTCTCACACTCTCGCATTCGCGCTCTCTCTCTCCCATACTCATTCTCTCTCTCACGCTGCCATTCTCTCTCACAGACACATTCTCTTTCACACTCATTCTCTCTCTCACAGGCACGCATTCTCTCTCACGCACTTATTCTCTCTCTCATACACGCATTATCTCTCTCTCTCACACACACATTTTCTCTCTCACTCACGCATTCGCTCTCTCTCTCTCCCACACTCATTCTCTCTCTCACACACTCATTCTCTCTCTCACTCACGCATTCGCTCTCTCTCTCTCATACTCATTCTCTCTCTCACGCACACATTCTCTCTCAAACACTCATTCTCTCTCTCACACACGCATTCTCTCTCTCAAACACTCAGTCTCTCTCTCACGCACCCATTCTCTCTCTTGCACACTCATTCTCTCTCTCACACACTCATTCTCTCTCTCACTCATGCATTCGCTCTCTCTCTCCCACACTCATTCTCTCTCTCACACGTGCATTCTCTCTCTCTCTCACAGACGCATTCTCTCTCACACTCATTCTCTCTCTCTCGCACACGCATTCTTTCTCACACACGCATTCTCTCTCTTGCAAACTCGTTCTCTCTCACATACGTGCACTCTCTCTCTCGCACACACGCATTCTCTCTCTCACATGCGTGCATTCTCTCTCTCGCACATACGCTTCTCTCTCTCACATACGTGCATTCTCTCATGCACACTCATTCCCTCTCGCATACATGCATTTTCTCTCTCGCACACATGCATTCTCGCTCTCTCTTGTACACGCATTCTCTCTCACGCACACACGCATTCTCTCTCTCGCACACACACATTCTCTCTCACACATACGTGCATTCTCTCTCTTTCTCGCACACACGCATTCTCTCTCTCGCACACACGCATTCTCTCTCTCACATACGTGCATTCTCTCTCTCTCGCACACACGCATTCTCTCTCTTGCACACACGCATTCTCTCTCTCACATACGTGCATTCTCTCTCTCGCACACACGCATTCTCTCTCTCGCACACACGCATTCTCTCTCTCACATACGTGCATTCTCTCTCTCTCACACACACGCATTCTCTCTCTCACATACGCGCATTCTCTCTCTCTCGCACACACGCATTCTCTCTCTCGCACACACGCATTCTCTCTCTCACATACGTGCATTTTCTCTCTCTCGCACACACGCATTCTCTCTCTCGCACACATGCATTCTCTCTCTCACATACGTGCATTCTCTCTCTTGCACACATGCGTCTCTCTCTCACATACGTGCATTCTCTCTCTCGCACACACGCATTCTCTCTCTCACATACGTGCATTTTCTCTCTCTCGCACACACGCATTCTCTCTCTCGCACACACGCATTCTCTCTCTCACATACGTGCATTCTCTCTCTCGCACACACGCTTCTCTCTCTCACATACGTGCATTCTCTCATGCACACTCATTCTCTCTCGCATACATGCATTTTCTCTCTCGCCCACATTCATTCCCGCTCTCTCTTGTACACGCATTCTCTCTCACGCACACACTCATTCTCTCTCTCTCACACACACACACATTCTTTCTCTCGCACACGCATTCTTTCTCACACATGCATTCTCTCTCTCACACACACATTTTCTCTCTCGCACATGCATTCTCTCTCTCACACACGCACGCATTCTCTCTCACACACACATTTTCTCTCTCACACACACTCATTCTCTCTCTCACACACACACATTCTTTCTCTCGCACACGCATTCTTTCTCACACATGCACTCTCTCTCACACACACATTTTCTCTCTCACACATGCATTCTCTCTCTCACACACACATTTTCTCTCTCGCACATGCATTCTCTCTCTCACACATGCACGCATTCTCTCTCACACACACATTTTCTCTCTCACACACACTCATTCTCTCTCTCACACACTCATTCTCTCTCTCACGCGTGCATTCTCTCTCTCTCTCACAGACGCATTCTCTCTCACACTCATTCTCTCTCTCACACACGCATTCTCGCTCTCTCTCGCACATGCATTCTTTCTCACACACGCATTCTCTCTCTTGCAAACTCGTTCTCTCTCACACATGCATTCTCTCTCTCACACATTTTCTCTCTCACACGCATGCATTCTCTCTCTCACACACACGCATTCTCTCTCACACACACATTCTCTCTCTCTCACACACGCATTCTCTCTCTCACACACACGCATTGTCTCTCACACACACATTCTCTCTCTCTCACACACGCATTCTCTCACTCTCACACACGCATTCTCTCTCTCACACACACGCATTGTCTCTCACACACACATTCTCTCTCTCTCACACACGCATTCTCTCACTCTCACACACGCATTCTCTCTCTCACACACACGCATTCACTCTCTCTCTCACACACATTTTCTCTCTCGCACACACGCATTCTCTCTCTCACACACATTTTCTCTCTCACACACACGCATTTTCTCTCTCGCACACATGCATTCTCTCACACACATGCATTCTCTCTCACACATTCTCTCTCTCGCACACACGCATTCTCTCTCACACACACATTTTCTCTCTCACACACATTTTCTCTCTCACACACGCATTCTCTCACACACGCATTCTCACTCACACACATTCTCTCTCTCGCACACACGCATTCTCTCTCTCTGTGTCCCCCACTCTCTCTCTCCCCCACTCTCTCTGTGTCCCTCTCTCTCTCTGTGTCCCTCTCTCTCTCTCTCTCTGTGAGTCCCTCTCTTTCTCTGTGTCTCTCTCTCTCTCTCTCTCTCTCTCTCTCTGTCCCTCTCTCTGTATCCCTCACTCTCTATTTCTCTGTCTGTCCCTCGGTCTCTCTGTCACACTCTCTCCCTGTGTCCCACTCTCTCTACCTGTGTCCCATTCTCTCTCCCTGTGTCCCTCACTCTCTCTCTGTGTCCCTCTCTATCTTTCTCTCTCTGTCACTCTCTCTGTGTTCCTCTCTCTCTCTCTATGTATCCCTCTCTTTCTCTCAATCTCTCTCTGTTCCTGTCCCTCTCTCTCTGTCTCTGTCCCACTCTCACTGTCCCACTCTCACTGTGGCACTCTCACTGTCCCTCTCTCACTGTCCCACTCTCACTGTCCGTCTCTCATTGTCTCTCTCTCTCTGTGTACCTCACTCTATCTCTGTCCCTCACTCTATCTCTGTCCCTCTCTCTCTGCGTCCCTCACTCTATCTCTGTCCCTCACTCTATCTCTGTCCCTCTCTCTCTGCGTCCCTCACTCTATGTCTGTCCCTCTCTCTCTGCGTCCCTCACTATCTCTGTCCCTCTCTCTCTGCGTCCCTCTCTCTCTCCCCCACTCTCTCTCTCCCTGTCCCTCTCTCTCTCCCTGTCCCTCACTCACTCTCCCTCTTTCTCACTCTCTCCCTGTCCATCTCTCTCTCTCGCTGTCCCTCTCTTGCTCTCCCTGTCTCTCTCTCTCTCCCTGTCCCTCTCTCTCTCTCACTGTCTCTCTCTCTCTCTCTCTCCCTATCTCACTCTCTCTCTCTCCCTGTCCCTCTCTATCCCTGTCCCTCTCTCTAACCCTGTCCCTCTCTCTCTCTCTCTGAGTCTCTCTCTCTCTCTCTCTCAGATAGCCCGGAGTGAGTTACAGCCTGGAAGCTAATCGCGGAGTTCACAGTGGTTTATATCCAGAATAACAGATCGCCTGGAGTGAGTTGCAGTCTGGAATCTAATCGCAGAGTTCAGAGTGGTTTATATACAGAATAACAGATCGCCCAGAGTGAGTTACAGCCTGGAATCTAATCGCGGAGTTCAGAGTGGTTTATATACAGAATAACAGATCGCCCGGAGTGAGTTACAGATTGCATTCAAATCGAGGGGTTCTGGGTGGTTTAAATACAGAATAACAGGTAGCCCGGGGAGAGTTACAGCCTGGAATCTAATTGAGGGGTTCAGGGTGGTTTATATACAGAATAACAGATAGCCCAGGGTTAGTTACAGCCTGGAATCTAATTGAGAGGTTCAGATTGGTTTGTATTCAGAAGAACAGATAGCCCAGGGTGAGTTACAGCCTGGAATCTAATTGAGGGGTTCAGAGTGGTTTATATACAGAATAACAGATAGCCCAGGCTGAGTTACAGCCTGGAACCGAATTGAGGGGTTTAGAGTGGTTTATATACAGAATAACAGATAGCCCGGGGTGAGTTACAGCCTGGAATCTAATCAAGGGGTTCAGGCTGGTTTATGTGACAGAATAATAGATAACCAGAAGTCAGTTAAAGCCTGGAATGTAATCGAGGGGTTCGGGGTGGTTTATATACAGAAAACAGAAACCCTGGTGTGAGTTAAGGCATGGAATCTAATTGAGGGGTTCAGGCTTATTTATATACATAATATATATTCAGAATATATATTTCATATTCAGAATAACAGATGGCTCGGAGTGAGTTACAGCCTGGAATCGAATCGCGGGCTTCAGGGTGGTTTATATACAGAATAACAGATAGCCCAGGGTGAGTTACAGCCTGGAATCTAATCGCAGGGTTCAGGGTAGTTTATATACAGAATAACAGACAGCCTGGAGTGAGTTACAGCTTGGAATCTAATTGAGGGGTTCAGAGTGGTTTACATACAGAATAACAGATAGCCCAGGGTGAGTTACAGCCTGGAATCTAATCAAGGTGTTCAGGGTAGTTTTTATACAGAATAACAGATAGCCTGGAGTGAGTTACAGCTTGTAATCGAATCGATGTGTTCAGGGTGGGTTCCATACAGAATAACAGATAGCCTGGAGTGAGTTACAGCTTGGAATTGAATTGAGGTGTTCAGGTTGGGTTATATACAGAATAACAGCTAGCCCAGGGTGAGTTACAGCCTGGAATCTAATCGTAGGGTTCAGGGTAGTATATATACAGAATAACAGATATCCTGGAGTGAGTTACAGCTTGGAATTGATTTGAGGTGTTCAGGTTGGGTTGCATACAAAATAACAGATAGACTGCAATGAGTTGCAGCTTGGAATCGAATCGAGGTGTTCAGGGTGGGTTATATACAGAATAACAGATAGACTGGAGTGGGTTGCAGCTTGGAATCAAATCGAGGTGTTTAGGGTGGGTTATATACAGAATAACAGATAGACTGGAGTGAGTTTCAAATTGCATTCAAATTGAGGGTATTGGGCGATTTATCGACAGAGCAACGGGATACGAGAGGAGAGAAAGCAGAGGAGAAATTACCCACCATGGACCAACTCAACAATGAGCTGAGCCAGACAGGATTCAACTGCTTTATGTGGAGGTTTCCATGTGTTCTGAAAGATGGGAGAGAAACAGGCAGATACCCACAGTTTCTATGATGTTGCAGTCAAATATCTGAAAGACAGGGAATCCCTAAGCAGAGACGCAGAGTTAAACTCAGTTTAAACTCTCTCCATCACACACACACACACCCACACATAGAAACTGTATATAATGTGGAGAAATGTCCATGTGCAGCACAGATTTCCAAACTAACTCAGTGACAGACGAAAACCCCGGTCTCTGCCCAGTCCCCACTTCCAGACCCAGGGAGGTTTTGTCCCTGACCCAGGGCATGTTTCTGACTGGATACTATTACATTGCAACATGAAGGTACTGAGTGTAACAGTTTGCTACATCCTATCATGTCATCTATTTTGCTGTCAGTGTTTTGTGAATTATATTGAAAACATTGGCATGTTCAAGAGATTATTCTGGAAGGTGATTTGCAGTAAGAATAGAAAAAGCTGAATGTTTCTGTGTAAAATGATGAGAAATTCTGAAGCAGTATTGTTCAAATGAAACAGATGATCATGTACGTAAACATCAGTAAGTTAACATGATGGTAGTGCCAGCAGATTGGAGGACCAGTGATACATTGATTATTATTGAGATTAGATTGTGTTGGGAACATGAACTTAACATGACAGGAAGTGGAATCAAATCAATGGGTTCAGGGTGGTTAATATACAGAATACCAGATAGCCCAGAGTGAGTTACAGCATGGAATCGAATTGAGGGGTTCAGGGTGGTTTATATACAGAATACCAGATAGCCCAGAGTGAGTTACAGCCTGGAATCTCATTGAGGGGTTCAGGGTGGTTTATATACAGAATAACAGATAGCCTGGAGTGAGTTACAGTCTGGATTCAAATCGAGGTGTTCAGGGTGGGCTATATACAAAATAACAGATAGCCCCAGAATGAGTTACAGCCTGGAATCTAATAGCAGAGTTCAGAGTGGTTTATATACAGAATAACAGATAGCCTGGAGTGAGTTACAGCCTGGAATCTAATCGAGGGGTTCTGGGTGGTTTACACACAGAATAACGGGTATCATGTAGTGAGTCACAAAATTCGCGGAGTCATACACTCCTAGGGATGTACAGTATGGAAACAGACCCTTTGGTCCAACCCGTCTATGCCGACCAGATATCCTAACGTACTCTAGTCTCTTTTTCAAGCACTTGGCCCATCTCCCTCCAAAACTTTCCCATTCACATACCCATCGAGCTGAATTTTAAATGTTGCAATTGTACTACCCTCCACCACTTCCTCTGACAGTTCATTCCATTCATGGACCACCCTCTGAGTGAACAAGTTGCCCCTTAGGTCTCTTCCATATCTTTCCCCTCTCACACTAAACCTCTGCCCTCTAGTTCTGGACTCCCCTAAAGCAAGGAAAAGACTTTGTCAATTTCTCCTATCCATGCCCGTCTTGATTTTATAAACCTCGTTAGAGTCACCCCTCAGCCTCTGATGCTCCAGGGAAAACAGCCTCAGCTTATTCAGCCTCTCCCCGTGGCTCAAATCCTTTGGTTTATGTTACAGAATAACAGATATCCCGGAGTGAGTTACAGCCTGGAATCTAATTGAGGGGTTCAGAGCGGTTTATATACAGAATAACAGATATCCCGGAGTGAGTTACAGCCTGGAATCAAATTGACGGGTTCAGGGTGGTTTACATACGGAAAAACAAATATCCCGAAGTGGGTTACAGCCGGGAATCTAATTGAAGGGTTCAGGGTGGATAACATACAGAATAACAGATATCCCGGAGTGGGTTTCACCCTGGAATCTAATTGAGGGGTTCAGAGTGGTTTATATACAGAATAACAGATAGCCCAGAGTGTGTAACTGCCTGGAATCTAATTGAGGGGTTCAGTGTGGTTTATATACAGAATAACAGATTCCCCGGAGTGAGTTACAGCCTGGAATCTAATTGAGGGGTTCAGAGTGGTTTATATACAGAATAACAGATAACCCAGAGTGAGTTACAGCCTGTAATCTAATTGAGGGGTTCTGAATCGTTAATATACAGAATAACTGATAGCCCACAGTGAGTAACTGCCTGGAATCTATTGAGGAGTTCAGAGTGGTTTATGCACAGAATAACAGATAGCCCACAGTGAGTAACTGCCTGGAATCTATTGAGGAGTTCAGAGTGGTTTATATACAGAATAACAGATAGCCCAGTGTGAGTTACAGCCTGGAATCTAATTGAGGGTTTCAGAGTGGATTATATACAGAATAACAGATAGTCCAGATGAGTTACAGCCTGGAATCTAACCAAGGGGTTCAGTGTGGTTTATGGACAGAATAAAAAGATAGCCCGGAGTGGTTTACAGCCTTGAATCTAGTCAATGGGTTCCCAATTTGAACCCACAGAAGGTCAGTGTGGGATTGGAGAAACCCTTCAATTTGGGATAACGCCTCTCCAGGCATTATTCTGATCCAATGCTCCAAATCTACAATTCAGTGGCTGAGCTCTTTCAGGTTTTGTATATTATGTTTCTCTCATATATTAGGAGCTTGGAAAGTAAGGCAGACCTTACTGGAATGTCACATTGTCTCTCCGCATTCACTGTAAAAAGGTTCTGGGATTTACATTTTAACCACCTTCAAAGAGCTGTCTCCATTTTTTATTTCTGCTGGCATCAATGAATGGAAATGGCTTTTGACACATTGCCCCCTCTCCCTTGCTGAAGGTATTCCTGACACAAATCAGTCAGGCAGACATTTTAGATTTGTCCACAGCCACCATTTTATATCAGCAAAATGATCACATTGAGTTTATAAATAAGGAAAAGCAAGAGAGACTGGCAACATCAATACAGTTTGAAAATATATATAACATTGAACATGCACACAGAATCACAGACACACATAATCACACACACAGGGATACAGACACCTTCCAGAAGCTGTCTCCATTTCCTATCTTGCAACAGAATTCATGTTATGATGATGCATTCATGCAGGACAGTAAACAGCTTTTGAGACTTTCCCCATTGTGACAGAAATTCAGCCCCAATCTGAAACTTGGAGATATGTAACAGGTCAGAAATGAACCAGCAGATTTCTGTGTTCCTGCCCCCAATGTAACATTTGACCATTTAGTTTATCTTGTCTTCGGTCTAACATCCAACAAGGATCACTACACAGATCCAATAACAGATCCCCAGGAGTGATTTCCAGACTGGAATCTAATTGAGGGGTTTCGGGTTTACATACAGCATATGAGGTACCCAGGAGTGAGGGACAGACTGGAATCTAATCGAGGGATTCGGGGTGGTTTATATACAGAATAACAGAAAGGCCGGAAAGAGTTACAGCCTGGAATCTAATTGCTGATTTCGGGGTGGATTATGTACAAAATAACAGGTAACCCGGAGTGATTTATATCCTGGAATCTAATTGAGCGGTTCAGGGTGGTTTATATACAGAATAACAGGTATCCCAGAGTGAATTACAGCCTGGAATCTAATTGAGGGGTTTATGGTTTATTATATACAGAATAACAGGTAGCCCGGGGTGAGTTACAGCCTGGAACCTAATTGAGGGGTTCAGGGTGGTTTATATACAGAATATCAGACAGCCCAGAGTGAGTTACAGCCTGGAATCTAATTGAGGGGTTCAGAGTGGTTTATATACAGAATAACAGATATCCCGGAGTGAGTTAAAGCCTGGAATGTAATCGAGGGGTTCAGAGTCGTTAATATACAAAACACAGATACCCTGGAGTGAGTTAAGGCATGGAATCTAATTGAGGGGTTCAGGCTTTTTTATATACAGATTAACAGATAGCCCTGACTGAGCTAATGCCCGGAACCTAATCGAGGAGTTCAGAGTGATTTATATACAGAATAACAGATGCCACACAATGAGATACAGACAGGAATCCAATCGAGGGGTTCAGGGTGGGTTACATACAGAATAACAGATAGTCTGGAGTGAGTTACAGCCTGGATTCAAATCGAGGTGTTCAGGGTGGGTTATATACAAAATATCAGATAGCCCAGCGTGAGTTACAGCCAGGAATCTAATCGCGGGGTTCAGGGGGTTAAAATACAAAATAACAGATAGCCTGGAGTGAGATACAGATTTGAATCAAATCGAGGCGTTCAGGGTGGGTTACATACAGAATAACAGATAGCCCAGCGTGAGTTACAGCCAGGAATCTAATCGCGGGGTTCAGGGGGTTAAAATACAGAATAACAGATAGCCTGGAGTGAGTTACAGATTGGAATCAAATCGAGGTGTTCATGTTGGGTTACATACAGAATAACAGATAACAAGTAGTGAGTCACAAAATTCGCGGAGTCATACAGTCTTAGAGATGTACAGTATGGAAACAGACCCTTTGGTCCAACCCGTCTATGCCGACCAGATATCCTAACCTACTCTAGTATCTTTTTCAAGCACTTGGCCCATCTCCCTCCAAAACGTTCCCATTCACATACCCATCGAGCTGAATTTTAAATGTTGCAATTGTACTACCCTCCACCACTTCCTCTGACAGTTCAATACATTCATGTACCACCCTCTGAGTGAACAAGTTGCCCCATCGGTCTCTTCCATATCTTTCCCCTCTCACACTAAACCTCTGCCCTCTAGTTCTGAGCTCCCCTACAGCGAGGAAAAGACTTTGTCTATTTTTCCTATCCATGCCGGTCATGATTTTATAAACCTCGATAAAGTCACCCCTCAGCCTCTGATGCTCCAAGGAAAACAGCCTCAGCCTATTCAGCCTCTCCCCGTGGCTCAAATCCTCTGGTTTATGTCACAGAATAACAGATATCCCGGAGTGAGTTCCAGCCTGGAATCGAATTGAGGGGTTCAGAGTGCTTTATATACAGAATAACAGATATCCCGGATGAGTTACAGCCTGGAATCTAATTGAGGGGTTCAGAGTGGTTCATATACAGAATAACAGATAACCTGGAGTGAGTTACAGTCTGGATCCAATTGAGGCCTTCAGAGTGGTTAATATACAGAATAACAGATAGTCCAGAGCGAGTTACAGCCTGCAATCTCATTGAGGGGTTCAGAGTGGTTTATATACAGAATAACACATAGCCCAGACTGAGCTACGGCCTGGAATCTAATAGAGGGGTTTAGAGTGGTTTATATACAGAATAACAGATAGCCCAGGGTGAGTTCCAGCCTGAAATCTAATTGAGGGGTTCAGAGTGGTTAATATACAAAATACCAGAAATCCCAGGGTGAGTTACAGCCTGGAATCTAATTGAGGGGTTCAGAGTGGTTTATATACAGAATAACAGATATCCCGGAGTGAGTTACAGTCTGGAATCTAATTGAGGGGTCCAGGGTGGTTTATACACAGAATAACAAATATCCCGAAGTGGGGTACAGTCTGGAATCTAATTGAGGGGTTCAGAGTGGTTTATATACAGAATAACAGATCGTCCAGAGTGAGTTACAGCCTGGAATCTAATTGAGGGGTTCAGGCTGGTTTATGTTACAGAATAACCGATATCCTGGAGTCAGTTAAAGCCTGGAAAGTAATCGAGCGGTTCGGGGTGTGTTATGTACAGAAAACAGATACCCTGGAGTGAGTTGAGGCACACTACCACACAAGCTCAGGAATTGGAATCAAATCCAGAGCTCTGGCTCAGAGACAGGGATAGTACCCAATACAACTACCATACTCAGAATTTGGGTCATATTTTAGTGCCCATTTTCAGTTCGGTGTGGATGATTATAATCAGGTTGCCATTACTGAATTACAAAAAATCACTTTGTATTATTAAACAAATGCAAGATATTTGTCTCAACTGTAGGATATTGAGTCCATATGCTATGCTATCGAAATTAACTATGACCATCTTTAATTGCTATTATCTGAAGTCTGCAATATTAAGGAAAGAAATCCTGCAGCCACACTCTGCCCAATGAAGGGTCTCAAATAGATATTTATTACTGAACACCAGAGACGAAGGAAGAGCTTAATTTCTGGTCCCAAAACACCGATCACTCTTACCCACCTCTAACGTGCGACTGCCCTCTTCCTAAAACCATGAAGTGACACCAGGCCGCTGATTACTGTCCAGCCTCTCCTCCCCACTGACTGTGTCTGCAATCTGTCCCTCCTCCCCCTAACCACACAAGGCAAACCAAGCTCAGGGTCTTTGTGAAACTCAAGGCCGGAGTGTGCAGGCCGTCTGGAGAGGGATGGGCATTTTAAAATTGAAGGGGGGGGGGGGTGGCAGTAATATCACACACTGGGCTGAGGGGTGGCTGATGGAGTTTAGTTTGGATTAATGCGATGCATTGGATTTGGTAAATCAAACAACAGCAGGACCTATACAATTAAAAGCAGGGCCTTTGGCAATGTTGTAGAACAGAAACCTAGGCCGTCAGATTTAATTCTTTAAAATTTGCACCTCATATAGATAGCGTGGTTAAGAAGGTGTTTAACACACTTGTCTTCATTGGTCAGACCTTTGAGTATCGGAATGGGGATGTCATGTTGAGGTTGTACAGGGTATTGGTGAGACCTCTTCTGGAATACTGTGTCCAGTCTGGTCATCCTGCCCGCTCATTCCATAGGCACACCACCCTCTGGGTGAAAAAGCTGCCCCTTAGGTCACTTTTAAATGTTTCCCCTCTCACCTTAAGCTGATGTCCGCTAGTTTTGGTCTCCCCGTACCCTAAGAAAATACCTTGACTATTCACTTTGATATTACTGACGTTGATATTATTAAGCTGGAGAGGATTCAGAAGAGATTAACCTGGATGTTGCTGGGAAAGGAGGGATTGAGCTATAAGGAGAGGCTGGATCGGCTGGGACTTTTTTCACTGAAGAATATGAGATTAAGCAGTAACTTGACAGAGGTTTTTAAAATAATGGGGGGTACAGAGAAGCTGAAGGGAGGGCTGATGTCTTTTCCCTAGAGTTGGGGATTCAAAACTGAGGGATATTTTAAGTTGTGAGGAAAAATGATTCACAAATGTCACGAGAGGTAATTATTTTAGACCAAATCTGGCTTGTGTGTGGAATGAACTTCCAGAGGAAGTGGTGAAAGCAAGGACAGTTACAACATTTTAAGGACATTTAGATCAGTCCATGGATAAGACATCAGTTTGGATGGTGCCGTGAGTAGCTGTCCTCTCCCTCCCCTTCTCTGAATGAATCCCTGTTGGTTTTCACCCTCTGCCAATGCCTGTGCAGTGGCGTGTGGAGGCCAGCAGAGGGTGGCATTGTATCACTTTAAGCACCACAGAGACTGCCAGACCTGCCCCACACTGAGACACACAGATACACACAGCAATTGTTAGGACACAACATTGAGCTCATCTGGTAATATAAACTAAACATAAAGAAATGCTCAATTGGCCTTGTAAATTGTTAAACTATGAGTGACAGAGGACTCCCAAATTCCACTGTTTAAATAAAAACATCAATTTATTTTTTTAACTCTGAAACTGAATATTTTACATCAACTATTCACAACTCTACCCCTTTCCTGAACTGCTTATTATCCTACTCCAACCCTACAGTAATGTACTGTTTCAAAAAGACACTTATTAAAATTACACAAACGTAATTTCAAACCCACACAGCAGCTGTTGTTTCATCTGACCTCACACCAAGATCCTTTTTTCCCAAATTTCCTGGGAAGACTGGCTCATGTTACAGGATGCTATCGAAGTGTCTACATTTCAGCATTCTGCAACCTGGGAACACATCCTTCCATGACACTGTCTCTCAGTTTCCCCCTCTCTGTCTATTTCCTAAACCCCTCCCATGTCATGATATTTAAACTGATTCCCCCGCCATCTCTCTCTGGAAGTGACGTTCACACCCACAGCACCCCCTTGTCATGGCAACAATGGAGATATGGAGCTGTAAATGGATGGGAGCTGCACATCCTGTCACTTCCAGCCCGGGCTGCTAGTTTCCCCACACAGGGCAGGGATCGAACACAGTGTTACTGAGCAATGCACTGGGGTGGTGTACAGAGCTCTACATGCTGGGAGGGTAACTGCCCCTGGGTTACAGATCAATGTACTGGGGTGGGGTACACAGTCCTACATGCTGGGAGGGTAACTGCTCCTGGGTTACAGATTAATTCCCGTGCGATCACTGCACATCCTGCTGAGTTGGTCAGACTATCTGTGGTTTATAGATAATGCAATGATGTGGTCAGTGCAGCTCCCCACGCTGGATGGATATGTGGCCTTTGCTCAGTACATCATGTTGGTGGGGTGGATAGTGGGGGAAGGTCATGGACAGGTCAAGGAATTCCTCAGAACGTCCTGTCCCCAACATTCTATAACTGACATTCCCCGGAACAATAAGTCCCTGACATTCTATAACTGACATTCCCCGGAACAATAAGTCCCCGACATTCTATAACTGTCATTCCCCGGAACGTTCTGTCCCTGACATTCTATAACTGACATTCCCGGAACGTTCTGTCCCTGACATTCTATAACTGACATTCCCCGGAAGGTTCTGTCCCTGACATTCTATAACTGCCATTCCCTGGAACGTTCTGTCCCTGACATTGTTTGTGAACGGCCGGACGTCAGTGAATTGAACAAACGATAAGATCCCGAGGGAAGAGATCCCGTTCCAGGGAGAAGGAGACACTGTTCCGAAGGCCCCTCAGGCAGTTAAAGGGGTGAATACGTTTTCCCTGCGTTTACATTTCTCCCCGACACAGGATCGACCACAATTTAGACCAAAATACAGGAATTCCCAAACTCCGTTTGTCTTCAGGAAACTGGGAGAGAATCCTTCAGGACAGCAACGTTCCCACCCTCCGTATTAGGAACTGGGAAGGAGTGACCTGTGTCTGCTCTCGAGTGATCGAGTGTGTGGGAATGTTCTAGAAACCATCTGTCATTATGGATGTGTCTCTGTGTGTTTGGGGAGGGAGGGTTTCTTGTGGTTTATGTCACATTTTTGTCAGTAATTCCGACCTTCCCATTTGTTATTCCAGCTCCAATTATTTTAATAAATCCCTGAATACAGGGACACATTTGAAAATCTCACTGGGTCCCCGATCAAACGGGTCCCTTTGCCTCCAGGCTGATGGATAATGGGTTTGTTTTCCTTCCTCACAGTTAACGTAGTGACCATCTACGTCCTGCTTTATAAAGATTGTGGATTGTCTCCATGTGTCAGACGTTACCTGGGGGCCATGGCAGCGGCGGATCTCCTGGTCATTATCCTCGACCTGATCCTGAGACACATTCCCATTGTTTATCAGGAACAGTTTTATTTCCTGAAGGACTCCGTCCCCGTGTGTAATATCCACGCCGTCCTGCTTTATGCAGCCACTGACTGCTCTGTCTGGTTCACCGTCACTTTCACCTTTGATCGGTTTGTGGCCATTTGTTGCCAGAAGCTGAAAAGTAAATATTGCAGTGAGAAAACGGCGGCTGTGGTTCTGGGAGCAGTGACTGTGCTGAGCTGTTTAAAGAATATTTCCTGGTATTTTATGTTCATGGCTCGGTATCGGCTGGTGAACGACCCCTGGTTTTGTGATGTAACAGAGTCTGTTCTAGTCTCCATTGTCTGGGTCACAATCGAGTCCCTCCACCACATTCTAACCCCGTGTGTCCCATTTCTCCTGATTCTGCTGCTCAATGTTCTCACCGTCAGACACATTTTAGTGACCAGCAGAGCCCGCAGGAGACTCCGCGCTCACACCAATGGGGACGCTCAGTCTGACACTGAAATGAGAAACCGAAAAAAATCCATCATTTTACTGTTTGTGATCTCGGCCAATTTCATCCTGTTATGGTCAATGTTAATGCTGTATTTTATATGGAACCGGATGTGGTGGATTGGGTATGGGTCTGTGTATCTCCATCCCTTTGTGCGGGAATTGGGCTTCATGCTGCAGCTCCTCAGTTGCTGCACAAACACCGCGATTTATGCCGTGACCCAGACTAAGTTCAGGCAGCAGCTGAAGGATGTGCTGAAATATCCCTTCACCCAAATCCATCCATCTACCAAATTCCCTCATTCATCATACCATCCGGGATTTTCTCATTTCAGTTCAGTGTTTCAGCGATGGAGCAGCCTGTCGCTATGGTAACAGACTGAGGGTAGAGCTGGTTTGTCCATCCTTATCCCACAGGGGGGTTACAGGGAAACATTTCAATGTTTCTCACAACTCAGGGGCCAGTGAGAAAAGGCACCATCCCACTGACTGTATCCATCACTTCCATTTATAAACAATAAAAATGTTGATTAAAGCGTGCCGAGCAGCAGAGTGACTGATGTTGTTGTGTGTCTTTGTGTTGGAGAAGCTGGGCTGGAGAGAGACAGACTCAGCCCCAAGTCCTGGTCCTCAGGGAAGGGGAGGACACCGCGCCCTGAGCTCAGGAGCTGGATTTAACTCCATCTGTCCCCCCCCCCCCACTCCAACCTGGACTCCCCATTTCCTGTCGTGAGTGGGACAGGATTTCAGTTGTTTCATGGGGACTACCCCCTCCCCAATATCTGGATCAGAGGGAGACAGACGCGTCAGGGAGACAGATTGCATCAGAGAGGGAGGGGGGCAGGAGCAAAAGAGATTTAGTCAGAGAGAAACAGAGGGAGGTGGGGAGAAAGAGAGACTGAGGTAGGGGGATCGAGAGTGAGAGAAGTGGAGAGAGAGTGAAGGAGCGGGGTGAGACAGAGAGAGCGAGAGTCAAGGGAGAGCTAGGTTGAAGAAGAGAGAGAGAAATAGGGGAGGACATAATGAGAGAGGGGTCAGAGAGTGGGGGACAGAGAGAGAGGGACAGAGAGAGAGGGGGAACAGAGAGAGGGGCTGAGAGTGGGGGACAGAGAGAGGGGGACAGAGACTGGGGGACGGAGAGAGTGGGGGACAGTGAGTGGGCGATGGAGAGACTGGGGGAAAGAGGTGGGTCAGACTGGGGGATAGAGAGAGTGGGGACGGGGGGCGGACGGGGGTCAGAGAGGGAGGTGACAAAGAGAGGAGTGAGTGAGTGGGGGACACAGAGAGAGGGGAAAGAGAGATGAGGACAGAGAGAGGGGACAGAGAGAGGAGGACAGAGAGAGGGGGACAAAGAGAGGAGGACAGAGAGAAAGGGGGGACAAAGAGAACGGGAAAGAGAGGGGGACAGAGAGAGGCAACAGAGAGAGGGGGACAGAGAGAGGCGGATAGAGAGAGGGGGACAGAGAGAGGGGGACAGGGAGGGGGGACAGAGAGCAGGGGGGATAGCGAGAGGGAGACAGAGAATGGGGAACAGAGAGAGGGGGACAGAGAGTGGGCAACAGAGAGTGGGGAATGGAGAGAGTGGGGGACTGGGGGACGGGGGACAGAAAGAGGGACAGAGTGAGAGAGGGATATAGAGGGGGGGACAGAGAGACTGGGGAGACAGAAAGAGGGGGGTACATAGAGAGGGCGGGGAACGAGAAGGCGGGACGGGTGTGGGGAACAGAGAGGGAGGTCAGAGAGGGGGGGACAGAGAGGAGAGGGGCGGAGAGGGGAGGGCCAGAGCTGGGAGGGACAGAGATGGGGGCAGAGAGAGGGGGAAACAGAGAGAGTGGGGACAGGGAGAAGGGGGACAGAGAGTGAAGGGGACAGAGAAACCGGGGTACAGAGAGAGGGGGCCACATAGAGGGGGGCAGAGAGAGGGGTAAAGAGAGACGGGGAGAGAGGGGGCGGACTGAGAGTGGGGGGACAGAGAGAAGGGGGACAGAGAGAAGGGGGACAGAAAGAGAGGGGGACCGAGAGAGGGGGACAGATAGCGGGAGATACAGAGAGGGGGAGGACAGAGATAGAGAGGGGGACTGAGAGTGGGACAGAGAGGGGGGAACAGAGAGAGGGCTGGGACCGAGAAGGGGGGGACAGAGAGGGGGGCTGAGAGAGGGGGACAGAGAGAAGGGAGGATAGAGAGAGGGGGACAGAGAGAGAGGAGGACAGTGAAAGAGGGAGGACAGCGAGAGGTGGTACAGAGAGAGGGGGACAGAGAGAGGGGGAACAGAGGGGGGTACAGGGAGAAGGGGAGACAGAGAGGGGAGCAGAGAGAGTGGGGACAGAAAGAGAGGGGAGACAGAGCGACGGGGGTGCAGTAGAGGGGGGACAGGGGAACGGAGAGAGGTGGGACAGAGAGAGGGGAAAATAGAGAAGGGGACAGAGGCCGCGGACTGAGAGCGGAGGGACAGAGAGAAGGAGGGGCAGAGAGAGAGGGGACCGAGAGAGGGGGACAGAGAGGGGGCGGTCAGAGTGAGAGAGGGAGTCAGAGAGAGAGGGGGACAGGGAGAGAGGGGGGGGCAAGAGAGTGGGGACAAGAGAGTGGGTGGAGAGAGAGGGTTGAGTGATAGGGGAGAGAGAGGAGGTAGTGAGAGGGGGAAGAGAGAGAGGGGGACAGAGAAAGGGGTACAGAGAGAGGGTGGACAGAGAGATGGGGACAGAGGGAGAGGGAGGGACAGAGTGAGAGGGTGACAGAGAGATTGGGGACAGAGTGAAGGGTGACAGAGCGGGGGGACAGAGAGAGAGTGGGGACAGAGAGAGGGGGGATATTGAGAGAGGGGGACAGGGAGATGGGGGCGAAGAGAGAGGGGGACAGAAAGAGGGGGGCAGAGATAGCGGGGGAAAGAAATAGTAGGTAAGAGAGACGGGGACAGAGGGGACGGACAGAGAGAGTGGGGACAGAGTGAGGTGGGACAGAGAGAGGGGGGACAGAGAGGGAGGGAACAGAGAGAGAGGGGGACAAGAGAGTGGGGGGAGCGAGGTAGGGGGCAGATGGGGAGAGAGAGGGGTGTATTGAGAGGGGTCAGACAGTGGGAGACAGAGAGAGGGGGACAGAGAGAGGGGGGACAGAGAGAGTGGGACACAGAGAGGGGGAACAGAGAGAGGGGGACAGAGGGTGGGGGACAGAGTGTGGGTCACAGAGAGAGGGGGACAGAGAGATGGGTCAGAGAGGGGGGGACAGAGAGAGGGGGACAAAGAGACGGGGAACAGAGAGAGGGGCCAGAGAGTGGGGGACAGAGAGAGGGGGACAGAGAGTGAGGGCAGAGAGAGGGGGGACATAGAGTGGGGGACAGAGAGAGGGGGACAGAGAGTGGGGGATGGAGAGAGTGGGGGACAGAGGGGGGACGAGGGAGAGAGTGGGGGACAGAGGGGGCAACGGGTAGACAGAGAGGGAGGTGACAGAGAGAGGAGGGAGTGAGAGGGGGACACAGAGACGGTGGGACAGAGAGAGCGTGGGGACAGAGAGGGGGACAGAGAGAAAGGTGGACAGAGATAGAGGGACAGAGAGAGGGGGTACAGAGAGAGGGGGACAGAGAGAGGTGGACAGAGATAGGGGGACAGAGAGAGAGGGGGTACAGAGAGAGGGGGACAAAGAGCGGGGGACAGAGAGAGAGGGGACAGAGAGAACGGGTGAGAGAGGGGAGACAGAGAGCAGGGGGATAGAGAGAGGGAGACAGAGAGTGGGGGACAGAGAGTAGGGGATGAAGAGAGTGGGGGACAGAGGGGGCACGGGGTACAGAGAGAGTTGTGATAGAGAGAGGACGGAGGGAGAGGGGGACACAGAGACAGGGGGACAGAGAGAGGTGGGACAGAGAAAGGGGCACAGAGAGGGAGACAGAGAGAGAGGGGGACAGAGAGAGAGGGATAGAGGGGGGGGACAGAGAGAGTGAGGGGACAGAGAGAGGGGGTACATAGAGAGGGCTGCGACCGAGAAAGCGGGAAGGGGTATCCAGAGAGGGGGGTCAGAGAGAGGGGTGACAGAGAGAGTGTGACAGAGAGGGGAGAGACGGAGATGGGGGACAGATATAGGGGCAGAGGGAGGGGGAACAGAGAGAATGGGGACAGGGAGAAGGGGGGCAGAGAGAGAGGGGTGGACGGAGAGATAGGGACAGAGGGAGAGGAGGATACAGAGTGAGAGGGTTGGACAGAGAGAATGGGAACAGAGAGGAGTGTGACAGAGGGAGGGGGGACAGAGAGGGGGGACAGAGAAGGGAGGGATGGAGAGGGGCACAGAGAGAAGGCGAACAGAGAGAGGGGGACAGAGAGAGAGGAGGACAGAGACAGAGGGGACGGAGGGGGGAGCAGAGAGAGAGGTGACGGAGGGGGGAGCAGAGAGAGAGGGGACGGAGGGGGGAGCAGAGAGAGAGGGACATAGAAGGGGGACAGAGAGGGGGGATAGAGAGAGGGGGGACAGAGAGAGGGGGCAGAGAAGGGAGAGACGGAGAGGGGGACAGAGAGAGGTGGGTCAGAGAGGGGAGGGATGGAGAGGGGGACAGAGAGAGAGGGTGAACAGAGAGAGAATTCAAAAGTTCAGAAAGTTCTCCCTCAGTACCTCAGATGGTGCTAAATCAGCACCTCAGACAGTGCCTCCTCAACACCTCAGAAAGTGCTCCCTCAATTCGTCAGAAAGTGCTCCCTCAGTACGTCTGAAACTGCTCCCTCAATACCTCAGAAATTACTCGCTCAATACCTCAGAAAGTGCCCCATCAATACATCAGCTCGTGCACACTCAGTACCTCATACAGTGCTTCCTCAATAGCTCAGATAGTGCTTCCTCAACACCTCAAATAGTGCTCCCTCAGTACCTCAGAACGCGCTCCCTCAGTACCTCAAATAGTGGGCTCCCTCAGTACTCACATGGTGCTTCCTCGTTACCTCAGATAGTACTCCCTCAATACCTCAGAAAGTGCTCCCTCAATACCTCAGATAGTGCACGCTCAGTACCTCAGACAGTGCTTCCTCAGTACCTCAGACAGTGGTCCCTCAATACCTCAGAAATTACTCGCTCAATACCTCAGAAAGTGCCCCATCAATACATCAATACCAAGGGGACATAAATTTAAGGTGAAGGGTAGAAGGTATAGGGGAGATGTCAGGGGTGGGTTCTTTACCCAGAGAGTGGTGGGGGCATGGAATGCGCTCCCCGTGGGAGTGGTAGAGTCAGAATCATTGGCGACCTTTAAGCAGCATTTGGATAGGTACATGGATGGCTGCTTAATCTAGGTTAGAGGTTCGGCACAACATCGTGGGCCGAAGGGCCCATTCTGTGCTGTATTGTTCTATGTTCTATGTTATATGTAGGAGGGAGGGTGGGTCTCTATATTTTGCCTCCACAGTGCTTCCTCAATACCGCAGAAACTACTCGCTCAATTCCTCAGATAATGCACACTCAGGACCACAGAAAGTGCTCTCTCAAACCTCAGAAAGTGCTCCCTCAGTACCTCAGGTAGTGCTTCCTTAATACCTCAGAAAGTGCTCCCTCAGTACCTCAGAGAGTTCTTCCTCAGTACATCAGATAGTGCTTGCTCAATACCTCAGATTGTGCTCCCTGAATACCTCAGATAGTGCTTCCTCAAATCCTCAGAAATTGCTCCATCAATACCTCAATAGTGCTTCCTCAATACCTCAGAAAGTGCACCCTTAATATCTCAGAAAGTGCTCCATCAGTAGCTCAGAATGTGCCCCCTCATTACCTCAGATAGTGCTTCTGTGAAGGGAGGGGGAGAAAGAGACAGAGAGAAAGTTCACTTTTCAATCCAGTGATTTCTGCGCGAAAGTTCCTTCAGAACAGACCGTTTTGAGGAAGAGTCACTTGAAATGGGAATTGTTCCTCTCTCTCTTCACCGTTGCTACCTGCTGAATTGTGCTGAATTTCCCCACCATCTGTTTACTTGAGAACTTCACCTGATCCAAGTGTCACTGAGTAATTCAGTCTGTGTTCAATGCCCTGAGGCTGCTACTGTTGCAAGTTGACAAACAGGTTTAAGGCTGTGGTAAAATCAATGACTGCAGATGCTGGAAACCAGATTCTGGATTAGTGGTGCTGGAAGAGCACAGCAGGTGTGCAGGTTTAAGGCTGTGTAAGGTATTGTATTCGGAGTGCTTGATACATGGGAGAACAGATACAGAACAAAGGCACACTGAAATGTTAGGTCTGAGCTGTTCCTTCTGAACTAACACCACAAAATTACATTGATCAGGATCTTTGTGAAGTGCCTTTGTCAAGTGACCCTTCCTCAAAACGGTCTGTTCTGAAGGAACTTTCCTGCAGAAATCACTGGATTAAAAGGTAAACTTTCTCTCTGTCTCTTTCTCCCTCTCCCCTCAGAGATGCTGCCGGACATGCTTAGCTTCTTCAGCAATCTCTGTATTGATGTTTCAGGTGTCCAGCGCGTCCGTACATATTGATTTTAGTGTTGAATTCTCAAGCTTGCTCTGTTCAAGGGATTGAATCCCTCTGCTACAAGTGGGGTTCAGCTACCACAGCTAACAGGTTCATGATGCCAACATTGTTGGTTCAATCTCTATCATGTCTGAAATTACCATGAAGTCCCCAGCTTCTCATCCTCGCCCCTTACCTGAGGTGTGTGAACCACCAGGCCTCTCCCTCTGACAAGACAGCAGCTCTCGGGTCCTCCTAGTCTATATTATCTTCCCAACGTTAAAAAGGCACTCCAGTAAGAGAGCTCTTCACATGGTTCAGGTCAAACTCCTGGAGTTCCCTCCCTAACATCACTGTGGGACACCCAAGGACTGCAGCAGGAGAGTACACCCCACCCCGACCTTCCAGGCAACTATTAGAGGGTGTGGGAATTACAAGCAAGCCACATTTGAAAATAGGTTTTATAACAGGGTCACGGTGGATGGTCACTAACTCTGTTTCTTTACCTCTGTTGAAATCAGAGTAATGAAGAAGCTAAGGGTTGGTTGAAAAGGACAATGATAGCCTTTCATAGGTTGGTGTTTATTAGAGTTTGTATCGACAGTATGAATGTTTGAGCACTTATTCAAGGGCATGCAGGTAGCTGCCAGAGGAAGTGATGGGGGCTGGGATAATTGCGACATTTCAAAGGCATCACGATGAGTATGTGAATAGGAAGGGTTTAGAGGGATATCAGCCAAGTGCTAGCAAATGGAATGAAATAAGATGAGAATATCTGGTTGGTATGGACGAGTTGGACAGGAGGGACTGGTTCCATGCTCTGCATCTCTGTGACTCTGTGCCTCTGAATCATCTATTGCAGAGAGTTTCAGACAGGCCTTAGTTCGTGTTTCTCTCTCATGCTTCCTCAGAATCTGCAAACCCTATGTCTCTATATTTCCCAAGAAATAAAGAGGGTCAGTACCGAGGGAGTGCTGCACTGGCAGAGGGTCAGGACTGAGGGAGTGCCGCACTGTCAGTGGGTCAGCACTGAGGGAGTGCTGCACTGTCAGAGGATCAGTACTGAGGGAGTGCTGCACTGTCAGAGGGTCAGCACTGAGGGAGCGCTGCACTGTCCGAGGGTCATTATTGAGGGAGTGCTGCACTGTTAGAGGGACATTACTGAGGGAGTTCTGCACTGTCAGAGGGTCATTACTGAGGGAGTGCTGCATTGTCAGAGGGTCAGTACTGAGAGAGTGCTGCAATGTCAGAGTGTCAGTACTGAGGGAGTGCCACACTGTCAGAGGGTCAGCACTGAGGGAGTGCTGCACTGTCAGAGGATCAGTACTGAGGGAGTGCTGCACTGTCAGAGGGTCAGCACTGAGGGAGCGCTGCACTGTCCGAGGGTCATTATTGAGGGAGTGCTGCACTGTTAGAGGGTCATCACTGAGGGAGTTCTGCACTGTCAGAGGGTCATTACTGAGGGAGTGCTGCATTGTCAGAGGGTCAGTACTGAGAGAGTGCTGCAATGTCAGAGTGTCAGTACTGAGGGAGTGCCACACTGTCAGAGGGTCAGTACTGAGGGAGTGCTGCAATGTCAGAGTGTCAGTACTGAGGGAGTGCCACTCTGTCAGAGGGTCATTACAGAGGTAGTGCTGCACCGTCCGAGGGTCACGACTGAGGGAGCGCTGCACTATCCGAGGGTCATTACTGAGGGAGTGTTGCACTGTCAGAGTGTCATTACTGAGGGAGTGCCACACTGTCAGAGGGTCAGTACTGAGGGAGTGCTGCACTGTCAGAGTGTCAGTCCTGAGGGAGTGCCACACTGTCAGAGTGTCAGTCCTGAGGGAGTGCCACACTGTCAGAGGGTCATTACAGAGGGAGGGCCGCACTGTCAGAGGGTCATTACAGAGGGAGTGCTGCACTGTTTGAGGGTCAGTACTGAGGGTTCACCACACTGTCAGAGTGTCAGTACTGAGGGAGGGCCACACTGTCAGAGGGTCAGTACTGAGGGAGTGCTGCACTGTCAGAGGATCAAATTGAGGGAGTGCCACACTGTCAGAGGGTCAGTACTAAGGGAGTACCACACTGTCAGAGGGTCAGTACTGAGGGTGTGCCACACTGTCAGAGTGTCAGTACTGAGGGAGTGCCACACTGTCAGAGTGTCAGGACTGAGGGAATGATTCACTGTCAGAGGGTCAGTACTGAGGGAATGCAACACTGTGAGAGGGTCACTACTGAGGGTGTGCCTCACTGTCAGATGGTCAGTACTGAGGGAGTGCTGTACCGACAGAGGGTCAGTACTGAGGGAGTGCTCCACTGTCAGAGGGGTCAGTACTGAGGGAGTGCCACACTGTCAGAGGGTCAGTACTGAGGGAGTGCCACACTGTCAGAGGGGCATTACTGAGGGAGTGCTGCGCAGTCAGAGGGTCAGTACTGAGGGAGTGCTGCACTGTCAGAGGGGTCAGTACTGAGGGAGTGCCACACTGTCAGAGGGGCATTACTGAGGGAGTGCTGCACCGTCACAGGGTCAGTAACGAGGGAGTGTCACACTGTCAGACGGTCAGCACTGAGGGAATGCCACACTGTCAGAGTTTCAGTACTGAGGGAGTGCTTCACTGTCAGAGGGTCAGTACTGAGGGAGTGCCACACTGTCAGATGGTCAGTACTGAGGGAGTGCCACACTGACAGAGGGTCAGTACTGAGGGAGTGCCGCACTGTCAGAATGTCAGGACTGAGGGAGTGCTTTACTGTCAGAGTGTCAGTACTGAGGGAGTGATGCACTGTCAGAGGGTCTGTAATGAGGGAGTGCTGCAATGTCAGAGGGTCAGTACAGAGTAAGTGCTGCACTGTCAGAGTGTCAGTACTGAGGGAGTGCCACACTGTCAGAGGGTCAGTATTGAGGGAGTGCTGCACTGTCAGAGGGTCAGCACTGAGGGAGCGCTGCACTGTCAGATGGTCAGTACTGAGGGAGTGCTGTACCGACAGAGGGTCAGTACTGAGGGAGTGCTCCACTGTCAGAGGGTCTGTAATGAGGGAGTGCTGCAATGTCAGAGGGTCAGTACAGAGTAAGTGCTGCACTGTCAGAGTGTCAGGACTGAGGGAATGATTCACTGTCAGAGGGTCAGTACTGAGGGAATGCAACACTGTGAGAGGGTCACTACTGAGGGTGTGCCTCACTGTCAGATGGTCAGTACTGAGGGAGTGCTGTACCGACAGAGGGTCAGTACTGAGGGAGTGCTCCACTGTCAGAGGGGTCAGTACTGAGGGAGTGCCACACTGTCAGAGGGTCAGTACTGAGGGAGTGCCACACTGTCAGAGGGGCATTACTGAGGGAGTGCTGCGCAGTCAGAGGGTCAGTACTGAGGGAGTGCTGCACTGTCAGAGGGGTCAGTACTGAGGGAGTGCCACACTGTCAGAGGGGCATTACTGAGGGAGTGCTGCACCGTCACAGGGTCAGTAACGAGGGAGTGTCACACTGTCAGACGGTCAGCACTGAGGGAATGCCACACTGTCAGAGTTTCAGTACTGAGGGAGTGCTTCACTGTCAGAGGGTCAGTACTGAGGGAGTGCCACACTGTCAGATGGTCAGTACTGAGGGAGTGCCACACTGACAGAGGGTCAGTACTGAGGGAGTGCCGCACTGTCAGAGTGTCAGGACTGAGGGAGTGCTTTACTGTCAGAGTGTCAGTACTGAGGGAGTGATGCACTGTCAGAGGGTCAGCACTGAGGGAGCGCTGCACTGTCCGAGGGTCATTATTGAGGGAGTGCTGCACTGTTAGAGGGTCATCACTGAGGGAGTTCTGCACTGTCAGAGGGTCATTACTGAGGGAGTGCTGCATTGTCAGAGGGTCAGTACTGAGAGAGTGCTGCAATGTCAGAGTGTCAGTACTGAGGGAGTGCTTCACTGTCAGAGGGTCAGTACTGAGGGAGTGCCACACTGTCAGATGGTCAGTACTGAGGGAGTGCCACACTGACAGAGGGTCAGTACTGAGGGAGTGCCGCACTGTCAGAGTGTCAGGACTGAGGGAGTGCTTTACTGTCAGAGTGTCAGTACTGAGGGAGTGATGCACTGTCAGAGGGTCTGTAATGAGGGAGTGCTGCAATGTCAGAGGGTCAGTACAGAGTAAGTGCTGCACTGTCAGAGTGTCAGTACTGAGGGAGTGCCACACTGTCAGAGGGTCAGTATTGAGGGAGTGCTGCACTGTCAGAGGGTCAGCACTGAGGGAGCGCTGCACTGTCAGATGGTCAGTACTGAGGGAGTGCTGTACCGACAGAGGGTCAGTACTGAGGGAGTGCTCCACTGTCAGAGGGTCTGTAATGAGGGAGTGCTGCAATGTCAGAGGGTCAGTACAGAGTAAGTGCTGCACTGTCAGAGTGTCAGGACTGAGGGAATGATTCACTGTCAGAGGGTCAGTACTGAGGGAATGCAACACTGTGAGAGGGTCACTACTGAGGGTGTGCCTCACTGTCAGATGGTCAGTACTGAGGGAGTGCTGTACCGACAGAGGGTCAGTACTGAGGGAGTGCTCCACTGTCAGAGGGGTCAGTACTGAGGGAGTGCCACACTGTCAGAGGGTCAGTACTGAGGGAGTGCCACACTGTCAGAGGGGCATTACTGAGGGAGTGCTGCGCAGTCAGAGGGTCAGTACTGAGGGAGTGCTGCACTGTCAGAGGGGTCAGTACTGAGGGAGTGCCACACTGTCAGAGGGGCATTACTGAGGGAGTGCTGCACCGTCACAGGGTCAGTAACGAGGGAGTGTCACACTGTCAGACGGTCAGCACTGAGGGAATGCCACACTGTCAGAGTTTCAGTACTGAGGGAGTGCTTCACTGTCAGAGGGTCAGTACTGAGGGAGTGCCACACTGTCAGATGGTCAGTACTGAGGGAGTGCCACACTGACAGAGGGTCAGTACTGAGGGAGTGCCGCACTGTCAGAGTGTCAGGACTGAGGGAGTGCTTTACTGTCAGAGTGTCAGTACTGAGGGAGTGATGCACTGTCAGAGGGTCTGTAATGAGGGAGTGCTGCAATGTCAGAGGGTCAGTACAGAGTAAGTGCTGCACTGTCAGAGTGTCAGTACTGAGGGAGTGCCACACTGTCAGAGGGTCAGTATTGAGGGAGTGCTGCACTGTCAGAGAGTCAGTGCAGAGGGAGTGCTGCACTGTCAGAGGGGTCAGTACTGAGGGAGAGCTGCACTGTCAGAGGGTCAGTGCAGAGGGAGTGCTGCACTGTCAGAGGGGTAAGTACAGAGGGAGTGCTGCACTGTCAGAGGGGTCAGTATTGAGGGAGTGCTGCACTGTCAGAGGGTCAGTGCAGAGGGAGTGCTGCACTGTCAGAGGGGTCAGTACTGAGGGAGTGCTGCACTGTCAGAGGGTCAGTGCAGCGGAAGTGCTGCACTGTCAGAGGGGTCAGTACTGAGGGAGTGCTGCACTGTCAGAGGGTCAGTACTGAGCGAGTGCTGCACTGTCAGAGGGTCAGTACTGATGGAGAGCCGCACTGTCAGAGGGTCTGTACTGAGGGAGTGCTGCGCTGTCAGTTGGTCAGTACTGCGGGAGTGCTGCACTGTCAGAATGTCAGTACTGAGGGATTGCTGCACAGTCAGAGGGTCAGTACTGATGGAGTGCCACACTGTCAGAGGGGTCAGCACTGCGGGAGTGCTGCACTGTCAGAATGTCAGTACTGAGGGAGTGCTGCACTGTCAGAGGGTCAGTACTGAGGGAGCGCTGCACTGTCAGAGGGTCAGTACTGAGGGAGTGCTGCACTGTCAGAGGGGTCAGTACTGAGGGAGTGCCACACTGTCAGAGGGTCAGTACTGAGATAGTGTTGCTCTGTCAGAGGGGTCATTACTGAGCGAGTGCCACACTGTCAGAGCATCAGTACTAAGGGATTGTCACACTGTCAGAGGGTCAGTACTGAGGGAGCGCTACACTTCCAAACAGTTAGTGCTGAGAGAGTGCTACAGTGGAAAAGGGTCAGTAGAGAGAGAGTGCTGCACTCTCAGCGGTTCAGTACTGAGGGAGAGTCACACTGTCAGGGGGTCAACACTGAGGGAGTGTCACACTGTCGGAGGTTCAGTGCTGAGGGAGTGCTGCATTGCCAGAGGGTCAGTACTGAGGGAGTGCCACACTGTCAGAGGGGTCAGCGCTGAGGGAGTGCTGCAATGTCAGAGTATCAGCACTGGGGGAGTGTCACAGTGTCAGATGGTCAGTACAGACGGAGTGCTACACTCCCAAAGGGTCAGTACAGAGGGAGTGCAACACTGTCAGAGGGTCAGTGCTGAGGGAGTGCAACACTGTCAGAGGGTCAGTACTGAGGGAGTGCTGCACTGTCAGAGGGTCAGCACTGAGGGAGTGCTGCACTGTCAGAGGGTCAGTACTGAGGGAGTGCTGCAATGTCAGAGGGTCAGCACTGAGGATGTGCCGCAATGTTAGAGGGTCAGTACTGAGGGGGTGCTGCACTGTAAGAGGGGTCAGTGCTGAGAGAGTGCTGGACTGTCAGAGGGTCAGTACTGACTGAGTGTGGCACTGTCAGAGGGTCAGTACTGAGAGAGTGCTACAATAAAAAAGGATAAGTACTGAAGGAATGCTGCACTGCTCAACGGTCTATCCTGAGGTAGTGCTGCAATGTAACAGGGTCAGCACTGAGGGAGTGCCACACTGTCAGAGGGTCAGTACTGAGATAGTGTTGCTCTTTCAGAGGGGTCATTACTGTGTGAGTGCCACACTGTCGGAGCATCAGTACTAAGGGATTGTCAAACTGTCAGAGGGTCAGTACTGAGGGAGCGCTACACTTCCAAACAGTCAGTGCTGAGTGAGTGCAACACTGCAAAAGGGTCAGTACAGAGAGAGTGCTGCACTGTCAGGGGGTCAACACTGAGGGAATGCCACACTGTCAGAGGTTCAGTGCTGAGGGAGTGCTGCACTGCCAGAGTGTCAGTACTGAGGGAGTGCCACACTATCAGAGGGGTCAGCGCTCAGGGAGTGCTGCACTGTCAGATGGTCAGTACAGACGGAGTGCTGCACTGCCAGAGTGTCAGTACTGAGGGAGTGCCACACTATCAGAGGGGTCAGCGCTCAGGGAGTGCTGCACTGTCAGATGGTCAGTACAGACGGAGTGCTGCAATGTCAGAGGGTCAATACTTAGGGAGTGTCACACTATCAGAGGGTCAGCACTGAGGGAGTGTCCCACTGTCAGTGGGTCAGTGCTGAGGGAGTGCTATCGTGCCAAAGGGTCAGTACAGAGGGAGTGCAACACTGTTAGAGGGTCAGCACTGAGGGAGTGCTGCAATGTCAGAGGGTCAGCACTGAGGGAGTGCTGCATTGTCAGAGGGTCAGTACTGAGCGAGTGCTACACTGCCAGAAGGCCAGTAATGAGGGAGTGCTACACTGCTGGAGGTTCAGTAATGAGGGAGTGCTACACTGTCAGAGGGTCAGTACTGAGGGAGTGCTGCACTGTCAGAGGGTCAGTACTGAGGGCGTGCTGCACTGTCCGAGGTTTAGAACAGACGGAGTGCTGCAATGTCCGAGGGTCAGTACTTAGGAAGTTTCACACTATCAGAGGGTCAGCACTGAGGGAGTGTCACACTGTCAGTGGGTCAGTGCTGAGGGAGTGCTACACTGCCAAAGGGTCAGTACAGAGGGAGTGCAACACTGTCAGAGGATCAGTGCTGAGGGAGTGCTGCACTGTCAGAGGGTCAGTACTGAGGGAGTGCTGCACTGTTAGAGTGTCAGCACTGTGGGAGTGCCTCAGTGTCAGAGTGACAGTATTGAGGGAGTGCTGCACTGTCAGAGGGTCAGTACTGAGGGAGTGCTGCAATGTCCGAGGGTCAGTACTTAGGAAGTTTCACACTATCAGAGGGTCAGCACTGAGGGAGTGTCACACTGTCAGTGGGTCAGTGCTGAGGGAGTGCTACACTGCCAAAGGGTCAGTACTGAGGGAGTGCTGCACTGTTAGAGTGTCAGCACTGTGGGAGTGCCTCAGTGTCAGAGGGTCAGTACTGAGGGCGTGCTGCACTGTCCGAGGGTCAGAACAGACGGAGTGCTGCAATGTCCGAGGGTCAGTACTTAGGAAGTTTCACACTATTGAGGGAGTGCTGCACTGTCAGAGTGATAGTATTGAGGGAGTGCCACACTGTGAGAGAGTCAGTACTGAGGCAGTGCTGCACTGTGAGAGTGTCAGTACTGATGGAGTGCTTCCCTGTCAGAGGGTCAGTGCTTCGGGATTGTCACACTGCCAGAGGGTGAATACTGAGCGACTGCTGCACTGTCATAGGGTCAGCACTGAGGGAGTGCTGCAATGTCAGAGGGTCAGTACTGAGGGAATGCTACACTGATAGAGGGTGAGTAATGAGGGAGTGCTACACTGCTGGAGATTCAGTAATGAGGGAGTGCTACACTGTCAGAGGGTCAGTATTGAGGGAGTGCTGCACTGTCAGAGGGGTCATTACTGAGCGAGTGCCACACTGTCAGAGCATCAGTACTAAGGGATTGTCACACTGTCAGAGGGTCAGTACTGAGGGAGCGCTACACTTCCAAACAGTTAGTGCTGAGTGAGTGCTACAGTGGAAAAGGGTCAGTAGAGAGAGAGTGCTGCACTGTCAGCGGTTCAGTACTGAGGGAGTGTCACATTGTCAGGGGGTCAACACTGAGGGAGTGTAACACTGTCGGAGGTTCAGTGCTGAGGGAGTGCTGCATTGCAAAGTGTCAGTACTGAGGGAGTGCCACACTGTCAGAGGGGTCAGCGCTGAGGGAGTGCTGCAATGTCAGAGGGTTAGTACTGAGGGAGTGCTACACTGCCAGAGGGCCAGTAATGAGTGAGTGCAACACTGTCAGAGGGTCAGTGCTGAGGGAGTGCTGCACTATCAGAGGGTCAGTACTGAGGGAGTGCTGCACTGTTAGAGTGTCAGCACTGTGGGAGTGCCTCAGTGTCAGAGGGTCAGTGCTGAGGGAGTGCTGCACTGTCAGAGGGTCAGTACTGAGGGAGTGCTGCACTGTCAGAGGGTCAGCACTGAGGGAGTGCTGCAATGTCAGAGGGTTAGTACTGAGGGAGTGCTACACTGCCAGAGGGCCAGTAATGAGGGAGTGCAACACTGTCAGAGGGTCAGTGCTGAGGGAGTGCTGCACTGTCAGGGGGTCAGTACTGAGGGAGTGCTGCAATGTCAGAGGGTCAGCACTGAGGGAGTGCTGCAATGTCAGAGGGTTAGTACTGAGGGAGTGCTACACTGCCAGAGGGCCAGTAATGAGGGAGTGCAACACTGTCAGAGGGTCAGTGCTGAGGGATTGTTGCACTGTCAGAGGGTCAGTACTGAGGGAGTGCTGCAATGTCAGAGGGTCAGCACTGAGGGAGTGCTGCAATGTCAGAGGGTTAGTACTGAGGGAGTGCTACACTGTCAGAGGGCCAGTAATGAGGGAGTGCAACACTGTCAGAGGGTCAGTGCTGAGGGAGTGCTGCACTGTCAGAGGGTCAGTACTGAGGGAGTGCTGCACTGTTAGAGTGTCAGCACTGTGGGAGTGCCTCAGTGTCAGAGTGACAGTATTGAGGGAGTGCTGCACTGTCAGAGGGTCAGTACTGAGGGAGTCCTGCACTGTCAGAGTGACAGTATTGAGGAAGTGCTGCACTGTCAGAGTGATAGTTTTGAGGGAGTGACACACTGTGTGAGAGTCAGTACTGAGGCAGTGCTGCACTGTGAGAGTGTCAGTACTGATGGAGTGCTGCCCTGTCAGAGGGTCAGTGCTTCGGGATTGTCACACTGCCAGAGGGTCAATACTGAGCGAGTGCTGCACTGTGAGAGGGTCAGCACTGAGGGAGTGCTGCAATGTCAGAGGGTCAGTACTGAGGGAGTGCTGCAATGTCAGAGGGTCAGTACTGAGGGAGTGCTACACTGCCAGAGGGTCAGTAATGTGGGAGTGCTACACTGCTGGAGATTCAGTAATCAGGGAGTGCTACACTGTCAGAGGGTTAGTATTGAGGGAGTGCTGCACAGTCAGAGGGTCAGTACTGAGAGAGTGTTGCAATGTCAGAGGGTCAGCACTGAGGGAGTGCTGCAATGTCAGAGGGTCAGTACTGAGGGAGTGCTACACTGCCAGAGGGCCAGTAATGAGGGAGTGCTACACTGCTGGAGATTCAGTAATGAGGGATTGCTGCACTGTCTGAGGGTCAGTACTGAGAGAGTGCTGCAATATAAAAGGGTAAGTACTGAAGGAATGCTGCACTGCTAAACGGTCTGTACTGAGGGAGTGCTGCAATGTCACAGTGTCAGCACTGTGGGAGTGCCACACTGTCAGAGGGTCAGTACTGAGATAGTGTTGCTCTGTCAGAGGGGTCATTACTGAGCGAGTGCCAAACTGTCAGAGTATCAGCACTGAGGGAGTGTCACACTGTGAGAGGGTCAGCACTGAGGGAGTGCTGCACTGTCGGAGGGTCACATTGAGGGAGTGCTGCACTGTCAGAGGTTCAGTACTGAGGGAGTGCTGCAATGTCAGAGGGTCAGTACTGAGGGAGTGTTGTAATGTCAGAGAGTCAGTACTGAGGGAGTCCCACACTGTCAGAGGAGTCAGTACTGAGGGAGTGGCACACTGTCAGAGGGTCAGTACTGAGGGAGCGCTGCAATGTCAGAGGGTCAGTACTTAGGGAGTGCAGCACTGTCAGAGGGTCATTACTGAGGGAGTGCTGGACTGTCAGGGTGTCACTTCTGAGGGAGTGCTGCCCTGTCAGGCGGTCAGTCTGAGGGAGGGATGCACTGTCAAAGGGTCATTACTGAGGGAGTGCTGCACTGTCAAATGGTCAATACTGAGGGAGGGCTGCACTGTCAGGGGGTCACTACTGAAGGAGTGCTGCGCTGTCAGGGGGTCAGTACTGAGGGAGTGCTGCACTGTCAGAGGGTCATTACTGAGGGAGGCTGCACTGTCAGGGGGTCAGTACTGAAGGAGTGCTGCGCTGTCAGGGGCTCACTACTAAAGGAGTGCTGGTCTGTCAGGGGGTCAGTCTGAGGGAGTGCTGCGCTGTCAGGGGGTCAGTCTGAGGGAGTGCTGCACTGTCAGGGGGTCAGTAATGAAGGATTCCTGCAATGTCAGAAGGTCCATATGGGTGCAGCGTTGTACTGTCAGAGGGTCATTACTGAGGGAGCGCTACACTGTCAGCGCATCAGTCTGGGGGATACCTGCATTGTAAGAAGGTCAGTACTGAGTGAGTGCCACACTATCAGATGGGCTGAAAGACCTAGATTCTTCTCCGATGTCTTGTGGTCTAAGAGGAATATCCGAAATTGTTCAGTATATTTCTGCCTCTGCATCCTACATACCCTGCTCAGCAATGATTCCCACGTCCAGATTCCAGAGACTATGTTCAAACAGACCATATTTAATTGGATATTGAACCTGAAGAGGTACCACCCTCTTTTCCCAGGGATCGAGTTTTTGTTTTATGCCTCAGCTTCCGTGTGCTCATCCCAAATGAATCCCACTGCTCCACACTCAGCACAATCGTGTGTTCCTTATTTATGAGCTTCCCAATGCTAATCCACATCCAGAATGACATCCCACACTCCTCTCAATCGTATCGCAGGCTAATTGCCTGGGAGAGAGGAATGCTAAGAGGGGAAATAAAACTCTGAATGTACCTTACAGTGACATTAAGGGTGAATTGCTAATGAGAGAAACACAGTGAGATTTTGTGCATGGACCCAGAGGCTAACGTGAATGAATGCATTTTGTCAGTGCTCATTGGGACAGGGTTGATATGAAATCGTGGAGATGCTCTGTGATACAATTAAATGAATGAGCATATAAAGAGAGAGATGGTTTTGAGTGGTCTGGCCTTCTTCCAACCCAATAAATCTCCAAAGACAGTGGAAATGTATCTCACTTTACCGAATGAGGTGATGGAGGAAGTAGCAGGTACACTTGCAAACATTTTCAAATCCCGTCTGGCCACCGGAGAGGTGTCGTCGGACTGACCATGTGGTACTGTTATTCAAGAAGGAGCATGGGATATACCAGGCAGCTACAGGCCAGTCAGGCTAATATCGTGGGTGGGACGTCTGTTGGAAGCAATTTTGGGAGAGAGAATTAATCAGCATTTAAAGAGACTGGAGTTCATGAAGAACAGTCAGAATGGTTGTGTTAAGGAGGGGTCAGGTCTGACCAATGGGATTGCACTTTTTAAGGAGGTGGTCAGGTGTGTAAATAAGGGCAATACTTTCCTGTCATCTGCTTGGAGGTCAGTAAGGCTTTTATCAGGATCCATACTGGAAACTGATAGTGAACATACAAACTCAAGATCCAAGGAATTTGGCGCAGAATGCTGAGTGGCAGGAAGCAGACAGTGATGGCCCAGTTAGAAATCTCTGTCAGTTCATGTCTCACTATTGGGGTCTTACTGATGTGGTTGATAGAAAAGATTTAGATTTGAATGGTGGAGGGTTAATCATTGGGTTCATGAATGATATGAAGATTGGTTGGATGATAAATACTGAGGATGATAGCCTTAGATTACAGAAGGATGGAGATGGCCTTGTCAGATGGACCGATCAGTGGCAACGGGTGAGGTGCCTGAGGCTGGAGGGTGATTAATGATGGGCCATTATTGAAGTAAGGCTACAAGGAACAGCCATTGAACTATGGAGCTGTGAGCCTGATGGCAGTGGTGGGTAAGCTGTTGGAGGGCATTCTGAGAGACAATTCACATGCATTTGGAAAAGCAAGGATTGATTAGGGATGGTCAGCTTGGCTTTGTTTATGGAAATGATGTGTCCAACTTGATAGAGCTTTTGAAGGGATGACCAAGGAGACAGATGAGAAGGTTTCACATGGGAGACTGCTTAGTAACAGGTTAGATGACATGGCATCCAAGGAGAGAGGACAGCACAGTGTCTCAGTGGATTGATTCTAACTCCCGGTGACTGTCTGTGTGGAGTTTTCACATTCTCTCTGTATCTGTGCGGGTTCCCTCCAGGTGATTCCGTTTCATCCCACCGCCCAAAGATGCCATGGGAAATGCAGCATTACAGGGATAGAGTAGAGGATGTGAGTCTGGGTGGGATGCTGTTCAGACAGTCAGTGTGGAGCCATTGGACCGAATGGCTTGCTTCTATACTGTAGGAATTCTAAAATTAATCCAGAGAGACAAGTAATGTTCTGGGGACCTGGGCTCCAATCTTGGACAGGGGTGGATGTGGGTCCTTCCAGTCTGAAGGGGTTTAAACACAATCTGAGGGGGGAGCTGGGCTGCACCCTGAAATGTTGAGGATGTGAATGTTTTGTGGAGCTACTGTCTAAGGGGCTTTGGGGGTTAAATACAATAAAGTAACGCTTTCTTCGGTATTGAGGGAGAACATTCTGAGGTATTGAGGGAGAACTATCTGAGCTATTGAGGGAGCAATTTCTTAGGTATTTAGGGAGTACTATCTGAGGTACTGGGGGAGCACTATCTGAGGTATAGAGGGTGAACTATCTGCAATATTGAGGGAGAACTATCTGAGGTATTGAGAAAGCACTTTCTGAGGTATTGAGGGAGAATTATCTGAGGTATTGAGCGAGCACAATCTGAGGTATTGAGGGAGAACTATCTGGGGTATTAGAGACCACTATCTGAGGTACTGGGGGAGCACTATCCGACGTATTGAGGGAGAGCTATCTGGGGTATTCAGGGAGAACTATCTGAGGTACTGAGGGAGCACTATCTGAGGTATTGAGGGAGAACTATCTGGGGTATTAGGGACCACTATCTGAGGTACTGGGGGAGCACTATCTGACGTATTGAGGGAGAACTATCTGGGGTATTCAAGGAGAACTATCTGAGGTATTGAGGGAGCACTTTCTGAGGTATTGAGGGAGCAATATCTGAGGTACTGAGGGAAATATATCTGAGGTATTGAGGGAGCACTTCCTGAAGTATTGAGGGAGAACTATCTGAGGTAATGAGGGAGCACTATCTGAGGTAATGAGGGAGCACTGTCTGAGGTACTGAGCGAGCACTATCTGAGGCATTGAGGGAGCACTATCTGACGTATTGAGGTAAGACTATCTGGGTTATTCAGGGAGCACTATCTGAGGTACTGAGGGAGCACTATCTCGTGGTACAGAATGCAGAGGATAGAAAGGTACAGATGTAATTCCCTGATCATTTCCTCAGGGTCCCCGAGACACTCTGGTGTTGTAATTTGAAATGGAAGCCACTCCCCATTTCAGAAGATTCAGATCATTTTAAACAATCCGTGAAAGATAACAGCAGCATGTGTCTGAAACATGGTTTGGGGGAAAACTTTCATCAATCTATTGTTACTTGTTGCTTGGAGACGTTTTAGAAAAGCAGGCACCCAAACAGACTAACGCTGTCGATGCAAGAGGTGGTGTACAGGAAGATCCAACAAGTCCATCTGTAGCTGCTGTTTGTCTCCCTGGAGCAGTCATCATGTCAGATCAGGGTTCAGTCCTCAGAGAAATCATTTCTCCAGCAATACCTCAACCATGCCTTTACAGCCGTGTGTGTATGTGTGTGTGTGTGTGTGTGAGAGAGAGAGAGAGACAGAGAGAGAGAGAGAGAGAGACAGACTGCCCGTGTTTGTGTGTGTGAAAGAGTGGATGCATGTGCATCTCTGTGTGTCTGTATATGTGTGTGCGAGAGAGAAAGTGCATGTTCATGTGAGAGTGTGTGTGTGTATGTGTGTGTGTTTGAGGGAGTGTGTGTGTGTGTGTTTGAGGGAGTGTGCGTGTGTGTGTGTGTGTGTGCAATCTTATGAATATAAAATCCAGCTGCTGTTTCAGGTGAATTGGTCCTCGTGTCTCCAAAGACACAAAGGCTGCAAGAGTGAATTAACTGGGGGAAAGAGAGTGCTGTTCATTCCAGTGGGGATTCATCCAGTAAACCTTCCCCACACACTAACATCCCTCTGGCAATGCAGTGACTAGTCCTGCACACAGTGCCCCAGGTACAAACCAATGTAATGTCACCGTAGTCTTACCAGAGCATGGGACAGCTCCTCATTACAGAGTGGGGTCTGGTGGGGATTTAATCAGAGGGTCACCATGGCCCAACTGAGGGGAGAGGTTGGGAAGGAGAGTCCTTCAGGGTAACCCCAGCTGGTGTGGGAATTGAACACACGCTATTGGTTTTACTCTGCATTATAAACCAACTGACCTGCCAACTGAGCTAACTGACTTCACTCCAGGGGCATGCCCTGTATAACCCAATCATAGCCAGCCTGCATCTCAATAGGATCCAGGAGCAAGGCCATTCGCCCCCCACCCTAACCCAGAAGGGAGAGCACGGGAAGCTGATGAAGGAAACAAGCCCCTCCCATGTGGCCTTCTGAAATGGAGCTGGAGGACAAGGCAGACCTGGCCTGCTGTTTACTTCCCCGAGACTGGCCTGCTCCACCTTACAGTGAGAGACTGAGGGGAACCTCAAGGAGATTTCACTTCTCACTGAGAGGCTGCAACTCCAATCCAAATCAGACTGGTTCCCTCCGAGACTCACGGAAGAGTGCAGCACTCTACAGATCAGGGCCTTGTGGAGTCATAACCTCCAGTGTGGGGGCCAAGAGTTGGGCGGTAGTGTTAAGGACATAAGACCATCTGAAATAGGACCAGGAGGACACCATTCAGCCCATCGAGCCTGCTCTACTATTCAATAGGATCGTGGATGATTCAACATTTGATTTGGGAGCTGAAATTAGGACAACATAGAGACAGACAATCAAATTATTCTACCATGAGGAATCATCAGACGAGAACACACACACACACACAGACACACAAATTGTGGGATTCAGGCTGTCTGTGGGAACGGGGAGAGACAAAGGAGCAAAATGCTAGAGAGGGATCTGTTCCCACAGATTTCACTGCTTCCCTCTCTCTCTGCAGCTCTCATGTCTATTTCTGCGTTCCCAGTTCTCTCTCCCACATCTTTCCTTCAATCCCTCTCGCTCACCATCCTTCACATCTCTGTCCTGTTTACATTTCCCAGTAGATTCCCTTCCTCCTTTGTCACCTCACCAGGTTTTTCAGGAATGCTTAATCATTCAGTCTTTCACAAAACTAACACCTTGCTCATCTCTCTCTGCATCTGTCTCTCAGCTCTGTGGGATCTTGCTATTTCTGTCTGCACATCACTCTAGCAACATCATAGTCCCCACTACCACCCCACTCTCTCAGCTCTATCTCTCTGCTGTTGCAACTCCTCTCTCTCTCTCCCTGTCCTATATCTCTCCCTGAGATTTCTGTCTTGCTGTCTGCCTGAAATTCTCTCCCTGTCTTTCTCTCCACATTTTCACCTTGTATCTGTCTGACATTGTATTTCTCTTCCTGGAGTTTCACTCTCTCTCTCTCTCTCTCTGTCTGTCTCTGTCCTGCTCTTTCTCAGTTCTTCTCACTTCCTCTACCCCCCTCTGCCTGCCTGTCTTTCTCTTGTTCTCTCCCTCCCTCTCACTGTCTGTCCATCCATCTCTCTTTCTCTCCTGTAGTTTCTCTCCCTCTTTCTCCCTGGACCCCTCTGCTCTGTCCCAGTGACTGGGAGAAGGGGCATCGGGATGAGCTTGCCTCAGTGCCTGCTCTCTCTCAGGTTTTACCCCCACTGTAGGGGAGGAACATGAAGTACTTTTCTGAGTGAGTGTGAAATAGAGAAAAAGAAGACAGAAAGGGACACTGACAAAAAGAGAGAGAGACGTGGAGAGAATGGAGATGGAGAAAGTGGAGAGAGAGAAATGGGCACTAAGAGTCAGGGACGTGGAGTGAGAAAAGGACAGAGTGAGAGAGACAGGGAGAGACCAAGAGTGAGAAGGGCATATATTGAGGGAGAAGGACAGTGTGTGTACTTGGCGATGGCTTTCGAGTGGGATCTTGCTGTGCATTACAGCAGTCAGTGAAAAGGTGAATTAGTCTCTGCACTATGTCCTCCAGCCCAGGGGCTGTGAGTCTGCATGGGAAGGGGGAGAGTGGAAGACAAGGAGAGAGTGGGACAGCCAGAGACAGGGGGAGGGTTTGATGGGGTTTTGGGGTTGGTGGAGAAAGGAGGGGCTTTTGTCAGAGAGAGATGGAGGGAGGGATAGCATGTGATGCAAAATCTGAGACAGGGTGGAGAAGAGCTCTGCACAGGAAGTATAGTCAATGCGGCCATTCAGGGGCCAATCCTGAGGATCCTGAACAGGACCAGGATCATTTAATGGGGGAGGGGAGATGATGGGCAGAAAGGACTCCATCTGTGATGCAAACCTTCTGTAATTCTCGGACTGGGATCTTGCTGTGCATTAAAACAGTCAGAGGCCAGTCAGTCAACCCAGACTCATCTATCGGTGTGAGAAAGTGAGGACTGGAGATGCTGGAGAGTCAGAGTTACAAAGTGAGGAGCTGGGGAAGCACAGCAGGTCAGCCAGGAGAGTCGATGGTTCAGGCCTGACCTGCTGGGCTTTTCCAGCTCCACACTTTTCCACTCAACTCCCTCTGCCCCAGGGAGTGGGGCTCACAGCAATGTTGGGGGCAGCAAAATATTTGAGGGGGGCACAGTTGGTAAGGTAGGTATTTGGGAGGGAAGGTATTTGGGGAAGGGAATAAATTTGGGAGGAGAGTTAAAATGAGGGGCAAAATAAATTTAGTGGGTTTAAAATTGGGTGAGCACTTTCAAGTCTGAAACAAAGAAAAAGAGAAAGGGAGGGTGAGAAAAAGAGAGAGAGGTATAGAGAGTGGGGATGGAGAAGGGGGATGAGAGACAGATGGGGCAGAGACAGACAGTGAGAGGGAGGGTGTGAGAGAAAGGCAGATTGAGAGAAAGAGACAGACAGGGAGAGAGAAGGACAAAGAGAGAAGGGGAAGTCAGACTGAGACAAACAGGCGTTGAAGCATGGACAGACTGAAGGGGTGACACTCAGTATTCCAGTTGGTTCCAGCTCTCTCTCTCTCAATGGTTTTTCACTCTCCCTCTCTCCCATGCTCCTGAGGTTTCCTTCAGCTTGTCTCTCTCCCTCTCTCTCTCCCTCTCTCTGGATGGTGAGCTGGTCTTTGTCCCTTGCCATGTTGGTCACCTCAGAAAGCCTCCAGAAAATTCAAGAGATCAGTCTGCAGGTGATCCCTGGTTTTGTTCATTTCTGGATGGTTTCCCAGAACTTTCTATACTTCTGGCCAATTCAAAGAATCAGTTAATAGTTTGAAGCGTTGCTAATCATTTGGATGGCTTGTTCCTGTTAGTTTCTTTGTGTAGCAGGACCCGGTACCTTCCTGTCTGGGACCTCCTTTGTTTGGTGGAGACGTTATTAGGGATATGTCTGCCCAGGGGAACTGTTGCCTTTTACATTATGCTGATGGGTAACCATCTGGCTGCTGTCTGGCTTTTGTGATTTTGGAGTATAACTTGTCCAATATACCCAGCATCTCTTGTCTGTCTTACCTGTGTTTTAGCAAGGAGGCAGGAACATTTCACCCATTCCCCCTCCCCCACCCAGTCTTTTGAATAGAAAGAAGCTTATACAATGAATTACAAACCTAATTTTAAAAGCTGGTTATGTTTGTTGTCAGAGTAGCCTGCTATTTGAGCGAAAACCATTTTGTACATTGGTCAAACCGATTGTAATATGGCTGATAAGTGATATCATAGAATCCCTACAGAGCAGAAACAGGCCATTCAGCCCATCGAGTCCACAATGACCCTCTGAAGAGAATCCAACTCAGATCTATCCCCTGATGATATCTGTGAAACCCTGCATTTCCCATGGCTATTCCAGCTAACCTGAATATCCCTCGACACTACGGGCAATCTGTTAAAATCCCACCATTGAACAGTGGGTGAAAACCCATACAGATGCAGGGAGAATGTACAAACTCCACACAGACAGTCGCTCAGGAGTGGAATCAAACCCAGGTCTCTGGCGCTGTGAGGTAACAGTGCTAACCACTGAGCGACTGTGGCTCTCCTGACTGTTTCGACAAAACATATTCCGTTCTGAGAATCCACACAGAATTGTGTTGCATCGCCAACATCCGGTGAGCAGAATAAATGCAAGTGAATGAGACCTCCTGGCTCAAACTCCAGGAATTCCCTTCCTAAGGACATTGTGGGTCCACCACCTGCAACAGTTCCAGGAGGCAGCTCACCATCAAAACCAGCTCCCGAGCAGCTACGGACAGGCAATCAATACTGGGCCCAGACAGGAACACTCAAACACTGCAAATGAATGAAACTAAGGTGATCACCCGGGGAGTTCCATCTACCTTCCAGTCCCTGGGGGTGTATCCAGGCATTATTCACCATGATCAGACCCATCTGTTACAGCCTGCAATCCTAACCACCGGTATCCCGAGATATATCAAGGTGAGTGCAGTTAGGACCACAGCTTGATGTGAGAGGAGCCGAATTCGTTAATGACAGGCGATGGGAATGCCGTGGTATGGCCTGTTCCTTCACATTTAGGTAAGTGTGGTCCCTGTCAATGTCCCCTCTATCTCCACAGCATGTGGGAGGGAATCATGATAACCCATCCAAATACCTTTGTTAATATAATCCGATACTTTCGACTTCAAAGATCCCCATCCTAACATTGTCACTTGGGATAATTGGAATCCCTCATACCAGGCCCAGTGCCCCACCGAAAGTGTCCTTACAGCTGTCATTAACCCAGCCCTTGGTGAGCTGATGTAACTGACAGTGAGACATGTTCGTGTGGGTGTTCTCCTGGAACAAATATTTACGCTGTTTGTCACTAACCCGGGATGGGACTTTTCTCGAGCATTAAGGACCGCTGCCTTCATTTCATCATGGATGTCCCTCCCTCACTGTTGTCCCTCAGCGAGGGCTGAATGGCCTGGTGGACAAAGTCACATGGTGATTAATTTAGTTTGTTTGTCAGCATCCAGTCCGTGTATGACAGACTGTCGGTCTATCTCATCCAAAAATGTATCTGGGTTTGTGACAGGATCAAACAGAGTGGCCTTTTTGGTGCTGCCCACCAGCTTGGAGGCTGGAATGGCTGTTGTGTACGGAGTGAGACCATAAGCTGTTTGTCTCTGGGTAACCACATGATTCATGGAATCTGGGTCCGTCTGTGGGTCAGCGCTGGGGGCAAAAGGTGCTGTTACCTGGGAGAAAGGCAGTGGGATTCCCCATCCGTGGGAGGGTGTGGATGTGTCAGTGTGGGGTCTGTCATTATCTCCCTGGGGAGGTAGAACACCAAAGGCACACATTATCCCATTCTGGAAGGACCCCGGGTTCCCTCGGGATTGTATTTGCTCCTGACACCCCCTACTAGGGCCTGATGTGTGTTGTTCCATGTTGTAGGTGTACAGGACCCATGCAGCTGTTTGGAGATCATACACTGTCCTTCCAGATTGTCCATGTAACCTGAGGCTGCCTCCCCATCCCCAGAGACCCTCCTTTCACTGGAATGGGTTCTTCCCATGGAGTAGTCCCATGTGGGTGAGATTTTCCTACAACGTTCTGTCCTGCTCATTGTGTAGGAGACCTAGCTCTGTCACAGCCTGTAGTTTTCCCTGGGGTGACTTAATCCCAACTGCCTTATCCCAGCCGGGCTCCTCCAGGCTATCGGCAGTGCAGTGAGCTTTCCAGCTTCCTTTCCCAGATCTCTATGGGCATCTCACTACAGCTCCTGTGCCAGGAATCCTTCACAGCAAGGCTAGGCTGGCTTCCTGCCAAATTCTGCAGGACTGTTTCACATTTGTACCAGCTCGTGTTCCTATTGCTTTGGCTGTTTCTGTATTATGGGACACCAGGGTATATTCATAGAGTCATAGAGTTCTACAGCATGGAGACAGGCTCTTTGGCCCAAACTGGTCCATCCACACTAACCCCGTTTCCCTGCACTTGGCCCATATCCTTCCAATACGTTCCTATCCATGTATTTGTCCAAGTGCCTTTTAAATGTTATTAAATGTATCCTCCTTGACCACTTCCGCTGGTAGTTCATTCCGTATGTGTACCACCCTCTGGGTAAAAGCATTGTCCCTCAGGTTCCCTTTTAATCTTCCCCTTTCACCTCAAACTGATGCCCTTTCATCCTTGATTCCCCAAGCCTTGGATAAAGACTGAGTGCATTCACCCTATCCATGCCTCCCATGATCTTATACACCTCTATAAGGACACCCCTCAGTCTCCTGCACACTAAAGAAAATGTCCTTGCTTGTCCAACCTCTCACTATAACTGTCGAGTTGAGTTCTGGCAATATCCTTGTAAAATTCTTCTGGACTCTTCCAGTACAATAACATCCTTTGTATCGCAAGGTGGGCAAAACTGAACACAATATTCCAAGTGCGGCCTTACTAATATCCTGTACAACTACAACAGAACTTCCCAACTTCGATATTCCATGCCCTGACTGGTGAAGGGCCCAGTGTGCCAAAAGCCTTCTTCACTGCCCTGTCTCCCTGAGTTCAGAGAGCCGTGCTCCTGGAATCCAAGGTCCCTCTGTTCCACTACACTCCTTCAGGTCCTACCATTCACCATGAAACCCCAGTCTTGATGTGACTTTCCAAAATGTAAGATCTCGCACTTGTTTATATTAAACTCCATTTGCCATTTCTCAGCCCAATTCCCCAGCTGATCAAGGCCCTGTTGCAATTGCTGAGAACCTTCCTCACTTATTTTAGTGTAATCTGAAAACTTTATAATCATGCCTTAAACATCCTCATCCAAATCATTGATATAGATGACAAACAGCAATGGGTCTAGCACTGACCAGCTCAGTGGCACAATGGTTAGCACTGCTGCTTCACAGCACCGTGGATCTGGGTTCAATTCCAACCTCACAGGGTGGTCTGTGTGGGTTAGATTTCCTACAGTATGGAAACAGGCCGTTTGGCCTAACAAACCACACCGACCTGCTGAAGAGTAACCCACCCTGAGCCATTCTCCCTATTTAACAACTGCACCTAGCAATATGGGCAATTTAGTCTGGCCTGCGCATTTTTGGATTGTGGGAGAAAACCAGAGCACCCAAAGGAAACCCACACAGACACAGGGAGAATGTGGAAACTCCACACAGTCACCCGAGGCTGGGGTCGAACCTGGGTACCTGGCGCTGTGAGGCAGCAGTGCCAACCACTGAGCCACTATGCCACACCAACTGAGTTTGTATGTTCTCCCCATGTCTGCGTGGGTTTCCTCTGGGTGCTCCGGTTTCCTCCCACACTCCGAAGATGTGCAGGTCAGGTAAATTGGCAATGCTCAATTGCCGAGAATGTTCATGGATGTTTAAGTAAGTTGTATTAGTCAGGGGTTCATGTAGAGTAATAAAGTAGCGGAATGGGTTTGGGTGGAATAATCTTCAGAGGGCCAGTAGACTTGTTGGGCCGAAGGGCCTGTTTCCACAGAGGAGGGATTCTATGATTCTATGACCGCTGAGGCACACCAAGAGTCACAGGCCTCCAGTCTGACTGTTACCCTCTGCTTCCTACCATCAAACCAATTGTGTACTCAGCTTGCCAACGCCCCCTGGATTCCATGCGATCTAACCGTCTGGGGGGAGGGGCAGTGGTGAGTCAGAGTTGTGTAGGTATCACGAAGGAAGGGGGAGATTGCAGTGTTGGGTAGGGATCAGTCAGGGAGGGGGAGATTGCAGTGTTGGGTAGGGATCAGTTAAGGAGGGAGAGATTACAGTTTTGTGTCGGGATTAGTCAGGGAGGGGGAGATTGCAGTGTTGAGTAGGGATCAGTCAGGGAATGGGGTGAGTGCAGTGTTGGATAGGGATCAGTCAGGGAGGGGGAGATTGCAGTGTTGGGTAGGGATCAGTCAGGGAGGGGGAGATTGCAGTGTTGAGTAGGGATCAGTCAGGGAGGGGGAGATTGCAGTGTTGGGTAGGGATCAGTCAGGGAGGGGGAGATTGCAGTGTTGTGTAGGGATCAGTCAGGGAGGGGGAGATTGCAGTGTTGGGTAGGGATCAGTCAGGGAGGGGAGATTGCAGTGTTGGGTAGGGATCAGTCAGGGAGGGGGAGATTGCAGTGTTGGGTAGGGATCGGTCAGGGAGGGGGAGATTACAGTGTTGGGTAGGGATCAGTCAGGGAGGGGGAGATTGCAGTGTTGGGTAGGGATCAGTCAGGGAGGGGGAGATTGCAGTGTTGGGTAGGGATCAGTCAGGGAGGGGGAGATTGCAGTGTTGTGCAGGGATCAGTCAGGGAGGGGGAGATTGCAGTGTTGTGTAGGGATCAGTCAGGGAGGGGGAGATTGCAGTGTTGTGTAGGGATCAGTCAGGGAGCGGGAGATAGCAGTGTTGTGTAGGGATCAGTCAGGGAGGGGGAGATTGCAGTGTTGTGTGGGGATCAGTCAGGGAGCGGGAGATAGCAGTGTTGTGTAGGGATCAGTTAAGGAGCGAGAGATTACAGTGTTGTGGAGGGATCAGTCAGTGAGGGGGAGATCGCTATCTATCTATCTCTCTCTCTCACTCTCTCTCTCGTCCCCTTCTCGTGCGCTCTCTCGCTGTCAGACTCTGTCTCATTTCCGTCCCCTCCCTCCCGCTCATTTGCACCTCTCTCTCTCTTGCCCCCCCTCGCTCTCTCGCTCGCCCCCTCTCTCGCTCGCTCGCGCCTCTCTCTCACCCTTCTCTCTCACCCCCTCACTCTCAACCCATCTCTCTCACCGCCTCTCACTCTCTTCCCCTCTCTCTCTGCCCCTCTTGTGCTCTCTTCCCCCTCTCTCACTCCACCACTCTCACTCACCCCTCCCTCCCTTTCTCTCCCCATCCCCTCTCTCCCCTCTCCCCTTCTCTCCCCCCTCTCTCACCCCCTTTCTCTCACCCCCTTGCTCTCATTCCCCCTCTCACGCTCTCCCCTTTCTCTCCCTCCTCTCTCTCCCACCTCTCTCTCCCCCCTCACCCCCTTTCTCTCACCCCCTTGCTCTCAACCCCCTTCCTCTCTCTCTCTCTCCCCTCTCTCTGTCTCCCTCTCTCCCCCTCTCTCACCCCTCTCCATCCCCCTTCCCTCCCCTTTCTCTCTCCCCGCTCTCTCTCCCGCCTCTCTCTCACTCCCTTTCTCTCCCACTTTCTCTCCCCCTCTCTCCCCCAACTCTCTCCCTCTCTCTCTCATACCTCTCTCATGCCCCACTCTCCCTCTCTCATTCCCTTCCCCACCCCTCTCTTCCCACTCTCTCTGGCCTCTCTCACCCCTTTCTATCCCCCTTTCTCTCCCCCTTTCTCTCCCCCTCTCTCTCCCCTCTCTCTCATCCCTCTCTCACCCCCCTCTATCCCCCTCTCACTCCCCCCTCCACTCTCTCCCCCTCTCCCCACTCTCTGCCCCACTCTCTCACCCAATCTCACTGCCCCACTCTTTCTGACCCCTCTCTTCTTTCTCACCCGTGCTCTCTACCACCCTGATCTCTCTCATCCCCCCTCTCGCTATCACCCTCTCACCCCTCACTCTCTTTCCACTCACTCTCTCTTACCTCCTCTCTCACGCCTCTCTCACCTTCTCTCTCACCCTGTCTCTCTCAGACTGTCTCTCTCTCACCCCTCTCTCTTTCTCACCCGCTCTCTCTTCCACTCCGATCTGTCTCACACCCCCCTCTCTCTCTCACCCCTCTCTCTGTCATCATTCTCTCTCTCTTACCCCTCTCTCTCACCCCTTCTCTCATACCCCTCTCACTCACCTCTTCTCTCTCAGTCCTCTCTCTCTCTCTCAGCCCCCCTCTCCTCAGTCTCTCCCACCCTGATCTCTCTCTCACCCTCTCTATCTCACCCTCTCTCTCTCAGCGCTCTTTCACACCGCTTTTCTCTCTCTCACCCCTCTCACTCTCACCCCTCTCTCTCTCACCCCTCTCTCTCACATACCCCCCTCTCTCACCCCTCTCTCTCTCACTTCTCTCTCTCACCCTCTCTCTCTCACCCCATCTCTCTCGCACCCTCACTCACCCCCTCTCTCTCAGGCCCTCGCTTTCAGTCCCTCTCTCTCTCACCCCCATCTCTCACACACCTCTCTCTCTCAAACACCTTTCTCTCACACCCCTCTCTCTCTCTCTCTTACCCTCTCTCTCACCCTTTCTCTCTCACCTACTCTCTCTCTCACACCCTCTCTCTCAGGCCCTCTCTCTCACTCTCTCTCACACACACACCCTTCTCTCTCTCTCTCACCCTCTCTCTCACCCCATCTCTCTCGCACCCTCTCACCCCCTCTCTCTCAGGCCCTCGCTTTCAGTCCCTCTCTCTTTCACCCCCCCTCTCACACACCTCTCTCTCTCAAACCCCTTTCTCTCACACCTCTCTCTCTTACCCTCTCTCTCACCCTTTCTCTCTCACCTACTCTCTCTCACACCCTCTCTCTCAGGCCCTCTCTCACTCTCTCTCTCTCTCACACACACACACACACACCCTTCTCTCTCTCTCTCACCCTCTCTCTCTTACCCCTCTCTCTTTCACACCGCTTCTCTCTCTCACCTTCTCTCTCTGTCAGCCTGTCTCTCTCTCTCTCACCCCCTGTCTCTCTCACACCACCTCACTCCCTCACCCCTCTCTCTCTTTCACTCCTCTATCTGTCACCCCTTTCTCTCTCAACCTTCTCTCTCTAACCCGTCTCTTCTTCTCTCACAACTCTCTCTCTCTCAGCCTCTCTCTCTCACCCTCTCTTTGGCAGCCTTTCTCTCTATCAGCCCATCTCTCTCCCCAGTCTCTCCCACCCTGATCTCTCTCACAGCTCCACTCTCTCTCACCCCTCGCGCTCTCTCTCATCCCTCTCTCTCTGATCCCTCTCTCTCTCTCACCTCTCTCTCTCGCACACCTCTCTCTGATCCCTCTCTCTCACCACCCTCTCTCTCTCACCCCTTCACTCTCTCAGCCTGTCTCTCTGTCACCCCTGTCTCTTTCTCACCCGCTCTCTCTCCCACCACACTCTCTCCCTCATCCCCTCTCTCTCACCACTCTCTCTCTCAACCCTCTCTCACCTCTCTCTCTCACACCTGTCTCTCTCTCTCACCCTCTCTCTCTCAACCCTACTCTGTCATCCCCTCTCTCGCACCCCCTCTCTCTCACCCCCTCTCTCTAAGCCTGTCTCTCTGTCACCCCCTGTCTCTTTCTCACCCGTTCTCTCTTCCACCCCTCTCTCTCTTTCACCCCTTTCTCTTTCACCCCTGTCTCTCTCACCCTCTCGCTCTTACCCGTCTCTTTCTCACACACACCTCTCTCTCTCTCACCCATTCTCTCTCACCGTCTATTTCTCTGCCTCCTTCTCTCTCTCAGCTCCTCTCTCTCATCCCTTTCTCTCTCATCCCGCTCTCTCTCACACCTCTCTCGCACCCTCTCTCTCTCTCATGCATTCTCTCTCTCACCAACCTCTCTCTCTCTTACCCCTCTCTTTCACACACCACTTCTCTCTCTCTCTCACCCGTCTCTCACTCTCACCCCTTTCTCTGTCTTTCATCCCTCTCTCTCACCCTCTCTCTCTCACCCGTTCCCTCTCCCCCCTTCTCTCACCCCCTTGCTCTCTCAGACACCCCTCACTCTCACACACCTCTCTCTCAACCCCTGTCTCTCTCACACTTCTCTCTCTCTCACCCTCTCTCTCTCAACCCTCTATCTCAACCCCCCGATCTCTCACACCCTTCTCTCTCTCTCACCTCTCTCTCACCCTCTCTCTCTCTCACCCATTCTCTCTCACCCCTCGCTCTCGTACCCCTATCTGTCTCACACACCTCTCTCTCACACCCTCTCTCTCACCCCCTCTCTCTCACCCCCTCTCTCTCACACCCTCTCTCTCATACCTCTCTCTCTCTCACCACTTCTCTCTCACCCCTCTCTCTCACCCCTCTCTTTCAGCCCCTCTCACTCTCTCACCCCTCTCTCTCTCTCACCCCCCCTCTCTCTCTCACCCCCTCTCTCTCACCCATTCTCTCTTACCCTCTCTCTCAGGCCCTCCCTCTCTCACACATCTCTCTCACCCCCCTCTCTCTCTTACACCGCCTCTCTCTCTTACAACCCCTCTCTCCCTCACACCCCCTCTCTCTCACCCCGCTTTCTCTCTCATCCCTCTCTCTCTCACATCGCTCTCTCTCATCCTTCTCTCTCTCAACCCTCTCTCTCTCATCCCCTCTCTCACCGCCCCCTCTCTCACCCCTCTCTCTCTCACCCCCTCTCTGTCACACACTCCTCTCTTTCACCCATATTTCTCACACCCCCTCTCTCTCACCCCCTCACTCTCACACCCCTCTCTCTCTCACCCCTCTCTCACTCACGCCCTCTCTCCCTCACCCTGCTCTCTCTGTCATCCCCACTCTAACTCGTCTCTCTCGCACCTTCTTAGCTCTCTCACTCTCTTACCCCCTCTCTCTCATTACTCTCTCTCACCTTCCCTCTCACCTGCTCTTTGCCTGTCTCTCTCTCACCCCCTCTCCTTTCTCACCCGCTCTCTCTTCTACTCCGATCTCTCTCTCATCCCCTCTCTCTTACCCCTCTCTCTCTCTCTCACCCCTCTCTCTCTCTCACCACTCTCTCTCAGGCCCCCTCCCTCTCCCCAGTTTCTCCCACCCTCATCTCTCTCACCCACTTTCTCTCTCACGCCTCTCTCTCACACACTCTCTCTCACCCCTCTCTCTCTTACCCCTCTCTCTATCTCACCCCCTCTGTCGCAGGCCCTCTCTCTTTCAGCCCCTGTCTCTTTCACCCCTCTATCTCTCTCTTACCTCTCCCTCTCACCCCTCTCTCTCTTACCCTTCTGTATCTCACCCCCTCACTCTCTCACCCCTCACTCTCTTACCCCTCTCTCTCTCACACACACACCTCTCTCTCTCACCCTCCCTCACACATTCTCGCTCTCAAACCTCTCTCTCTCACCCCTTCTCTCTCACTGCATCTCTCATCCCCCCTCTCTCAGGCCCTCTCTTCCAGCCCCTGTCACTCTCTCACTCACCCTCTCTCTCTCACCCATTCTCTATCACCCCCTCTCTCTCAAGCCCTCTCCCTCACCCCCTCTCTCTCACGCCCTCTCTCACTGCCCCTCTTTCACTCCATCTCTCTCATCCCCTCTCTGTCACACCCCCCTCTCTTTCACCCCTCTTTCTCACACATCCTCTCTCTCCCTCACCCCGCTCTATCTGTCATCCCCTCCCTCTCTCCCCTCTCTCTCACCCTCTCACTCTCTCACAGCCGCTCTTTCTTAGCCCTCTCACTCTCTTATCCACTCCCACTCTCACCACTCTCATTCTCTCCCACCCCTCTCTCTCTCGGCCCCCATCTCTCATTCACCCTCACACCCTCTCTCTAACACCCCCTCTCTCTCTTATCCCTCTCTCTCTTACCCCTCTCTCTTTTACCCGCTCTCTCTCTTACCCCTCTCTCTCCCCCTCTCTCACACCCTCTCTCTCCCCCACTCTCACTTACCCCCTTTCTCTTTCACACCTCAATCTTTCTCATCCTCACTCTCTGTCTGTCACCCACTCACCCTTCTCTCTCATTCCCTTCTCTCTCTCTTTCCCCCTCTCTCTCAACTTCTCTCACCCTCTCTTTCTCTGCCTGTCTCCCTCTCTCACCCCCTCTCTCTTTCTCACCCGCTCTCTCTTCCACCCCGATCTCTCTCACACTCCCTTTCTCTCTCACCCCTCTCTCTCTCACCCCTTTCTCTCTCAACCCTCTCTCATTGCCCTCTCTCTCTCACACCTCTCTCTCACACCCTTATCTCTCTATCACCCTCACGCTCTCTCCTACCCCTCTCTCTTACCCCTCCCTCTGTCTCGCACCTCTCTCTTTCACACACCTCTCTCTCTCTCACCCCTTCTCTCTCACCCTCTCTTTCACAGCTCCTCTCTCTCTCTCAGCTCCTCTCTCTCTCATCCCTTTCTCTCTCATCGCACTCTCTCTCACACCTCTCTCTCACCCCCTCTCTCGCACCCTCTCTCTCTCATACATTCTCTCTTTCACCCTCTCTCTCTTACCCCTCTCTTTCACACACCGCTTCTCTCTCTCGCCCGTCTCTCACTCTCACCCCTTTCTCTGTCTCTCATCCCCCTCTCTCTCACCCCCTCTCTCACCCTCTCTCTCTCACCCCTTCTCTCTCACCCGCTCTCTTACCCCCTTGCTCTCTCACACACCCCTCTCACCCTCCCCCTCTCTCTCACACCCTTCTCTCTCTCTCACCCTCTCTCTCTCACCCTTTCTCTCTAACCCCTCTCTCTCTTACCCCTGTCTCTCACACACCTCTCTCTCACACACTCTCTCTCACCCCCTTCTCTCTCACACCCTCTCTCTCTCATACCTCTCTCTCTCTCTCACCCCTTCTCTCTCACCCCTCTCTTTCAGCCCCTCTCACTCTCAAACCCCACTCTCTCTCACCCATTTTCTCTCACCCTCTCTCTCAGGCCCTCTCTCTCTCTCACACCTCTCTCTCTTACACCCCCTCTCTCTTACACCCCTCTCTCTCTTACACCCCCTCTCTCTCTTACACCCCCTCTCTCTCACCGCGCTCTCTGTTACCCCTCTCTCCCACATCTCTCTCTCTCATCCCTCTCTCTCTCATCCCCTCTCTCACTGCCCCCTCTCTCAACCCTCTCTCTCTCAGCCCCTCTCTCTCACACACCCCTCTCTTTCACCCCCTCACTCTCACACCCCTCTCTCTCTCACCCCTCTCTCTCTCTCACGCCCCTCTCTCAGCCCCTCTCTCTCTCACCCCCGCTCTCCCTCACCCTGCTCTCTCTGTCATCCCCTCGCTCTCTCCTTACTCTCTTACCCACGTCTCTCATGCCTCTCTCTCACCTTCCCTCTCACCTACTCTTTCTCTGCCTGTCTCTCTCTCACTCACTCTCCTTTCTCAAACGCTCTCTCTTCTACTCCGATCTCTCTCACACCCCCTCTCTCTCACCCCTCTCTCTCTCTCTCAGACTCCTCTCTCTATTACCCCTCTTTCTGTCTCACACCACTCTCTCTCTCTCTCAGCCCTCTCCCCAGTCTCTCCCACCCTGATCTCTCTCACACACCTTCTCTCTCATGCCTCTCTCTCTCACCATCTCTCTCACCCCTCTCTCTTACCCCTCTCTCTATCTCACCCCCTCTCAGGCCCTCTCTCTCTCTCACACCCTCTCTCTCACCCCTCTCTCTCACCCCCTCTCTCTCACAGCCCCTCTTTCACCCCCTCTCTCATCCCCTCTCTGTCACACACCCCTCTCTTTCACCCCTCTTTCTCACACATCCTCTCCTTCACCCCCTTCACTCTCTCACCCCTCTCTTTCACTCACCGTCTCTCTCCCACCCATTCTCTATCACATCGTCTCTCTCAGGCCCTCTCCCTCTCTCACCCCCTCTCTCTCACCCCCTCTCTCACTGCCCCTCTTTCACCCCCTCTCTCTCATCCCCTCTCTGTCACAACCCCTTCTCTTTCACCCCTCTTTCTCACACATCCTCTCTCTCACCCCCTCACTCTCACACCCCTCTCTCCCACATCTCTCTCTCTCATCCCTCTCTCTCTCATCCCTCTCTCTCAGCCCTCTCTCACTGCCCCCTCTCTCAACCCCCTCTCTCTCAACCCCTCTCTATCACACAGCCCTCTCTTTCACCCCTCTTTCACTCACCCCCTCTCTCTCACCCCCCTCACTCTCACACCCCTCTCTTTCTCACCCTGCTCTCTCTCTCACCCCTCTCTCTCTCTCACCCCTCTCTCTGTCTCACCCCCTCTCTCCCTCACCCAGCTCTATCTGTCATCCCCTCCCTCTCTCCCCCTCTCTCACCCTCTCACACTCTCTCACACCCTCTCTTTCTTAGCCCTCTCACTCTCTTATCCCCTCCCACTCTCACCACTCTCATTCTCTCTCACCCCTCTTTCTTCTCAGTCCCCTGTCTCTCATTCACCCTCACACCCTCTCTCTGACACCCCCTCTCTCTCACACCCCCTCTCTCTCACATATTCTCTCTCTCATACCTCTCTCTCTCACCTCTTCTCTCTCACTGCCTCTCTCATCCCCCCTCTCTCAGGCACTCTCTTCCAGCCACTCTCACTCTCTAACCCCTCTCTTTCAATCACCCTCTCTCTCCCACCCATTCTCTATCACATCGTCTCTCTCAGGCCCTCTCTCTCTCTCACCCCCTCTCTCTCACCCCCTCTCTCACTGCCCCTCTTTCACCCCCTCTCTCTCATCCCCTCTCTGTCACACCCCCCTCTCTTTCACCCCTCTTTCTCACACATCCTCTCTCTCACCCCCTCACTCTCACACCCCTCTCTCCCACATCTCTCTCTCTCATCCCTCTCTCTCTCATCCCTCTCTCTCAGCCCTCTCTCACTGCCCCCTCTCTCAACCCCCTCTCTCTCAACCCCTCTCTATCACACAGCCCTCTCTTTCACCCCTCTTTCTCTCACCCCCTCTCTCTCACCCCCCTCACTCTCACACCCCTCTCTTTCTCACCCTGCTCTCTCTCTCACGCCCTCTCTCTCACCCCTCTCTCTCTCTCACCCCTCTCTCTGTCTCACCCCCTCTCTCCCTCACCCAGCTCTATCTGTCATCCCCTCCCTCTCTCCCCCTCTCTCACCCTCTCACACTCTCTCACACCCTCTCTTTCTTAGCCCTCTCACTCTCTTATCCCCTCCCACTCTCACCACTCTCATTCTCTCTCACCCCTCTCTCTCTCAGTCCCCTGTCTCTCATTCACCCACACACCCTCTCTCTGACACCCCCTCTCTCTCACACCCCCTCTCTCTCACATATTCTCTCTCTCATACCTCTCTCTCTCACCTCTTCTCTCTCACTGCCTCTCTCATCCCCCCTCTCTCAGGCACTCTCTTCCAGCCACTCTCACTCTCTAACCCCTCTCTTTCAATCACCCTCTCTCTCTCACCCATTCTCTATCACAACGTCTCTCTCAGGCCCTCTCTCTCTCTCTCTCACCCCTCTCTCTCTCACCTTCTCTCTATCACCCCCTCTCTCTCACCCCTCTCTCTCATCCCCTCTCTGTCACAATCCCCCTCTCTTTCACCCCTCTTTCTCACACATCCTCTCTCTCACCCCCATCACTCTCACACCCCCCTCTCTCTCACCCCTCTCTCTCTCTCACCCCCTCTATCCCTCACCCCGCTCTATCTGTCATCCCCTTCCTCTCTCCCACTCTCTCACCCTCTCACACTCTCTCACTCTCTCATACCCTCTCTTTCGTAGCCCTCTCACTCTCTTATCACCTCCCACTCTCACCACTCTCATTCTCTCTCACCCCTCTCTCAGTCCCCTGTCTCTCATTCACCCTCACCCCCTCTCTCTCGCACACCCTCTCTCTAACACCCCCTCTCTCTAACACCCCCTCTCTCGAACACCCCCTCTATCTAACACCCCCTCTCTCTCTTGCCCCTCTCTCTCTCACCCCTCTCGCTCTTACCCCTCTCTCTTTTACCCCCTTTCTCTCTTACCCCTCTCTCTCCCCCCTCTCTCTCACCCCCCTCTCACACCCTCTCTCTCCCCCACTCTCTCCTCCCTCTCTCTCCCCCACTCTCACTTACCCCCTTTCTCTTTCTCACCCCGATCTTTCTCATCCTCCCTCTCTCTCTCACCCTCTCACCCTTCTCTCTCTTTCCCCTCTCTCTTATCTCTCTCTCAATCATCTCTCTCACCTTCTCTCTCACCCACTCTTTCTCTGCCTGTCTCTCTCTCTCATCCCCTCTCTCTTTCTCACCCGCTCTCTCTTCCACCCTGATCTTTCTCACACTCCCTCTCTCTCTCACCCCCCCTCTCTCTCTCCCTCTCACTTTTTATCTCTCAACCCTCTCTCATTACCCTCTCTCTCACACACACACCTCTCTCTAACACCCTTATCTCTCTCTCACACTCTCTCTCTCTCTCCTACACCTCTCTCTTACCCCTATCTCTGTCTCGCACCTCTCTCTCTCTCACCCCTTTTCTCTCACCCGCGCTCTCTGGCCCTCTCTTTCAGCCACTCTCTCTCTCACACCCCCCTCTCTCTCACACACCTCTCTCTCAACCCACTGTCTCTCTCACACCCCTCTCTCTCTCTCATCCCTCTCTCTCTCACCCCTCTCTCCCTTACCCTCTCTCTCGCACACCTCTCTCTCTCTCACCCTGTCTCTCACCTCCCTCTCTCTCACACCCTTCTCTCTCTCTCTCACCATTTCTCTCTCAACCCTCTCTCTCATTACCTCTCTCTCTCACAGACCTCTCTCTCTCACACCCTTCTCTCTCTCTCACTCCCCCTCTCTCACGCCTCTTTCTCACCTTCTCTCACTCTCCCTTTCTTTCTCAGCCTGTCTCTCTCTCACCCCCTCTCTATTTCTCACCCGCGCTCTCTTCCACTCCGATCTCTCTCTCACACCCCCTCACTCTCTAACCCCTCTCTCTCACCCCTCTCTCTCAGCCCGCCTCTCGCTCTCTCCTCAGTCTCTCCCACCCTGATCTCTCTCGCACACCTTCTCTCTCACGCCTCTCTCTCACACCCTCTCTCTCTTGCCCCTCTCTCTCACCCCCTCTCTCTCATCCCCTCTCTCTCAGCCTGTCTCTCTTTCACCCCCTGTCTCTTTCTCACCCACTCTCTCTCCCTCACCCTTCTCTCTCTTACCCGTCTCTCTCTCTCTCACACCTATTTCTCTCAACTTCTCTCTCTCGCCCCTTCTCTCTCACCCTCTCTTTCGCAGCCCCCTCTCTCTCTCATCCCCTCTCTCTCCCCAGTGTCTCCCACCCTGATCTCTCACAGCCCCTCTCTCTCTCACCACTCGCTCACTCTCTCATCCCTCTCTCTCACACCTCTCTCTCTCACACCTCTCTCTCTCTCTCGCCCCGTCTCTCTCATCCCCTCTCTCTCACCCTCTCTCTCAGGACCTCTCTCTCTCTCACCCACTCTCCCTCACCTCTCTCTCTCTCTCTTACACCGCTTCTCTCTCTCTCACCCCTCTCTCTCACCCTCTCTCACCCTCTCTATTCTGACACCTCTCTCTCTCACTTCGCCCTCTCTCTCTCGCCTTCTCTCTCTCCTACCCCTCTCTCTATCTCTCACCTCTCTCTGTCACCCTCTCTCTCACCCCCTCTCTCTCAGGGCATCTCTTTCAGCCCCTAGCTCTCTCACACCCGTCTCTCTCTCTCACCCTCTCTCTCAACCCTCTCTCTCTCAACCCTCTCTATCTTACCCCTCTCTCTCTTACCCCTCTCTCTCTCACACCTCTCTCTCACTCTCTCTCTCTCACACCCTCTCTCTCTCCTACCCCTCCGTTTCTTACCCCCCCCCCTCTCTCACCTCTCTTTCTCTCACCGGCTCTCTCTCACCCCTTCTCTCTCACCCCCTCTCTCACCCCCTCACTCTCAGGCCCTCTCTTTCAGCCCCTCTCTCTCACACACCTCTCTCTCAACCCCGTCTCTCTCACACCCCTCTCTCCCTCATCCTCTCTCTCACTTACCCCACTCTCACACACCTCTCCCTCTCACCCTCTTTCTCACGCCCCTCTCTTTCTCTCTCACCCCCTCTCTCTCACACCGCTTCTCTATCTCACCCTCTCTCTCTCTCGCCCCTCTCTCTTACCCCTTTTCTCTCACCCCCTCCCTCACCCCCTCTCTCTCAGCCCTCTCTCTCTCTCTCTCTCAGCCCCCCTCTCTCCCCAGTCTCTCCCACCCTGATCTCTCTCACACACCTTCTCTATCACGCCTCTCTCCCTCATTCTCTCTCTCACTTTCCCCTCTCTCACACACCTCTCCCTCTCACCCTCTCCCTCACCCCTCTCTCTCCCTCACCCCCTCTATCTCACCCCCTCTCTCTCTCAGCCTGTCTCTCTGTCACCCCCTATCTCTTTATCACCAGCTCTCTCTTCCACCCTGATCTCTCTCACACCCACTCTCTCCCTCACCCCTCTCTCTCCCTCACCCTTCGCTCTCTCTTACCCGTCTCTCTCTCTCTCTCTCATCCTCTCTCTCTCACCCCCTCTCTCTCACCGCCTCTCTCTCACCCCTTCTCTCTCACACCCTCTCTTTCACCCTCTCTCTCTCAGCCTGTCTCTCTCTCTCACCCCCTGTCTCTTTCACATCAACTCTCTCTTCCACCCCGATCTCTCTCACACCCCTCTCTCCCTCATCCTCTCTCTCACTTTCCCCTCTCTGACACACCTCTCCCTCTCACCCTTTCTCTCACCCCCTCTCTCTCTCTCTCACCCCTCTCCCTTACCCCTCTCTCTCACACCGCTTCTGTCTCTCACCCTCTCTCTCTCTCGCCCATCTCTCTTACCCCTCTTTCTCTCACACACCTCTTTCTCATCCACCTGTCTCTCACCCCTTCTCTCTTACCCCCTCTCTTTCACCCTCTCTCTCTCTCAGCCTGTCTCTCTCTCACCCCCTGTCTCTTTCACACCCGCTCTCTCTTCCACCCCGATCTCTCTCACACCCGCTCTCTAACTCACCCCCCTCTCTCTCAACCCTCTCTCTCACCTCTCTCTCTGTCTCACCCCCCTCTCTCTTTCCCATCTCTCTCTCACACACACCCTTCTCTCTCAACCTCTCTCTCTCACCTCTTCTCTCTCACCTTCTCTTTCGCAGCCCCCCCTCTCTCTCACATCCCCTCCCTCACCCAAGTCTCTCCCGCCCTAATCTCTCTCAGAGCCCCTCTCTCTCTCACCCCTCCCTCACTCTCTCATCCCTCTCTCTCTCATCCTTCTCTCTCTCACTCTTCTCTCTCTTACCCCTCTCTTTCTCTGACACCGCTTCTCTCACTATCACGCCTCTCACACTCTCACCCCTCTCTCTCTCTCACCCTCTCTCTCTCACCTCTCTTTCTCTCATCCTCTCTCTCTCACCCCTTCTCTCTCACCCCCTCTCTCACCCCCTCTCTCTGAGTCCCTCTCTTTCAGCCCCTCTCTCTGTCACACACCCCTCTCTCTCACACACCTCTCTCTCAACCCCGTCTCTCTCACACCCCTCTCTCCCTCATCCTCTCTCTCGCTTTCCCCTCTCTCACAAACCTCTCCCTCTCACCCTTTCTCTCAACCCCATCTCTCTCACCCTTCTCTCTCTTACCCCTCTCTCTCACACCTCTTCTCTCTCTCACCCTCTCTCTCTCTCGCCCATCTCTCTTACCCCTCTCTCTCTCACACACCTCTTTCTCACCCACCTCTCTCTCACCCTCTCTCTCCCTCTCTCTCTCACCCCTTCTCTCTTAGCCCCTCTCTTTCACCCTCTCTCTCTCAGCCTGTCTCTCTCTCTCAACCCTGTCTCTTTCACACCCGCTCTGTCTTCCACCCCGATCTCTCTCACACCCGCTCTCTAACTCTCTCTCTGTGTCTCTCTCTCAACCCTCTCTCTCACCTCTCTCTCTGTCTCACCCCTCTCTCTCTTTCCCATCTCTCTCTCTCTCACACACCCTTCTCTCTCAACCTCTCTCTCTCACCCCTTCTTTCTCACCTTCTCTTTCGCAGCCCCTCTCACTCTTTCTCACATCCCCTCCCTCACCCCAGTCTCTACCACCCTGATCTCTCTCAGAGCCGCTCTCACACCCCTCCCTCACTGTCTCATCCCTCTCTCTCTCATCCCTCTCTCTCTCACTCCTCCTTTACCCCTCACTTTCTCTTACACCGCTTCTCTCTCTATCACGCCTCTCTCACTGTCACCCCTCTCTCTCTCTCACCCTCTCTCTCTCACCTCTCTTTCTCTCAGCCTCTCTCTCTCACTCCTTCTCTGTCACCCCCTCTCTCACCCCTCTCTCTGAGGCCCTCTCTTTCAGCCCCTCTCTCTCTCACACACACCCCTCTCTCTCACACACCTCTCTCTCAACCCCGTCTCTCTCACACCCCTCTCTCTCTCATCCCCACTCTCTCACCCCTCTCTCTCTTCCGCCTCTCTCTCTCATACACCTCTCTATCTCACCCTTTCTCTCACCCCCCTCTCTCTCTCACCCCTCTCTCTCTTACCCCTCTCTCTCTCACACCGCTTCTCTCTTTCACCCTCTCTCTCTCACCCCTCTCTCTTACCGCTCTCTCTCTCACACACACACCTCTCTCTCACCCACCTCTCTCACCCTCTCTCTCTCACCCCCTCTCTCTCACACCCTCTCTCTCTCACAGCTCTCTCTCTCACCCACCTCTCTCTCACCCTCTCTCTCTCACCTCTCTTTCTCTCAGCCTCTCTCTCTCACCCCTTCTCTGTCACCCCCTCTCTCACCCCTCTCTCTGAGGCCCTCTCTTTCAGCCCCTCTCTCTCTCACACACACCCCTCTCTCTCACACACCTCTCTCTCAACCCCGTCTCTCTCACACCCCTCTCTCTCTCATCCCCACTCTCTCACCCCTCTCTCTCTTCCGCCTCTCTCTCTCATACACCTCTCTATCTCACCCTTTCTCTCACCCCCCTCTCTCTCTCACCCCTCTCTCTCTTACCCCTCTCTCTCTCACACCGCTTCTCTCTTTCACCCTCTCTCTCTCACCCCTCTCTCTTACCGCTCTCTCTCTCACACACACACCTCTCTCTCACCCACCTCTCTCTCACCCTCTCTCTCTCACCCCCTCTCTCTCACACCCTCTCTCTCTCACAGCTCTCTCTCTCACCCACCTCTCTCTCACCCTCTCTCTCTCACCCCCTCTCTCTCACACCCTCTCTCTCTCACAGCTCTCTCTCTCACCCCTTCTCTCTCACTGCCTCTCTCACACCCCCTCTCAGGCCCTATTTTTCCACACCTCGCACTCTCTCCCCCTCTCTCTCTCACCCCTCTCTCTCTCACCCCCTCTCTCTCTCACCCCCTCTCTCTCTCACCCCCTCTCTCTCTCACCCCCTCTCGCTCACACCTCTCTCGCTCACCCTCTCTCTCTCAACCCTCTCTCTCACTTGCCCGTCTCTCTCTCTCTCTCACCCTCTTTCTTACCCCTCTCTCACCCCCTCTCTCTCTCAGCCTGTCTCTCTGTTACCCGCTGTCTCTTTCTCACCCTCTCTCTCTTCCACCTCCATCTCGCTCACACCCCCCTCTCCCTCACCCCTCTCTCTCCCTCACCCCTCGCGCTCTCTTACCCGCCTCTATTTCTCATCCTCTCTCTCTTACCCCTCTCTCTCCTCCCCTCTCTTTCAACTTCTCTTTCTCAGCCTGTCTCTCTCTCACCCAGACGGATCACATTCTGATGTATTGAGAGAACAGTTTCTGAGGTACTGAGAGAGCTCTTTCTGAGGTACTGAGGGAGCACTTTCTGAGGTACAGAGGGAGCACTTTCTGAGGTATTGAGGGAGCATTATCTGATGTACTGAGGAAGCACTGTCTGAGGTACTGAGGGAGTACTTTCTGAGGTATTGAGCAAGCACTATCGGAGGTATTGAGGGTGCACTATCGGAGGTATTGAGGGTGCACTATCGGAGGTATTGAAGGTGCACTATCGGAGGTATTGAGGGTGCACTATCTGAGGTATTGAGCAAGCACTATCTGAGGTAATGGGGGAGCACTATCGGAGGTATTGAGTGTGCACTATCTAAGGTATTGAAGGAGGACATTCTGAGGTACTGAGGGAGCACTTTCTGAGGTATTGAGAAACACTGTCTGAGGTACTGAGGAAGCACTTCCTGAGGTATTGGGGAAGCACTTTCTAAGGTAGTGAGGAAGCACTTCCTGAGGCATTGGGGAAGCATGATGTGATGTATTGAGGGAACAGTTTCTGAGGGACTGAAAGAGAACTTTCTGAGTTATTGAGGGAACACTTTCTGAGGTATAGAGGGAGCTCCTTATCAGGTATTGAGAGAGTACTTTCGGAGGTATTGAGGGTGCACTATCTGTAGTGCTGAGGAAGCACTATCTGAGGTAGTGAGGGAGCACTATCTGAGGTATTGAGGGAGCATTTTCTAAGGTAGTGAGAGACCGCTATCTGTGGCATTGAGTGACCACTTTCTGAGGTATTGAGGGAGTACTATCTGTGGAACTGAGGGACCACTTCATGTGGTATTGAGCGAGCTCTTTGTGTGGCATTGAGGAAGCACTTTCTGAGGTACTGAGGGAGCAGTATCTGAGGTATTGAGGAAGCACTTCGTGAAGTATTGGGGAAGCACTATGTGAGGTATTGAGGGAGCACTGACTGACGTAGTGAGGTAGCACTTCCTGAGGTATCGGGGAAGCCCAATGTGAGGTATTGAGGGAGCAGTTTCTGAGGTACTGAGAGAGAACTTTCTGAGTTATTGAGGGAATACTTTCTGAGGTATAGAGGGAGCTCCTTATCAGGTATTGAGAGAGTACTTTCTGAGGTATTGAGGGTGCAATATCTGAGGTACTGAGGAAGCACATTCAGAGGTTTTGAGCAAGCACTATCTGAGGTATTGAGGGAGTACTATCTCAGGCACAGAGGGAGCACTTTCTGACATATTCAGGGCGCACGTTCTGAGGTATTGAGGATACACTATCTGAGGTATTGAGGGAGCAGTTTCTGAGGTACTGAGAGAGCACTTTCTGAGATACTGAGGGAGCACTTTCTGAGGCATTGAGGTAGCAAATCTGAGGTACTGTGGAAGCACTATCTGAGGTATTGAGGAAACACTATCTGATGTACTGACGAAGCACTATCTGAGGTACTGAGGGAGCACTATTTGACGTATTGAGGAAGCAATTTTCGAGTGTTGAGGAAGCATTATCTGAGGTATTGAAAGAGCACTTTCTGAGGAATTGAGGGTGCACTATCTGAGATTTTGAGGGAGCACTTTCTGAGGTACTGAGGGTGCACTATCTGAGGTATTGAGGGAGCTCTTTCTGAGGTATTGGGCAAGTAGTTTCTGAGGTACTTAGCGAGAACTTTCTGAGGTATTGAAGAAGCACTTCCTGAGGTATTGAGGAAGCACTATCTGAGGTACTGAGGGAGCACTTTCTGAGGTATTGGGAAGCACTGTCTGAGGTACTGAGGAAGCACTATCTGGGGTATTGAGGGATTACGTCTGAGGTATTGAGGAAGCACTATCTGAGGTACCGAGGAAACACTATCTGATGTACTTAGGGAGCACTATGTGAGGTATGGGGGAAGATCTATCTGCGGTACTGAAGAAGCACTATCTCAGGTCCTGAGGAAGCACTACCTGATGTATTGAGGGAGCACTTTCTGAGTTACTGAGGGACACTTTCTGAGGTATTGTGGTAGCATATCTGAGGTATTGAGGAAGCACTATTTGTGTTATTGTGGGAGCATTTTATGAGGTACTGAGAGCAATTTCTGAGGAATTCAGAGAGCACTTTCTGAGGTATTGAGAGAGCACATTCTCAGGTATTGAGGAAGCACTATCTGATGTACTGAGGAAGCACTTTCTGAGTTACTGAGGCAGCACATTCTGAAGTATTGAGGGAACACTTTTTGAGGTATTGAGGGAAGGATTATCTGAGGTATTGAGGGAGTAATTTCTGACTTATAGCGTGTGCACTTTCTAAGGTATTGAGGGAGCACTATCTGAGATATTGTGCGAGCATTATCTAAAGTATTGAGGGAGCCCTTTCTGAGGTATTGAGGGAGCACTTTTTGAGGTATTGAGGGAAGGACTATCTGAGGTATAGAGGGTGCACTATCTGAAGTACTGAGGAAGCACTTTCTGAGGTATAGAGGGTCCCCTATCTGAGGTATTGAGGGAGCTCCTTCTGAGGTCTCTCTTGTCGTCCCCGGTGTCTCTCTCCCCTGGTCTCTCCTCAAACCCGGTCTCTCTCGCTTCCAGTTTCTCTTGCTCCCGGTCTCTCTCATCAACCCCGGTCTCTCGTCACCCCCAGTCTTTCTCGCCCCTGGTCTCTCAGGTGCCCCCAGTCTCTCTCGCCCCCTGGTCTCTCTTGCCCCCCCCCCCTGGGTCGCTCGTCACCCCCCAGTCTCTCTAGCACCCAGTCTCTCACATCACTCCCTCTCTCTCACCCCACGGTCTCTCTCGCGCCTGGTCTCTCTCGTCGTCCCCAGTCGCTCTCGCCCCCAGTCTCTCGCCCACCCCCCACCCCCGTCTCTCTCACCCCCGGTCTCTCTTGTCATCCCCTCTCTCTTGTCCCCAGTCTCTCTCGTAACCCCCGGTCTCTCTTGCCCCCGTTCTCTCTCGCACCCGGTCTCTCTCTCTCCCGTGCTCTCTAGTCCCCGGTCTCTCACCCCCCGGTCTCTCTCTCTCCCGTGCTCTCTAGTCCCCAGTCTCTCACCCCCTGGTCTCTCTCGCCCGCAGTCTCTCTCTCGCCCCCGTTCTCTCTCGCACCCGGTCTCTCTCTCTCCCGTGCTCTCTAGTCCCCGGTCTCTCACCCCCCGTTCTCTCTCGCCCGCAGTCTCTCTCTCACCCCCGTTCTCTCTCGCACCCAATCTCTCTCGTCACCCCCCGTCTCTCTCACCCCCGGTCTCTATCACCCCCCGGTCTCTCTCTCTCTCTCTCTCTCTCTCTTGCCCTGGTCTCTCTCTCTCGTCCCGTGGCCTGTCTCTCGACCCCAGTCTCTATCACCCCGGTCTCTCTCTCTCACCACAGTCTCTCTCCTGCCCTCAGTCTGTCTCGACTCTCCAGACTCTCTTGTCAACCCCTCTCTCTCACTCCCCCGGTCTCTCTCGCCCCCAGTCTCTCTCACCCACCACCCCCCAACCCCGTCTCTCTTGCCCCCAGTCTCTCGCACAACCCCCGTCTCTCTCGCACCCAGTCTCTCTCATCATCCCCTCTCTCTCACCCCCTTTCCCTCTCGCCCGCGGGCTCTCTTGACCCCGGTCTCTCTCGTCACCCCTGGTCTCTCTCGCCCACAGTCTCTCTAATTGCCCCCGGTCTCTCTCGCCCCCGGTCTCTTTCGCACCTGGTCTATCTCACCCCCCAGTGTCTCATCACCCCGGTCTCCCTCGCCCCCATTCTCTCTCTCGCCCCCGGACTCTCTCTCGCCCCCAGTCTCTCATCACCCCCGGTCTCCCTCGCCCCCATTCTCTCTCTCGCCCCCGGACTCTCTCTCGCCCCCAGTCTCTCTCTCGCCCCCAGTTTCTCTCTCGCCCCCAGTCTCTCTCTCACTCCCGTTCTCTCTAGCTCCCGTTCTCTCTCTCGCCCCCAGTTTCTCTCTTGCCCCCAGTTTCTCTCTCTCGCCCCCAATCTATCTCTCTCTCGCTCCCGTTCTCTCTCTCGCCCCCAGTTTCTCTCTTGCCCCCAGTTTCTCTCTCGCCCCCAGTTTCTCTCTCGCTCCCGTTCTCTCTCTCTCACCCCCCATTCTCTCTCTCGCTCCCGTTCTCTCTCTCTCACCCCCAGTCTCTCTCTCTTGCCCCCGGTTTCTCTCTCGCCCCCGGACTCTCTCTCGCCCCTGCTTTCTCTCTCGCCCCCAGTCTCTCTCTCACCCCCTGTTTCTCTCTCGCCCCAAGTTTCTCTCTCGCTCCCGGTCTCTCTCTCGCCCCCTGGTTTCTCTCTCGCCCCCAGATCTCTCTCGCCCCCGTTCTCTTTCTTGCCCCTGGTTTCTCTCTCGCCCCTAGTCTCTCTCTTGCCCCTGGTTTCTCTCTCGCCCCCAGTCTCTGTCTCTCCCCCGTTCCCTCTCTCACCCCCGGTTTCTCTCTCGCCCCTAGTCTCTCTCTCTCGCACCCGGTTTCTCTCTCGCCCCCAGTTTCTCTCTCACCCCCAGTTTCTCCCTCGCCCCCAGTTTCTCTCTCGCTCCCATTCTCTTTCTCGCCCCCCAGTCTCTCTCTCGCCCCTGGTTTCTCTCTCACCCCCAGTTTCTCTCTCGCTCCCAGTTTCTCTCTCGCCCCCATTCTCTCTCTCACGCCCCCAGTCTCTCTCTCGTCCCTGGTTTCTCTCTCACCCCCAGTCTCTCTCTTGCCCCCGGTCTCTCTCTCTCTCTCGCCCCCGGTCTGTCACGTCACTCCTGGTCTATCGTCACCCCCGGTCTCTCATCAACCCCGGTCTCCCTCGCTCCCGGTCTCCCTCGGCCTCAGTCTCTATCGTCCCTCGGTCTCTCTCTTCACCATTGGTCTCACTCACCCCCGGTCTCTCTTGTCGCCTCCGGTCTCTCTCGCCCCTGGTCACTCGTCAATCCCGGTCTCTCTCGCTCCCAGTATCTCTCGCCCCTGTTCTCTTTCGCACTTGGTGTATCTCGACCCTGGTCTCTCTCTCGTGCCCGTTCTCCTTCTTGCCCCCGGTTTCTCTCTCGCCCCCCGTCTCTCTCTCGCCCCCAGTCTCTGTCTCGCCCCCAGTCTCTCTCGCCCCCAGTCTCTCTCTCGCCCCCAGGATCTCTCTCGCCCCCGGTCTCTCTCTCACTCCCGTTCTCTGTCTCGCACCCAGTCTCTCTCTCGCCCCGGGTTTCTCTCTCGCACCCGTTCTCTCTCTCACCCCCGGTCTCTATCGCCCCCCCGTCTCTCTCTCGCCCCCAGTCTCTCGCTCGTCCCCGGTCTCTCTCTCACTCCCGTTCTCGGTCTCGCCCCCAGTCTCTCTCTTGCCCCCAGTTTCTCTCTCGCCCCCGTTCTCTCTCTCGCCCCCGGTCTCTCTCGCCCCCAGTCTCTCTCTCGCCCCCGGTCTCTCTCGCGCCCCCAGTCTCTCTCTCGCCCCCAGTCTCTCTCTCGTCCCCGGTCTCCCTCGCTCCAATTCTCTCTCTTACCCCCGGTCTCTCTCTCACTCCCATTCTCTGTCTCGCCCCCGGTCTCTCTCTCGCCCCTGGTTTCTCTCTCGCCCCCAGTCTCTCTCTCGCCCCCATTCTCTCTCTCGTCCCCGTTCTCTCTCTCGCCCCCAGTCTCTCTCTCGCCCCCAGTCTCTCTCTCGTCCCTGGTCTCCCTCGCTCCAATTCTCTCTCTTGCCCCCGGTCTCTCTCTCGCTCCCGTCTCTCTCTTGCCCCCGGTTTCTCTCTTGCCCCCATTCTCTCTCTCGCTCCTGTTCTCTCTCTTGCCCCCGGTTTCTCTCTTGCCCCCGTTCTCTCTCGCCCCTAGTTTCTCTCTCGCCCCCAGTCTCTCTCTCACCCCCCTTCTCTCTCTCGCCCCCGGTTTCTCTCTCGCCCCCGGTCTCTCTCTCGCCCCCGGTTTCCCTCTCTTGCCCCCGTTCTCTCTCTCGCCCCCAGTCTCTCTCTCGCCCCCACTCTCTCTCTCACCCCCAGTCTCTCTCTCGCCCCCAGTTTCTCTCTCACTCCCGTTCTCTCTCTAGTCCCCGGTTTCCCTCTCATTCCCATTCTCTCTCTCGCCCCCAGTCTCTCTCTGTCATCCCCTGTCTCTCTCTCACTCCCGTTCTCTCTCTCTTGCCCCCAGTCTCTCTCTCGCCCCCGTTCTCTCTCTCGCCCCCAGTCTCTCTCTCGCCCCCAGTCTCTCTCTCGTCCCCGGTCTCCCTCGTTCCAATTCTCTCTCTTGCCCCCAGTTTCTCTCTCACCCCCAGTCTCTCTCTCGCCCCCAGTCTCTCTCTTGCTCCCATTCTCTCTCTTTCCCCTGGTCTCTCTCTCTCGCCCCCAGTTCCTCTCTCGCCCCTGGTTTCTCTCTCGCCCCCATTCTCTCTCTCGCTCCCGTTCTCTCGCTTGCCCCGGTTTCACTCTTGCCCCCGGTCTCCCTCGCTCCAATTCTCTCTCTTGCCCCCAGTTTCTCTCTCGCCCCCAGTCTCTCTCTCGCCCCCAGTCTCTCTCTCGTCCCCGGACTCCCTCGCTCCAATTCTCTCTCTTGCCCCCGGTCTCTCTCTCGCTCCCGTTCTCTCTCTTGCCCCCGGTTTCTCTCTCGCCCCCATTCTCTCCCTCACTCCCGTTCTCTCTCTCACCCCCGATCTCTCTCGCTCCCGTTCTCTCTCTTGCCCCCGGTTTCTCTCTCGCCCCCCAGTCTCTCTCTCGCCCCTGGTTTCTCTCTCGCCGCCAGTCTCTGTCTCGCCCCCAGTCTCTCTCTCGCCCCCAGTCTCTCTCTCGCCCCCGGTCTCTCTCTCACTCCCGTTCTCTGTCTCGCCCCCAGTCTCTCTTTCGCCCCTAGTTTCTCTCTCACCCCCGTTCTCTCTCTCACCCCCGGTCTCTCTCGCCCCCAGTCTCTCTCTCGCCCCCGGTCTCTCGCTCGCCCCCGGTCTCTCTCTCACTCCCGTTCTCTGTCTCGCCCCCAGTCTCTCTCTCGCCCCCGGTCTCTCTTGCCCCCAGTCTCTCTCTCTCGCCCCCGGTCTCTCTCTCGCACCCAGTCTCTCTCTCGTCCCCGGTCTCCCTCGCTCCAATTCTCTCTCTTACCCCCGGTCTCTCTCTCACACCCGTTCTCTGTCTCGCCCCCGGTCTCTCTCTCGCCCCTGGTTTCTCTCTCGCCCCAAGTCTCTCTCTCGCCCCCATTCTCTCTCTCGCCCCCGTTCTCTCTCTCGCCCCCAGTCTCTCTCTCGCCCCCAGTCTCTCTCTCGTCCCCGGTCTCCCTCGCTCCAATTCTCTCTCTTGCCCCCGGTCTCTCTCTCGCTACCGTTCTCTCTCTTGCCCCCGGTTTCTCTCTTGCCCCCATTCTCTCTCTCGCTCCTGTTCTCTCTCTTGCCCCCGGTTTATCTCTTGCCCCCGTTCTCTCTCGCCCCCAGTTTCTCTCTCGCCCCCAGTCTCTCTCACCCCCGTTCTCTCTCTCGCTCCCGGTTTCTCTCTCGCCCCCAGTCTCTCTCTCGCCCCCGGTTTCCCTATCTTGCCCCCGTTCTCTCTCTCGCCCCCAGTCTCTCTCTCGTCCCCGGTCTCCCTCGCTACCGTTCTCTCTCTCGCTCCCGTTCTCTCTCTTGCCGCCGGTCTCTCTCTCGCCCCTAGTTTCTCTCTCGCCCCCATTCTCTCACTCGCTCCCATTCTCTCTCATGCCCCCGGTTTCTCTTTTGCCCCCGTTCTCTCTCTTGCCCCCGGTCTCTCTCTCGCTCCCGTTCTCTCTTGCCCCCGGTGATTCTCTTGCCCACATTCTCTCTCTCGCCCCCGGTCTCTCTCTCGCTCCCGTTCTCTCTCGCCCCCAGTGTGTCTCGCCCCCAGTCTCTCTCTCGCCCCCATTCTCTCTCTCGCCTCCATTGTCTCTCTTGCCCCCGGTTTCTCTCTCGCCCCCCGGTCTCTGTCTTGCCCCTGGTCTCTCTCTCACCCCCAGTCTCTCTCTTGCCCCCAGTTTCTCTCTCGCCCCCAGTCTGTCTATCGTCCCCAGTCTCTCTCTCGCCCCCGTTCTCTCTCTCGCCCCCGTTCTCTCTCTTGCCCCCGGTTTCTCTCTCGCCCCCGGTCTCTCTCTTGCCCCTGGTCTCTCTCTCACCCCCAGTCTCACTCCCGCCCCCAGTTTCTCTCTCGCCCCCAGTCTCTCTCTCGCCCCCAGTCTCTCTCTCACCCCTGGTTTCTCTCTCACCCCCAGTCTCTCTCTCTCGCCCCCGCTCTCTTTCACCCCCGGTCTCTCTCTCGCCCCTGGTTTCTCTCTCGCCCCCAGTCTCTCTCTCGCCCCCAGTCTCTCTCTTTCTCTCGCCCCCGGTCTGTCTCATCTCCCCGGTCTCTCTCTCTCTCGCCCCCAGTCTGTCTCATCACCTCGGTCTCTCTCTCTCTTGCCCCTGGTTTCTCTCTCGCCCCCAGTCTCTCTCTCTCTCTCGCCCACGGTCTGTTTCGTCACTCCTGGTCTATCGTCACCCCCGAACTCTCATCTACCCCGGTATCCCTCGCTCCCGGTCTCCCTCGGCCTCAGTCTCTATCGTCCTTCGGTCTCCCTCTTCACCATTGGTCTCACTCACCCCCAGTCTCTCTCGCCCCCGGTCTCTCTCGCCCCTGGTCACTCGTCAAACCCGTTCTCTCTCGCCCCCAGTTTGTCTCTCGCCCCCAGGCTCTCTCTCGCCCCCGTTCTCTCTCCCACCCCCGGATTCTCTCTTACCCCCTGTCTCTCTCTCGCCCCCGTTCCCTCTCTTGCCCCCGGTTTCTCTCTCGTCCCCGGTCTCTCTCTCGCCGCTGGTTTCACTCACACCCACAGTCTCTCTCTCGTCCCTGGTCTCCCTCGCTCCCGTTCTCTCTCTCGCTCCCGTTCTCTCTCTCGCCCCCGTTCTCTCTCTCGCTCCCGATCTCTCTCTCGCTCCCTTTCTCTCTCTCGCCCCCGTTCTCTCTCTCGCTCCCGTTCTCTCTCTCGCTCCCGTTCTCTCTCTTGCCGCCGGTCTCTCTCTCGCCCCTAGTTTCTCTCTCGCCCCCATTCACTCACTCGCTCCCATTCTCTCTCATGCCCCCGGTTTCTCTCTTTCCCCCGTTCTCTCTCTTGCCTCCGGTCTCTCTCTCGCTCCCGTTCTCTCTTGCCCCCGGTGATTCTCTTGCCCCCATTCTCTCTCTCGCCCCCGGTCTCTCTCTCGTTTCCTGTTCTCTCTCGTCCCCAGTCTGTCTCTTGCCCCCCGTCTCTCTCTCGTCCCCGGTCTCCCTCGCACCCGTTCTCTTTCTCACCCCCAGTCTCTCTCTCGCCCCTGGTCTCTCTCTCACTCCCGTTCTCTGTCTCGCCCCCAGTCTCTCTCTCCGCCCCGGATTCTCTCTCGCACCCGTTCTCTCTCTCACCCCCGGTCTCTATCGCCCCCCCGTCTCTCTCTAGCCCCCAGTCTCTCGCTCGTCCCCGGTCTCTCTCTCACTCCCGTTCTCTGTCTCGCCCCCAGTCTCTCTCTCGCCCCCAGTTTCTCTCTCGCCCCCGTTCTCTCTCTCGCCCCCGGTCTCTCTCTCGCCCCCAGTCTCTCTCTCGCCCCCGGTCTCTCTCGCGCCCCCAGTCTCTCTCTCGCCCCCAGTCTCTCTCTCGTCCCCGGTCTCCCTCGCTCCATTTCTCTCGCTTTCCCCCGGTCTCTCTCTCACTCCCATTCTCTGTCTCGCCCCCGGTCTCTCTCTCGCCCCTGGTTTCTCTCTCGCCCCCAGTCTCTCTCTCACCCCCAATCTCTCTCTCGCCCCCGGTCTCTCTCTCACTCCCGTTCTCTCTCGCCCCCAGTTTCTCTCTCGCCCCCAGGCTCTCTCTCGCCCCAGTTCTCTCTCCCACCCACGGATTCTCTCTTAGCCCCTGTCTCTCTCTCGCCCCCGTTCCCTCTCTTGCCCCCGGTTTCTCTCTCGTCCCCGGTGTCTCTCTCGAACCTGGTTTCACTCTCACCCACAGTCTCTCTCTCGCCCCCGGTCTCTCTCTCGCCCCTGATTTCTCTCTCACCCCCCGTTCTCTCTGTCACCCCCGCTCTCTCTCGCCCCCAGTCTCTCTCTCGCTCCCCAGTCTCTCTCTCGTCCCCGGTCTCCCTCGCTCCCGTTCTCTCTCTCGCTCCCGTTCTCTCTCTCGTCCCCATTCTCTCTCTCGCTCCCGTTCTCTCTCTCGCTCCCGTTCTCTCTCTCGCCCCCGTTCTCTCTCTCGCTCCCGTTCTCTCTCTCGCTCCCGTTCTCTCTCTTGCCGCCGGTCTCTCTCTCGCCCCTAGTTTCTCTCTCGCCCCCATTCTCTCACTCGCTCCCATTCTCTCTCATGCCCCCGGTTTCTCTCTTGCCCCCGTTCTCTCTCTTGCCCCCGGTCTCTCTCTCGCTCCCGTTCTCTCTTGCCCCCGGTGATTCTCTTGCCCACATTCTCTCTCTCGCCCCCGGTCTCTCTCTCGCTCCCGTTCTCTCTCGCCCCCAGTGTGTCTCGCCCCCAGTCTCTCTCTCGCCCCCATTCTCTCTCTCGCCTCCATTGTCTCTCTTGCCCCCGGTTTCTCTCTCGCCCCCCGGTCTCTCTCTTGCCCCTGGTCTCTCTCTCACCCCCAGTCTCTCTCTTGCCCCCAGTTTCTCTCTCGCCCCCAGTCTGTCTATCGTCCCCAGTCTCTCTCTCGCCCCCGTTCTCTCTCTCGCCCCCGTTCTCTCTCTTGCCCCCGGTTTCTCTCTCGCCCCCGGTCTCTCTCTTGCCCCTGGTCTCTCTCTCACCCCCAGTCTCACTCCCGCCCCCAGTTTCTCTCTCGCCCCCAGTCTCTCTCTCGCCCCTGGTTTCTCTCTCACCCCCAGTCTCTCTCTCTCGCCCCCGCTCTCTCTCACCCCCGGTCTCTCTCTCGCCCCTGGTTTCTCTCTCGCCCCCAGTCTCTCTCTCTCACCCCCAGTCTCTCTCTCGCTCCCGGTCTCTCTCTTGTCCCTGGTCTCTCTCTCACCCCCATTCTCTCTCTCGCCCCTGGTTTCTCTCTCGCCCCCAGTCTCTCTCTCGACCCCAGTCTCTCTCTTTCTCTCGCCCCCGGTCTGTCTCATCTCCCCGGTCTCTCTCTCTCTCGCCCCCAGTCTGTCTCATCACCTCGGTCTCTCTCTCTCTTGCCCCTGGTTTCTCTCTCGCCCCCAGTCTCTCTCTCTCTCTCGCCCACGGTCTGTTTCGTCACTCCTGGTCTATCGTCACCCCCGATCTCTCATCTACCCCGGTCTCCCTCGCTCCCGGTCTCCCTCGGCCTCAGTCTCTATCGTCCTTCGGTCTCCCTCTTCACCATTGGTCTCACTCACCCCCAGTCTCTCTCGCCCCCGGTCTCTCTCGCCCCTGGTCACTCGTCAAACCCGGTCTCTCTCGCTCCCAGTTTCTCTTGCCTCCGGTCTCTCTCGTCACCCACAGTCTCTCTTCACCCCCTGTCTCTGTCGCCCCCGGTCTCTCTCTCACTCCCGTTCTCTGTCTCGTCCCCAGTCTCTCTCTCGCCCCCGTTTCTCTCTCGCCCCCGTTCTCTCTCTCAGCCCCGGTCTCTCTCGCCCCCAGTCTCTCTCACACCCCCGGTCTCTCGCTCGCCCCGGGTCTCTCTCTCACTCCCGTTCTCTGTCTCGCCCCCCAGTCTCTCTCTCGCCCCCGGTTTCTCTCTCGCCCCCGTTCTCTCTCTCGCCCCCGGTCTCTCTCGCCCCCAGTCTCTCTCTCAACCCCGGTCTCCCTCTCGCCCCCAGTCTCTCTCTCGCCCCCAGTCTCTCTCTCGTCCCCGGTCTCCCTCGCTCCAATTCTCTCTCTTGCCCCCGGTCTCTCTCTCACTCCCGTTCTCTATCTCGCCCCCGGTCTCTCTCTCGCCCCTGGTGTCTCTCTCGCCCCCAGTCTCTCTCTCGCCCCCATTCTCTCTCTCGTCACCGGTCTCCCTCGCTCCAATTCTCTCTCTTGCCCCCGGTCTCTCTCTCACTCCCGTTCTCTATCTCGCCCCCGTTCTCTCTCTCGCCCCCAGTCTCTCTCTCGCCCCCAGTCTCTCTCTCGTCCCCGGTTACCCTCGCTCCAATTCTCTCTCTTGCCCCCGGTCTCTCTCTCGCTCCCGTTCTCTCTCTTGCCCCCGGTTTCTCTCTTGCCCCCATTCTCTCTCTCGCTCCTGTTCTCTCTCTTGCCCCCGGTTTCTCTCTCTAGCCCACGTTCTCTCTCACCCCCAGTTTCTCTCTCGCCCCCAGTCTCTCTCTCACCCCCGGTTTCTCTCTCGCCCCCGGTCTCTCTCTCGCCCCCGGTTTCCCTATCTTGCCCCCGTTCTCTCTCTCGCCCCCAGTCTGTCTCTCGCCCCCACTCTCTCTCTCACCCCCAGTCTCTCTCTCGCCCCCAGTTTCTCTCACACTCCCCTTCTCTCTCTAGTCCCTGGTTTCCCTCTCACTCCCATTCTCTCTCTCGCCCCCAGTCTCTCTCTCGCCCCCAGTCTCTCTCTCGCCCCCGGTCTCTCTCTCACTCCCATTCTCTGTCTCGCCCCCAGTCTCTCTCTCGCCCCCAGTCTCTCTCTCGCACCGAGTCTCTCTCTCGCCCCCGTTCTCTCTCTCACTCCCGTTCTCTGTCTCGCCCCCAGTCTCTCTCTCGCCCCCAGTTTCTCTCTCTCCCCCAGTCTCTCTCTCGCCCACAGTCTCTCTCTCGCCACTAGTTTCTCTCTCGCCCCCAGTCTCTCTCTCGCCACTAGTCTCTCTTTCACCCCCGGTTTCTCTCTCGCCCCCAGTCTCTCTCTGTCATCCACTGTCTCTCTCTCGCTCCCGTTCTCTCTCTCTTGCCCCCAGTCTCTCTCTCGCCCCCGTTCTCTCTCTCGCCCCCAGTCTCTCTCTCGCCCCCAGTCTCTCTCTCGTCCCCGGTCTCCCTCGCTCCAATTCTCTCTCTTGCCCCCGGTCTCTCTCTCGCCCCCAGTTTCTCTCTCGCCCCTGGTTTCTCTCTCGCCCCCATTCTCGCTCTTGCTCCCGTTCTCTCGCTTGCCCCGGTTTCTCTCTTGCCCCCGGTCTCCCTCGCTCCAATTCTCTCTCTTGCCCCCAGTTTCTCTCTCACCCCCAATCTCTCTCTCGCCCCCGGTCTCTCTCTAACTGCCGTTCTCTCTCGCCCCCAGTTTCTCTCTCGCCCCCAGGCTCTCTCTCGCCCCCGTTCTCTCTCCCACCCCCGGATTCTCTCTTACCCCCTGTCTCTCTCTCGCCCCCGTTCCCTCTCTTGCCCCCGGTTTCTCTCTCGTCCCCGGTCTCTCTCTCGCCGCTGGTTTCACTCTCACCCACAGTCTCTCTCTCGCCCCCGGTCTCTCTCTCACCCCCGGTTTCTCTCTCACCCCCCGTTCTCTCTGTCAACCCCGCTCTCTCTCACCCCCGGTCTCTCTCTCGCCCCCGGTTTCTCTCTCGCCCCCAGTCTCTCTCTCGCCCCCAGTCTCTCTCTCGCCCCCAGTCTCTCTCTCGCTCCCGTTCTCTCTCGCCCCCAGTGTGTCTCGCCCCCAGTCTCTCTCTCGCCCCCATTCTCTCTCTCGCCTCCATTGTCTCTCTTGCCCCCGGTTTCTCTCTCGCCCCCCGGTCTCTCTCTTGCCCCTGGTCTCTCTCTCATCCCCAGTCTCTCTCTTGCCCCCAGTTTCTCTCTCGCCCCCAGTCTGTCTATCGTCCCCAGTCTCTCTCTCGCCCCCGTTCTCTCTCTCGCCCCCGTTCTCTCTCTTGCCCCCGGTTTCTCTCTCGCCCCCGGTCTCTCTCTTGCCCCTGGTCTCTCTCTCACCCCCAGTCTCACTCCCGCCCCCAGTTTCTCTCTCGCCCCCAGTCTCTCTCTCGCCCCCAGTCTCTCTCTCACCCCTGGTTTCTCTCTCACCCCCAGTCTCTCTCTCTCGCCCCCGCTCTCTCTCACCCCCGGTCTCTCTCTCGCCCCTGGTTTCTCTCTCGCCCCCAGTCTCTCTCTCGCCCCCAGTCTCTCTCTTTCTCTCGCCCCCGGTCTGTCTCATCTCCCCGGTCTCTCTCTCTCTCGCCCCCAGTCTGTCTCATCACCTCGGTCTCTCTCTCTCTTGCCCCTGGTTTCTCTCTCGCCCCCAGTCTCTCTCTCTCTCTCGCCCACGGTCTGTTTCGTCACTCCTGGTCTATCGTCACCCCCGATCTCTCATCTACCCCGGTATCCCTCGCTCCCGGTCTCCCTCGGCCTCAGTCTCTATCGTCCTTCGGTCTCCCTCTTCACCATTGGTCTCACTCACCCCCAGTCTCTCTCGCCCCCGGTCTCTCTCGCCCCTGGTCACTCGTCAAACCCGTTCTCTCTCGCCCCCAGTTTCTCTCTCGCCCCCAGGCTCTCTCTCGCCCCCGTTCTCTCTCCCACCCCCGGATTCTCTCTTACCCCCTGTCTCTCTCTCGCCCCCGTTCCCTCTCTTGCCCCCGGTTTCTCTCTCGTCCCCGGTCTCTCTCTCGCCGCTGGTTTCACTCTCACCCACAGTCTCTCTCTCGTCCCCGGTCTCCCTCGCTCCCGTTCTCTCTCTCGCTCCCGTTCTCTCTCTCGCCCCCGTTCTCTCTCTCGCTCCCGATCTCTCTCTCGCTCCCTTTCTCTCTCTCGCCCCCGTTCTCTCTCTCGCTCCCGTTCTCTCTCTCGCTCCCGTTCTCTCTCTTGCCGCCGGTCTCTCTCTCGCCCCTAGTTTCTCTCTCGCCCCCATTCACTCACTCGCTCCCATTCTCTCTCATGCCCCCGGTTTCTCTCTTGCCCCCGTTCTCTCTCTTGCCTCCGGTCTCTCTCTCGCTCCCATTCTCTCTTGCCCCCGGTGATTCTCTTGTCCCCATTCTCTCTCTCGCCCCCGGTCTCTCTCTCGCTCCTGTTCTCTCTCGTCCCCAGTCTGTCTCTTGCCCCCCGTCTCTCTCTCGTCCCCGGTCTCCCTCGCACCCGTTCTCTTTCTCACCCCCAGTCTCTCTCTCGCCCCTGGTTTCTCTCTCGCCCCCAGTCTCTGTCTCGCCCCCAGTCTCTCTCGCCCCCAGTCTCTCTCTCACTCCCGTTCTCTGTCTCGCCCCCAGTCTCTCTCTCGCCCCCGGTCTCTCTCTCACCCCCGGTCTCTATCGCCCCCCCGTCTCTCTCTCGCCCCCGGTCTCTCGCTCGTCCCCGGTCTCTCTCTCACTCCCGTTCTCTGTCTCGCCCCCAGTCTCTCTCTCGCCCCCAGTTTCTCACTCGCCCCCGTTCTCTCTCTCGCCCCCGGTCTCTCTCGCCCCCAGTCTCTCTCTCGCCCCCGGTCTCTCTCGCGCCCCCAGTCTCTCTCTCGCCCCCAGTCTCTCTCTCGTCCCCGGTCTCCCTCGCTCCAATTCTCTCGCTTTCCCCCGGTCTCTCTCTCACTCCCATTCTCTGTCTCGCCCCCGGTCTCTCTCTCGCCCCTGGTTTCTCTCTCGCCCCAGGTCTCTCTCTCACTCCCGTTCTCTCTCGCCCCCAGTTTCTCTCTCGCCCCCAGGCTCTCTCTCGCCCCAGTTCTCTCTCCCACCCCCGGATTCTCTCTTTGCCCCTGTCTCTCTCTCGCCCCCGTTCCCTCTCTTGCCCCCGGTTTCTCTCTCGTCCCCGGTCTCTCTCTCGACCCTGGTTTCACTCTCACCCACAGTCTCTCTCTCGCCCCCAGTCTCTCTCTCGCCCCTGATTTCTCTCTCACCCCCCGTTCTCTCTGTCACCCCCGCTCTCTCTCGCCCCCAGTCTCTCTCTTGCCCCCAGTCTCTCTCTCGTCCCCGGTCTCCCTCGCTCCCGTTCTCTCTCTCGCTCCCGTTCTCTCTCTCGTCCCCATTCTCTCTCTCGCTCCCGTTCTCTCTCTCGCTCCCGTTCTCTCTCTCGCCCCCGTTCTCTCTCTCGCTCCCGTTCTCTCTCTCGTTCCCGTTCTCTCTCTTGCCGCCGGTCTCTCTCTCGCCCCTAGTTTCTCTCTCGCCCCCATTCTCTCACTCGCTCGCATTCACTCTCATGCCCCCGGTTTCTCTCTTGCCCCCGTTCTCTCTCTTGCCCCCGGTCTCTCTCTCGCTCCCGTTCTCTCTTGCCCCCGGTGATTCTCTTGCCCACATTCTCTCTCTCGCCCCCGGTCTCTCTCTCGCTCCCGTTCTCTCTCGCCCCCAGTGTGTCTCGCCCCCAGTCTCTCTCTCGCCCCCATTCTCTCTCTCGCCTCCATTGTCTCTCTTGCCCCCGGTTTCTCTCTCGCCCCCCGGTCTCTCTCTTGCCCCTGGTCTCTCTCTCACCCCCAGTCTCTCTCTTGCCCCCAGTTTCTCTCTCGCCCCCAGTCTGTCTATCGTCCCCAGTCTCTCTCTCGCCCCCGTTCTCTCTCTCGCCCCCGTTCTCTCTCTTGCCCCCGGTTTCTCTCTCGCCCCCGGTCTCTCTCTTGCCCCTGGTCTCTCTCTCACCCCCAGTCTCACTCCCACCCCCAGTTTCTCTCTCGCCCCCAGTCTCTCTCTCGCCCCCAGTCTCTCTCTCACCCCTGGTTTCTCTCTCACCCCCAGTCTCTCTCTCTCGCCCCCGCTCTCTCTCACCCCCGGTCTCTCTCTCGCCCCTGGTTTCTCTCTCGCCCCCAGTCTCTCTCTCTCACCCCCAGTCTCTCTCTCGCTCCCGGTCTCTCTCTTGTCCCTGGTCTCTCTCTCACCCCCAGTCTCTCTCTCGCCCCTGCTTTCTCTCTCGCCCCCAGTCTCTCTCTCGACCCCAGTCTCTCTCTTTCTCTCGCCCCCGGTCTGTCTCATCTCCCCGGTCTCTCTCTCTCTTGCCCCTGGTTTCTCTCTCGCCCCCAGTCTCTCTCTCTCTCTCGCCCACGGTCTGTTTCGTCACTCCTGGTCTATCGTCACCCCCGATCTCTCATCTACCCCGGTCTCCCTCGCTCCCGGTCTCCCTCGGCCTCAGTCTCTATCGTCCTTCGGTCTCCCTCTTCACCATTGGTCTCACTCACCCCCAGTCTCTCTCGCCCCCGGTCTCTCTCGCCCCTGGTCACTCGTCAAACCCGTTCTCTCTCGCCCCCAGTTTCTCTCTCGCCCCCAGGCTCTCTCTCGCCCCCGTTCTCTCTCCCACCCCCGTTCTCTCTCTTGCCCCCGGTCTCTCTCTCGCTCCCGTTCTCTCTTGCCCCCGGTGATTCTCTTGCCCACATTCTCTCTCTCGCCCCCGGTCTCTCTCTCGCTCCCGTTCTCTCTCGCCCCCAGTGTGTCTCGCCCCCAGTCTCTCTCTCGCCCCCATTCTCTCTCTCGCCTCCATTGTCTCTCTTGCCCCCGGTTTCTCTCTCGCCCCCCGGTCTCTCTCTTGCCCCTGGTCTCTCTCTCACCCCCAGTCTCTCTCTTGCCCCCAGTTTCTCTCTCGCCCCCAGTCTGTCTTCGTCCCCAGTCTCTCTCTCGCCCCCGTTCTCTCTCTCGCCCCCGTTCTCTCTCTTGCCCCCGGTTTCTCTCATGCCCCCGGTCTCTCTCTTGCCCGTGGTCTCTCTCTCACCCCCAGTCTCACACCCGCCCCCAGTTTCTCTCTCGCCCCCAGTCTCTCTCTCGCCCCCAGTCTCTCTCTCACCCCTGGTTTCTCTCTCACCCCCAGTCTCTCTCTCTCGCCCCCGCTCTCTCTCACCCCCGGTCTCTCTCTCGCCCCTGGTTTCTCTCTCGCCCCCAGTCTCTCTCTCTCACCCCCAGTCTCTCTCTCGCTCCCGGTCTCTCTCTTGTCCCTGGTCTCTCTCTCACCCCCAGTCTCTCTCTCGCCCCTGCTTTCTCTCTCGCCCCCAGTCTCTCTCTCGCCCCCAGTCTCTCTCTTTCTCTCGCCCCCGGTCTGTCTCATCTCCCCGGTCTCTCTCTCTCTCGCCCCCAGTCTGTCTCATCACCTCGGTCTCTCTCTCTCTTGCCCGTGGTTTCTCTCTCGCCCCAAGTCTCTCTCTCTCTCTCTCGCCCACGGTCTGTTTCGTCACTCCTGGTCTATCGTCACCCCCGATCTCTCATCTACCCCGGTCTCCCTCGCTCCCGGTCTCCCTCGGCCTCAGTCTCTATCGTCCTTCGGTCTCCCTCTTCACCATTGGTCTCACTCACCCCCAGTCTCTCTCGCCCCCGGTCCCTCTCGCCCCTGGTCACTCGTCAAACCCGTTCTCTCTTGCCCCCAGTTTCTCTCTCGACCCCAGTTTCTCTCTCGCCCCCAGGCTCTCTCTCGCCCCCGTTCTCTCTCCCACCCCCGTTCTCTCTCTTGCCCCCGGTCTCTCTCTCGCTCCCGTTCTCTCTTGCCCCCGGTGATTCTCTTGCCCACATTCTCTCTCTCGCCCCCGGTCTCTCTCTCGCTCCCGTTCTCTCTCGCCCCCAGTGTGTCTCGCCCCCAGTCTCTCTCTCGCCCCCATTCTCTCTCTCGCCTCCATTGTCTCTCTTGCCCCCGGTTTCTCTCTCGCCCCCCGGTCTCTCTCTTGCCCCTGGTCTCTCTCTCACCCCCAGTCTCTCTCTTGCCCCCAGTTTCTCTCTCGCCCCCAGTCTGTCTATCGTCCCCAGTCACTCTCTCGCCCCCGTTCTCTCTCTCGCCCCCGTTCTCTCTCTTGCCCCCGGTTTCTCTCTCGCCCCCGGTCTCTCTCTTGCCCGTGGTCTCTCTCTCACCCCCAGTCTCACTCCCGCCCCCAGTTTCTCTCTCGCCCCCAGTCTCTCTCTCGCCCCCAGTCTCTCTCTCACCCCTGGTTTCTCTCTCACACCCAGTCTCTCTCTCTCGCCCCCGCTCTCTCTCACCCCCGGTCTCTCTCTCGCCCCTGGTTTCTCTCTCGCCCCCAGTCTCTCTCTCTCACCCCCAGTCTCTCTCTCGCTCCCGGTCTCTCTCTTGTCCCTGGTCTCTCTCTCACCCCCAGTCTCTCTCTCGCCCCTGGTTTCTCTCTCGCCCCCAGTCTCTCTCTCGCCCCCAGTCTCTCTCTTTCTCTCGCCCCCGGTCTGTCTCATCTCCCCGGTCTCTCTCTCTCTCGCCCCCAGTCTGTCTCATCACCTCGGTCTCTCTCTCTCTTGCCCGTGGTTTCTCTCTCACCCCCAGTCTCTCTCTCTCTCTCTCGCCCACGGTCTGTTTCGTCACTCCTGGTCTATCGTCACCCCCGAACTCTCATCTACCCCGGTCTCCCTCGCTCCCGGTCTCCCTCGGCCTCAGTCTCTATCGTCCTTCGGTCTCCCTCTTCACCATTGGTCTCACTCACCCCCAGTCTCTCTCGCCCCCGGTCTCTCTCGCCCCTGGTCACTCGTCAAACCCGTTCTCTCTCGCCCCCAGTTTCTCTCTCGCCCCCAGGCTCTCTCTCGCCCCCAGGCTCTCTCTCGCCCCCGTTCTCTCTCCCACCCCCGGATTCTCTCTTACCCCCTGTCTCTCTCTCGCCCCCGTTCCCTCTCTTGCCCCCGGTTTCTCTCTCGTCCCCGGTCTCTCCCTCGCAGCTGGTTTCACTCTCACCCACAGTCTCTCTCTCGTCCCCGGTCTCCCTCGCTCCCGTTCTCTCTCTCGCTCCCGTTCTCTCTCTCGCCCCCGTTCTCTCTCTCGCTCCCGTTCTCTCTCTCGCTCCCTTTCTCGCTCCCTTTCTCTCTCTCGCCCCCGTTCTCTCTCTCGCTCCCGTTCTCTCTCTCGCTCCCGTTCTCTCTCTTGCCGCCGGTCTCGCTCTCGCCCCTAGTTTCTCTCTCGCCCCCATTCACTCACTCGCTCCCATTCTCTCTCATGCCCCCGGTTTCTCTCTTGCCCCCGTTCTCTCTCTTGCCTCCGGTCTCTCTCTCGCTCCCGTTCTCTCTTGCCCCCGGTGATTCTCTTGTCCCCATTCTCTCTCTCGCCCCCGGTCTCTCTCTCGCTCCTGTTCTCTCTCGTCCCCAGTCTGTCTCTTGCCCCCCGTCTCTCTCTCGTCCCCGGTCTCCCTCGCACCCGTTCTCTTTCTCACCCCCAGTCTCTCTCTCGCCCCTGGTTTCTCTCTCGCCCCCAGTCTCTGTCTCGCCCCCAGTCTCTCTCGCCCCCAGTCTCTCTCTCACTCCCGTTCTCTGTCTCGCCCCCAGTCTCTCTCTCGCCCCGGATTCTCTCTCGCACCCGTTCTCTCTCTCACCCCCGGTCTCTATCGCCCCCCCGTCTCTCTCTCGCCCCCGGTCTCTCGCTCGTCCCCGGTCTCTCTCTCTCACTCCCGTTCTCTGTCTCGCCCCCAGTCTCTCTCTCGCCCCCAGTTTCTCTCTCGCCCCCGTTCTCTCTCTCGCCCCCGGTCTCTCTCGCCCCCAGTCTCTCTCTCGCCCCCGGTCTCTCTCGCGCCCCCAGTCTCTCTCTCGCCCCCAGTCTCTCTCTCGTCCCCGGTCTCCCTCGCTCCAATTCTCTCGCTTTCCCCCGGTCTCTCTCTCACTCCCATTCTCTGTCTCGCCCCCGGTCTCTCTCTCGCCCCTGGTTTCTCTCTCGCCGACAGTCTCTCTCTCACCCCCAATCTCTCTCTCGCCCCCGGTCTCTCTCTCACTCCCGTTCTCTCTCGCCCCCAGTTTCTCTCTCGCCCCCGTTCTGTCTCCCACCCCCGGATTCTCTCTTAGCCCCTGTCTCTCTCTCGCCCCCGTTCCCTCTCTTGCCCCCGGTTTCTCTCTCGTCCCCGGTCTCTCTCTCGCCCCTGGTTTCACTCTCACCCACAGTCTCTCTCTCGCCCCCGGTCTCTCTCTCGCCCCTGATTTCTCTCTCACCCCCCGTTCTCTCCGTCACCCCCGCTCTCTCTCGCCCCCAGTCTCTCTCTCGCCCCCAGTCTCTCTCTCGTCCCCGGTCTCCCTCGCTCCCGTTCTCTCTCTCGCTCCCGTTCTTTCTCTCGTCCCCATTCTCTCTCTCGCTCCCGTTCTCTCTCTCGCTCCCGTTCTCTCTCTCGCCCCCGTTCTCTCTCTCGCTCCCGTTCTCTCTCTCGCTCCCGTTCTCTCTCTTGCCACCGGTCTCTCTCTCGCCCCTAGTTTCTCTCTCACCCCCATTCTCTCACTCGCTCCCATTCTCTCTCATGCCCCCGGTTTCTCTCTTGCCCCCGTTCTCTCTCTTGCCCCCGGTCTCTCTCTCGCTCCCGTTCTCTCTTGCCCCCGGTGATTCTCTTGCCCACATTCTCTCTCTCGCCCCCGTCTCTCTCTCGCTCCCGTTCTCTCTCGCCCCCAGTGTGTCTCGCCCCCAGTCTCTCTCTCGCCCCCATTCTCTCTCTCGCCTCCATTGTCTCTCTTGCCCCCGGTTTCTCTCTCGCCCCCCGGTCTCTCTCTTGCCCCTGGTCTCTCTCTCACCTCCAGTCTCTCTCTTGCCCCCAGTTTCTCTCTCGCCCCCAGTCTGTCTATCGTCCCCAGTCTCTCTCTCGCCCCCGTTCTCTCTCTCGCCCCCGTTCTCTCTCTTGCCCCCGGTTTCTCTCTCGCCCCCGGTCTCTCTCTTGCCCCTGGTCTCTCTCTCACCCCCAGTCTCACTCCCGCCCCCAGTTTCTCTCTCGCCCCCAGTCTCTCTCTCGCCCCCAGTCTCTCTCTCACCCCTGATTTCTCTCTCACCCCCAGTCTCTCTCTCTCGCCCCCGCTCTCTCTCACCCCCGGTCTCTCTCTCGCCCCTGGTTTCTCTCTCGCCCCCAGTCTCTCTCTCTCACCCCCAGTCTCTCTCTCGCTCCCGGTCTCTCTCTTGTCCCTGGTCTCTCTCTCACCCCCAGTCTCTCTCTCGCCCCTGCTTTCTCTCTCGCCCCCAGTCTCTCTCTCGACCCCAGTCTCTCTCTTTCTCTCGCCCCCGGTCTGTCTCATCTCCCCGGTCTCTCTCTCTCTCGCCCCCAGTCTGTCTCATCACCTCGGTCTCTCTCTCTCTTGCCCCTGGTTTCTCTCTCGCCCCCAGTCTCTCTCTCTCTCTCGCCCACGGTCTGTTTCGTCACTCCTGGTCTATCGTCACCCCCGATCTCTCATCTACCCCGGTCTCCCTCGCTCCCGGTCTCCCTCGGCCTCAGTCTCTATCGTCCTTCGGTCTCCCTCTTCACCATTTGTCTCACTCACCCCCAGTCTCTCTCGCCCCCGGTCTCTCTCGCCCCTGGTCACTCGTCAAACCCGGTCTCTCTCGCTCCCAGTTTCTCTTGCCTCCGGTCTCTCTCGTCACCCACAGTCTCTCTTCACCCCCTGTCTCTGTCGCCCCCGGTCTCTCTCTCACTCCCGTTCTCTGTCTCGCCCCCAGTCTCTCTCTCGCCCCTCGTTTCTCTCTAGCCCCCGTTCTCTCTCTCAGCCCCGGTCTCTCTCGCCCCCAGTCTCTCTCACGCCCCCGGTCTCTCGCTCGCCCCCAGTCTCTCTCTCACTCCCATTCTCTGTCTCGCCCCCCAGTCTCTCTCTCGCCCCCGGTTTCTCTCTCGCCCCCGTTCTCTCTCTCGCCCCCGGTCTCTCTCGCCCCCAGTCTCTCTCTCAACCCCGGTCTCCCTCTCGCCCCCAGTCTCTCTCTCGCCCCCAGTCTCTCTCTCGTCCCCGGTCTCCCTCGCTCCAATTCTCTCTCTTGCCCCCGGTCTCTCTCTCACTCCCGTTCTCTATCTCGCCCCCGGTCTCTCTCTCGCCCCTGGTGTCTCTCTCGCCCCCATTCTCTCTCTCGTCACCGGTCTCCCTCGCTCCAATTCTCTCTCTTGCCCCCGGTCTCTCTCTCACTCCCGTTCTCTATCTCGCCCCCGTTCTCTCTCTCGCCCCCAGTCTCTCTCTCGCCCCCAGTCTCTCTCTCGTCCCCGGTTACCCTCGCTCCAATTCTCTCGCTTGCCCCCGGTCTCTCTCTCGCTCCCGTTCTCTCTCTTGCCCCCGGTTTCTCTCTTGCCCCCATTCTCTCTCTCGCTCCTGTTCTCTCTCTTGCCCCCGGTTTCTCTCTCTAGCCCCCGTTCTCTCTCGCCCCCAGTTTCTCTCTCGCCCCCAGTCTCTCTCTCACCCCCGTTCTCTCTCTCACCCCCGGTTTCTCTCTCGCCCCCGGTCTCTCTCTCGCCCCCGGTTTCCCTATCTTGCCCCCATTCTCTCTCTCGCCCCCAGTCTGTCTCTCGCCCCCAATCTCTCTCTCACCCCCAGTCTCTCTCTCGCCCCCAGTTTCTCTCACACTCCCGTTCTCTCTCTAGTCCCTGGTTTCCCTCTCACTCCCATTCTCTCTCTCGCCCCCAGTCTCTCTCTCGCCCCCAGTCTCTCTCTCGCCCCCGGTCTCTCTCTCACTCCCATTCTCTGTCTCGCCCCCAGTCTCTCTCTCGCCCCCAGTCTCTCTCTCGCACCGAGTCTCTCTCTCGCCCCCGTTCTCTCTCTCACTCCCGTTCTCTGTCTCGCCCCCAGTCTCTCTCTCGCACCCAGTTTCTCTCTCTCCCCCAGTCTCTCTCTCGCCCACAGTCTCTCTCTCGCCACTAGTTTCTCTCTCGCCCCCAGTCTCTCTCTCGCCACTAGTCTCTCTTTCACCCCCGGTTTCTCTCTCGCCCCCAGTCTCTCTCTGTCATCCACTGTCTCTCTCTCGCTCCCGTTCTCTCTCTCTTGCCCCCAGTCTCTCTCTCGCCCCCGTTCTCTCTCTCGCCCCCAGTCTCTCTCTCGCCCCCAGTCTCTCTCTCGTCCCCGGTCTCCCTCGCTCCAATTCTCTCTCTTGCCCCCGGTCTCTCTCTCGCCCCCAGTTTCTCTCTCGCCCCTGGTTTCTCTCTCGCCCCCATTCTCTCTCTTGCTCCCGTTCTCTCGCTTGCCCCGGTTTCTCTCTTGCCCCCGGTCTCCCTCGCTCCAATTCTCTCTCTTGCCCCCAGTTTCTCTCTCACCCCCAATCTCTCTCTCGCCCCCGGTCTCTCTCTAACTGCCGTTCTCTCTCGCCCCCAGTTTCTCTCTCGTCCCCGGTCTCTCTCTCGCCGCTGGTTTCACTCTCACCCACAGTCTCTCTCTCACCCCCGGTCTCTCTCTCGCCCCCGGTTTCTCTCTCACCCCCCGTTCTCTCTGTCAACCCCGCTCTCTCTCACCCCCGGTCTCTCTCTCGCCCCCGGTTTCTCTCTCGCCCCCAGTCTCTCTCTCGCCCCCAGTCTCTCTCTCGCCCCCAGTCTCTCTCTCGTCCCCGGTCTCCCTCGCTCCCGTTCTCTCTCTCGCTCCCGTTCTCTCTCTCGCCCCCGTTCTCTCTCTCGCTCCCGTTCTCTCTCTCGCTCCCTTTCTCTCTCTCGTCCCCGTTCTCTCTCTCGCTCCCGTTCTCTCTCTCGCTCCCGTTCTCTCTCTTGCCGCCGGTCTCTCTCTCGCCCCTAGTTTCTCTCTCGCCCCCATTCACTCACGCGCTCCCATTCTCTCTCATGCCCCCGGTTTCTCTCTTGCCCCCGTTCTCTCTCTTGCCTCCGGTCTCTCTCTCGCTCCCGTTCTCTCTTGCCCCCAGTGATTCTCTTGCCCCCATTCTCTCTCTCGCCCCCGGTCTCTCTCTCGCTCCTGTTCTCTCTCGCCCCCAGTCTGTCTCTTGCCCCCCGTCTCTCTCTCGTCCCCGGTCTCCCTCGCACCTGTTCTCTTTCTCACCCCCAGTCTCTCTCTCGCCCCTGGTTTCTCTCTCGCCCCCAGTCTCTGTCTCGCCCCCAGTCTCTCTCGCCCCCAGTCTCTCTCTCGCCCCCAGTATCTCTCTCGCCCCCGATCTCTCTCTCACTCCCGTTCTCTGTCTCGCCCCCAGTCTCTCTCTCGCCCCCGGTTTCTCTCTCGCACCCGTTCTCTCTCTTGCTCCCGTTCTCTCGCTTGCCCCGGTTTCTCTCTTGCCCCCGGTCTCCCTCGCTCCAATTCTCTCTCTTGCACCCAGTTTGTCTCTCACCCCCAATCTCTCTCTCGCCCCCGGTCTCTCTCTAACTGTCGTTCTCTCTCGGCCCCAGTTTCTCTCTCGCCCCCAGGCTCTCTCTCGCCCCCGTTCTCTCTCCCACCCCCGGATTCTCTCTTACCCCCTGTCTCTCTCTCGCCCCCGTTCCCTCTCTTGCCCCCGGTTTCTCTCTCGTCCCCGGTCTCTCTCTCGCCGCTGGTTTCACTCTCACCCACAGTCTCTCTCTCGCCCCCGGTTTCTCTCTCACCCCCCGTTCTCTCTGTCAACCCCGCTCTCTCTCACCCCCGGTCTCTCTCTCGCCCCCGGTTTCTCTCTCGCCCCCAGTCTCTCTCTCGCCCCCAGTCTCTCTCTCGCCACCAGTCTCTCTCTCGCCCCCAGTCTCTCTCTCGCCCCCAGTCTCTCTCACGCCCCCAGTCTCTCTCTCGTCCCCGGTCTCCCTCGCTCCCGTTCTCTCTCTCGCTCCCGTTCTCTCTCTCGCCCCCGTTCTCTCTCTCGCTCCCGTTCTCTCTCTCGCTCCCTTTCTCTCTCTCGCCCCCGTTCTCTCTCTCGCTCCCGTTCTCTCTCTCGCTCCCGTTCTCTCTCTTGCCGCCGGTCTCTCTCTCGCCCCCGGTCTCTCTCGCCCCCAGTCTCTCTCTCAACCCCGGTCTCTCTCTCGCCCCCAGTCTCTCTCTCGCCCCCGGTTTCCCTCTCTTGCCCCCGTTCTCTCTCTCGCCCCCAGTCTCTCTCTCGCCCCCACTCTCTCTCTCACCCCCAGTCTCTCTCTCGCCCCCAGTTTCTCTCACACTCCCGTTTTCTCTCTCTAGTCCCTGGTTTCCCTCTCACTCCCATTCTCTCTCTCGCCCCCAGTCTCTCTCTCGCCCCCGGTCTCTCTCTCACTCCCATTCTCTGTCTCGCCCCCAGTCTCTCTCTCGACCCCCAGTCTCTCTCTCGCACCGAGTCTCTCTCTCGCCCACGTTCTCTCTCTCACTCCCGTTCTCTGTCTCGCCCCCAGTCTCTCTCTCGCACCCAGTCTCTCTCTCTCCCCCAGTCTCTCTCTCGCCCACAGTCTCTCTCTCGCCACTAGTTTCTCTCTCGCCCCCAGTCTCTCTCTCGCCACTAGTCTCTCTTTCACCCCCGGTTTCTCTCTCGCCCCCAGTCTCTCTCTGTCATCCACTGTCTCTCTCTCGCTCCCGTTCTCTCTCTCTTGCCCCCAGTCTCTCTCTCGCCCCCGTTCTCTCTCTCGCCCCCAGTCTCTCTCTCGCCCCCAGTCTCTCTCTCGTCCCCGGTCTCCCTCGCTCCAATTCTCTCTCTTGCCCCCGGTCTCTCTCTCGCACCCAGTTTCTCTCTCGCCCCTGGTTTCTCTCTTGCCCCCATTCTCTCTCTCGCTCCCGTTCTCTCGCTTGCCCCGGTTTCTCTCTTGCCCCCGGTCTCCCTCGCTCCAATTCTCTCTCTTGGCCCCAGTTTCTCTCTCACCCCCAATCTCTCTCTCGCCCCTGGTCTCTCTCTCACTCCCGTTCTCTCTCGCCCCCAGTTTCTCTCTCGCCCCCAGGCTCTCTCTCGCCCCCGTTCTCTCTCCCACCCCCGGATTCTCTCTTACCCCCTGTCTCTCTCTCGCCCCCCTTCCCTCTCTTGCCCCCGGTTTCTCTCTCGTCCCCGGTCTCTCTCTCGCCGCTGGTTTCACTCTCACCCACAGTCTCTCTCTCGCCCCCGGTCTCTCTCTCGCCATCGGTTTCTCTCTCACCCCCCGTTCTCTCTGTCAACCCCGCTCTCTCTCACCCCCGGTCTCCCTCTCGCCCCCTGGTCTCTCTCTCAGACCGGGCTCTGTCTCACCCCCGGTCTCTCTCTCACCCCCGGTCTCTCTCTCACCCCCGGTCACTCTCACTCACGGTCTCTCTCTCTCTCACCCCCGGTCTCTCTCTCATCACCCCCGGTCTCTCTCTCACCCCCGGTCTCTCTCACCCCCTGTCTCTCTCTCTCACCCCCAGTCTCTCTCACCTCTGGTCTCTCTCGTCCCCGGTCTCTCTCTCGCCCCCAGTCTCTCTCGCCCCCGGTCTCTCTCGCCCCCGGTCCCTCTCACCCCCGGTCTCTCTCTCTCACCCCCGGTCTCTCTCTCTCACCCCCGGTCTCTCTCTCTCACCCCCGGTCTCTCTCACCTCCGGTCTCTCTCGCCCCCGGTCTCTCTCTCTCACACCCGGTCTCTCTCACCTCTGGTCTCTCTCACCCCCGGTCTCTCTCTCTCACCCCCGGTCTCTCTCTCTCACCCCCGGGGTCTCTCTCCCCCGGTCTCTCTCACCCCCGGTCTCTCTCACCCCCGGTCTCTCTCGCCCCCGGTCTCTCTCTCTCACCCCCGTGACTCTCTCACCTCTGGTCTCTCTCGCCCCCGGTCTCTCTCGCCCCCGGTCTCTCTCATCCCCGGTCTCTCTCGCCCCCGGTCTCTCTCGCCCCCGGTCTCTCTCGCCCCCGGTCTCTCTCACCCCCGGTCTCTCTCTCTCACCCCCGGTCTCTCTCACCCCCGGTCTCTCTCGCCCCCGGTCTCTCTCTCTCACCCCCGTCTCTCTCTCACCTCTGGTCTCTCTCGCCCCCGGTCTCTCTCGCCCCCGGTCTATCTCACCCCCGGTCTCTCTCGCCCCCGGTCTCTCTCGCCCCCGGTCTCTCTCACGCCCGGTCTCTCTCTCTCACCCCCGGTCTCTCCCTCTCACCCCCGGTCTCTCTCGCACCCGGTCTCTCTCGCCCCCGGTCTCTCTCGCCCCCGGTGTCTCTCACCCCCGGTCTCTCTCTCACCCCTGGTCTCTCTCGCCCCCGGTCTCTCTCGCCCCCGGTCTCTCTTGCCATCCATCTCTCTCTCGTCGCTCCCAGTCTCTCGTCACCCCTGGGTCCCTTTCCACCCCAATCTATCTTGCCCCCAGTGTCTTTTGCCCCCCCGGTCTCTCTTGCCTCCCCCGGTCTCTCTTCGCTCCTGGTCTCTCTCTCTCGCCCCCGGTTTCGCTCACCCCTGGTCTCTTGTCATCCCCGAGTCTCTCTTGACCCCGGTCTCTGCCCCCCTCACTCCCTTGCCCCCGGTTTCTCTCTCGCCCCCAGTCTCTCTCTCGCCCCAACTCTCTCTCTCACCCCCAGTCTCTCTCTCGCCCCCAGTTTCTCTCTCACTCCCGTTCTCTCTCTAGTCCCCGGTTTCCCTCTCATTCCCATTCTCTCTCTCGCCCCCAGTCTCTCTCTCGCCCCCAGTCTCTCTCTCGCCCCCGGTCTCTCTCTCACTCCCATTCTCTGTCTCGCCCCCAGTCTCTCTCTCGCCCCCAGTCTCTCTCTCGCCCCGAGTCTCTCTATCGCCCCCGTTCTCTCTCTCACTCCCGTTCTCTGTCTCGCCCCCAGTCTCTCTCTCGCACCCAGTCTCTCTCTCGCCCCCAGTCTCTCTCTCGTCCCCGGTCTCCCTCGCTCCAATTCTCTCTCTTGCCCCCGGTCTCTCTCTCGCTCCCGTTCTCTCTCTTGCCCCCGGTTTCTCTCTCGCCCCCATTCTCTCCCTCGTTCCCGTTCTCTAACTCACCCCCGATCTCTCTCTCGCTCCCGTTCTCTCTCTTGCCCCCGGTTTCTCTCTCACCCCCCAGTCTCTCTCTCGCCCCTGGTTTCTCTCTCGCCCCCAGTCTCTGTCTCGCCCCCAGTCTCGCTCTCGCCCCCAGTATCTCTCTCGCCCCCAGTCTCTCTCTCACCCCCGGTCTCTCTCTCACTCCCGTTCTCTGTCTCGCCCACAGTCTCTCTCTCGCCCCTAGTTTCTCTCTCGCCCCCGTTCTCTCTCTCACCCCCGGTCTCTCGCTCGCCCCCGGTCTCTCTCTCACTCCCGTTCTCTGTCTCGCCCCCAGTCTCTCTCTCGCCCCGGTTTCTCTCTTGCCCCCGTTCTCTCACTCGCCCCCGGTCTCTCTCGCCCCCACTCTCTCTCTCGGCCCCGGTCTCTCACTCGCCCCCAGTCTCTCTCTCGCCCCCAGTCTCTCTCTCGTCCCCGGTCTCCCTCGCTCCGATTCTCTCTCTTGCCCCCGGTCTCTCTCTCACTCCCGTTCTCTATCTCGCCCCCCGGTCTCTCTCTCGCCCCTGGTGTCTCTCTCGCCCCCGTTCTCTCTCTCGCCCCCAGTCTCTCTCTCGCCCCCAGTCTCTCTCTCGTCCCCGGTCTCCCTCGCTCCAATTCTCTCTCTTGCCCCCGGTCTCTCTCTCGCTCCCGTTCTCTCTCTTGCCCCCAGTTTCTCTCTTGCCCCCATTCTCTCTCTCGCTCCTGTTCTCTCTCTTGCCCCCGGTTTCTCTCTTGCCCCCGTTCTCTCTCGCCCCCAGTTTATCTCTCGCCCCCAGTCCCTCTCTCACTCCCGTTCTCTCTCTCGCCCCCGGTTTCTCTCTCGCCCCCAGTCTCTCTCTCGCCCCCGGTTTCCCTCTCTTGCCCCCGTTCTCTCTCTCGCCCCCAGTCTCTCTCTCGCTCCCACTCTCTCTCTCACCCCCAGTCTCTCTCTCGCCCCCAGTTTCTCTCACACTCCCGGTCTCTCTCTAGTCCCCGGTTTCCCTCTCACTCCCATTCTCTCTCTCGCCCCCAGTCTCTCTCTCGCCCCCAGTCTCTCTCTCGCCCCCGGTCTCTCTCTCACTCCCATTCTCTGTCTCGCCCCCAATTCTCTCTCTCGCCCCCAGTCTCTCTCTCGCCCCGAGTCTCTCTCTCGCCCCCGTTCTCTCTCTCACTCCCGTTCTCTGTCTCGCCCCCAGTCTCTCTCTCGCACCCAGTCTCTCTCTCGCCCCCAGTCTCTCTCTCGCCCCCAGTCTCTCTCTCGCCCCTGGTTTCTCTCTCGCCCCCAGTCTCTCTCTCGCCACTAGTCTCTCTTTCACCCCCGGTTTCTCTCTCGCCCCCAGTCTCTCTCTGTCATCCCCTGTCTCTCTCTTGCTCCCGTTCTCTCTCTCTTGCCCCCAGTCTCTCTCTCGCCCCCGTTCTCTCTCTTGCCCCCAGTCTCTCTCTCGCCCCCAGTCTCTCTCTCGTCCCCGGTCTCCCTCGCTCCAATTCTCTCTCTTGACCCCGGTCTCTCTCTCGCCCCCAGTTTCTCTCTCGCACCTGGTTTCTCTCTCGCCCCCATTCTCTCTCTCGCTCCCGTTCTCGCTTGCCCCGGTTTCTCTCTTGCCCCCGGTCTCCCTCGCTCCAATTCTCTCTCTTGCCCCCAGTTTCTCTCTCACCCCCAATCTCTCTCTCGTCCCCGGTCTCCCTCGCTCCATTTCTCTCTCTTGCCCCCGGTCTCTCTCTCGCCCCCAGTTTCTCTCTCGCCCCTGGTTTCTCTCTTGCCCCCATTCTCTCTCTCGCTCCCGTTCTCTCGCTTGCCCCGGTTTCTCTCTTGCCCCCGGTCTCCCTCGCTCCAATTCTCTCTCTTGCCCCCAGTTTCTCTCTCACCCCCAATCTCTCTCTCGCCCCTGGTCTTTCTCTCACTCCCGTTCTCTCTCGCCCCCAGTTTCTCTCTCGCCCCCAGGCTCTCTCTCGCCCCCGTTCTCTCTCCCACCCCCGGATTCTCTCTTACCCCCTGTCTCTCTCTCGCCCCCCTTCCCTCTCTTGCCCCCGGTTTCTCTCTCGTCCCCGGTCTCTCTCTCGCCGCTGGTTTCACTCTCACCCACAGTCTCTCTCTCGCCCCTGGTCTCTCTCTCGCCATCGGTTTCTCTCTCACCCCCCGTTCTCTCTGTCAACCCCGCTCTCTCTCACCCCCGGTCTACCTCTCGCCCCCGGTTTCTCTCTCGCCCCCAGTCTCTCTCTCGCCCCCAGTCTCTCTCTCGCCCCCAGTCTCTCTCTCGCCCCCAGTCTCTCTCTCGTCCCCGGTCTCCCTCGCTCCCGTTCTCTCTCTCGCTCCCGTTCTCTCTCTCTCGCCCCCGTTCTCTCTCTCGCTCCCGTTCTCTCTCTCGCTCCCGTTCTCTCTCTCGCTCCCGTTCTCTCTCTTGCCGCCGGTCTCTCTCTCGCCCCTACTTTCTCTCTCGCCCCCATTCACTCACTCGCTCCCATTCTCTCTCATGCCCCCGGTTTCTCTCTTGCCCCCGTTCTCTCTCTTGCCTCCGGTCTCTCTCTCGCTCCTGTTCTCTCTTGCCCCCGGTGATTCTCTTGCCCCCATTCTCTCTCTCGCCCCCGGTCTCTCTCTCGCTCCTGTTCTCTCTCGCCCCCAGTCTGTCTATCGTCCCCAGTCTCTCTCTCGCCCCCATTCTCTCTCTCGCTCCCGTTCTCTCTCTTGCCCCCGGTTTCTCTCTCGCCCCCGGTCTCTCTCTTGCCCCTTGTCTCTCTCTCACCCCTAGTCTCTCTCTCACCCCCAGTTTCTCTCTCGCCCCCAGTCTCTCTCTCGCCCCCAGTCTCTCTCTCAGCCGTGGATTCTCTCTCACCCCCAGTCTCTCTCTCGCCCCCGGTCGCTCTCACCCCCGGTCTCTCTCTCGCCCCTGGTTTCTCTCTCGCCCCCTGGTCTCTCTCTCAGACCGGGCTCTGTCTCACCCCCGGTCTCTCTCTCACCCCCAGTCTCTCTCTCACCCCCGGTCTCTCTCACTCACGGTCTCTCTCTCTCTCACCCCCGGTCTCTCTCTCATCACCCCCGGTCTCTCTCTCACCCCCGGTCTCTCTCACCCCCGGTCTCTCTCTCTCACCCCCAGTCTCTCTCACCTCTGGTCTCTCTCGTCCCCGGTCTCTCTCTCGCCCCCAGTCTCTCTCGCCCCCGGTCTCTCTCGCCCCCGGTCCCTCTCACCCCCGGTCTCTCTCTCTCACCCCCGGTCTCTCTCTCTCACCCCCGGTCTCTCTCTCTCACCCCCGGTCTCTCTCACCTCCGGTCTCTCTCGCCCCCGGTCTCTCTCTCTCACACCCGGTCTCTCTCACCTCTGGTCTCTCTCACCCCCGGTCTCTCTCTCTCACCCCCGGTCTCTCTCTCTCACCCCCGGGGTCTCTCTCCCCCGGTCTCTCTCACCCCCGGTCTCTCTCACTCCCGGTCTCTCTCGCCCCCGGTCTCTCTCTCTCACCCCCGTGACTCTCTCACCTCTGGTCTCTCTCGCCCCCGGTCTCTCTCGCCCCCGGTCTCTCTCGCCCCCGGTCTCTCTCGCCCCCGGTCTCTCTCGCCCCCGGTCTCTCTCGCCCCCGGTCTCTCTCTCTCACCCCCGGTCTCTCTCACCCCCGGTCTCTCTCGCCCCCGGTCTCTCTCTCTCACCCCCGTCTCTCTCTCACCTCTGGTCTCTCTCGCCCCCGGTCTCTCTCGCCCCCGGTCTATCTCACCCCCGGTCTCTCTCGCCCCCGGTCTCTCTCGCCCCCGGTCTCTCTCACGCCCGGTCTCTCTCTCTCACCCCCGGTCTCTCCCTCTCACCCCCGGTCTCTCTCGCACCCGGTCTCTCTCGCCCCCGGTGTCTCTCGCCCCCGGTGTCTCTCACCCCCGGTCTCTCTCTCACCCCTGGTCTCTCTCGCCCCCGGTCTCTCTCGCCCCCGGTCTCTCTTGCCATCCATCTCTCTCTCGTCGCTCCCAGTCTCTCGTCACCCCTGGGTCCCTCTCCACCCCAATCTATCTTGCCCCCAGTGTCTTTTGCCCCCCCGGTCTCTCTTGCCTCCCCCGGTCTCTCTTCGCTCCTGGTCTCTCTCTCTCGCCCCCGGTTTCGCTCACCCCTGGTCTCTTGTCATCCCCGGGTCTCTCTTGACCCCGGTCTCTGCCCCCCTCACTCCCTTGCCCCCGGTTTCTCTCTCGCCCCCAGTCTCTCTCTCGCCCCCACTCTCTCTCTCACCCCCAGTCTCTCTCTCGCCCCCAGTTTCTCTCTCACTCCCGTTCACTCTCTAGTCCCCGGTTTCCCTCTCATTCCCATTCTCTCTCTCGCCCCCAGTGTCTCTCTCGCCCCCAGTCTCTCTCTCGCCCCCGGTCTCTCTCTCACTCCCATTCTCTGTCTCGCCCCCAGTCTCTCTCTCGCCCCCAGTCTCTCTCTCGCCCCGAGTCTCTCTATCGCCCCCGTTCTCTCTCTCACTCCCGTTCTCTGTCTCGCCCCCAGTCTCTCTCTCGCACCCAGTCTCTCTCTCGCCCCCAGTCTCTCTCTCGTCCCCGGTCTCCCTCGCTCCAATTCTCTCTCTCTTGCCCCGGTCTCTCTCTCGCTCCCGTTCTCTCTCTTGCCCCCGGTTTCTCTCTCGCCCCCATTCTCTCCCTCGTTCCCGTTCTCTAACTCACCCCCGATCTCTCTCTCGCTCCCGTTCTCTCTCTTGCCCCCGGTTTCTCTCTCACCCCCCAGTCTCTCTCTCGCCCCTGGTTTCTCTCTCGCCCCCAGTCTCTGTCTCGCCCCCAGTCTCGCTCTCGCCCCCAGTATCTCTCTCGCCCCCAGTCTCTCTCTCACCCCCGGCCTCTCTCTCACTCCCGTTCTCTGTCTCGCCCATAGTCTCTCTCTCGCCCCTAGTTTCTCTCTCGCCCCCGTTCTCTCTCTCACCCCCGGTCTCTCGCTCGCCCCCGGTCTCTCTCTCACTCCCGTTCTCTGTCTCGCCCCCAGTCTCTCTCTCGCCCCGGTTTCTCTCTTGCCCCCGTTCTCTCACTCGCCCCCGGTCTCTCTCGCCCCCACTCTCTCTCTCGGCCCCGGTCTCTCACTCGCCCCCAGTCTCTCTCTCGCCCCCAGTCTCTCTCTCGTCCCCGGTCTCCCTCGCTCCAATTCTCTCTCTTGCCCCCGGTCTCTCTCTCACTCCCGTTCTCTATCTCGTCCCCCGGTCTCTCTCTCGCCCCTGGTGTCTCTCTCGCCCCCGTTCTCTCTCTCGCCCCCAGTCTCTCTCTCGCCCCCAGTCTCTCTCTCGTCCCCGGTCTCTCTCGCTCCAATTCTCTCTCTTGCCCCCGGTCTCTCTCTCGCTCCCGTTCTCTCTCTTGCCCCCAGTTTCTCTCTTGCCCCCATTCTCTCTCTCGCTCCTGTTCTCTCTCTTGCCCCCGGTTTCTCTCTTGCCCCCGTTCTCTCTCGCCCCCAGTTTATCTCTCGCCCCCAGTCTCTCTCTCACCCCCGTTCTCTCTCTCGCCCCCGGTTTCTCTCTCGCCCCCAGTCTCTCTCTCGCCCCCGGTTTCCCTCTCTTGCCCCCGTTCTCTCTCTCGCCCCCAGTCTCTCTCTCGCCCCCACTCTCTCTCTCACCCCCAGTCTCTCTCTCGCCCCCAGTTTCTCTCACACTCCCGGTCTCTCTCTAGTCCCCGGTTTCCCTCTCACTCCCATTCTCTCTCTCGCCCCCAGTCTCTCTCTCGCCCCCAGTCTCTCTCTCGCCCCCGGTCTCTCTCTCACTCCCATTCTCTGTCTCGCCCCCAATTCTCTCTCTCGCCCCCAGTCTCTCTCTCGCCCCGAGTCTCTCTCTCGCCCCCGTTCTCTCTCTCACTCCCGTTCTCTGTCTCGCCCCCAGTCTATCTCTCGCACCCAGTCTCTCTCTCGCCCCCAGTCTCTCTCTCGCCCCCAGTCTCTCTCTCGCCCCTGGTTTCTCTCTCGCCCCCAGTCTCCCTCTCGCCACTAGTCTCTCTTTCACCCCCGGTTTCTCTCTCGCCCCCAGTCTCTCTCTGTCATCCCCTGTCTCTCTCTCGCTCCCGTTCTCTCTCTCTTGCCCCCAGTCTCTCTCTCGCCCCCGTTCTCTCTCTTACCCCCAGTCTCTCTCTCGCCCCCAGTCTCTCTCTCGTCCCCGGTCTCCCTCGCTCCAATTCTCTCTCTTGACCCCGGTCTCTCTCTCGCCCCCAGTTTCTCTCTCGCCCCTGGTTTCTCTCTCGCCCCCATTCTCTCTCTCGCTCCCGTTCTCGCTTGCCCCGGTTTCTCTCTTGCCCCCGGTCTCCCTCGCTCCAATTCTCTCTCTTGCCCCTAGTTTCGCTCTCAACCCAAATCTCTCTCTCGCCCCCGGTCTCTCTCTCACTCCCGTTCTCTCTCGCCCCCAGTTTCTCTCTCGCCCCCAGTCTCTCTCTCGCCCCCAGTCTCTCTCTCGCCCCCGGTCTCTCTCTCACTCCCATTCTCTGTCTCGCCCGCAATTCTCTCTCTCGCCCCCAGTTTCTCTCTCGTCCCCAGTCTCTCTCTGTCATCCCCTGTCTCTCTCTCGCTCCCGTTCTCTCTCTCTTGCCCCCAGTCTCTCTCTCGCCCCCGTTCTCTCTCTCGCCCCCAGTCTCTCTCTCGCCCCCAGTCTCTCTCTCGTCCCCGGTCTCCCTCGCTCCAATTCTCTCTCTTGCCCCCGGTCTCTCTCTCGCCCCCAGTTTCTCTCTCGCCCCTGGTTTCTCTCTTGCCCCCATTCTCTCTCTCGCTCCCGTTCTCTCGCTTGCCCCGGTTTCTCTCTTGCCCCCGGTCTCCCTCGCTCCAATTCTCTCTCTTGCCCCCAGTTTCTCTCTCACCCCCAATCTCTCTCTCGCCCCTGGTCTCTCTCTCACTCCCGTTCTCTCTCGCCCCCAGTTTCTCTCTCGCCCCCAGGCTCTCTCTCGCCCCCGTTCTCTCTCCCACCCCCGGATTCTCTCTTACCCCCTGTCTCTCTCTCGCCCCCCTTCCCTCTCTTGCCCCCGGTTTCTCTCTCGTCCCCGGTCTCTCTCTCGCCGCTGGTTTCACTCTCACCCACAGTCTCTCTCTCGCCCCCGGTCTCTCTCTCGCCATCGGTTTCTCTCTCACCCCCCGTTCTCTCTGTCAACCCCGCTCTCTCTCACCCCCGGTCTCCCTCTCGCCCCCGGTTTCTCTCTCGCCCCCAGTCTCTCTCTCGCCCCCAGTCTCTCTCTCGCCCCCAGTCTCTCTCTCGCCCCCAGTCTCTCTCTCGTCCCCAGTCTCCCTCGCTCCCGTTCTCTCTCTCGCTCCCGTTCTCTCTCTCTCGCCCCCGTTCTCTCTCTCGCTCCCGTTCTCTCTCTCGCTCCCGTTCTCTCTCTTGCCGCCGGTCTCTCTCTCGCCCCTAGTTTCTCTCTCGCCCCCATTCACTCACTCGCTCCCATTCTCTCTCTCTCGCCCCCGTTCTCTCTCTCTCGCCCCCGTTCTCTCTCTCGCTCCCGTTCTCTCTCTCGCTCCCGTTCTCTCTCTTGCCGCCGGTCTCTCTCTCGCCCCTAGTTTCTCTCTCGCCCCCATTCACTCACTCGCTCCCATTCTCTCTCATGCCCCCGGTTTCTCTCTTGCCCCCATTCTCTCTCTCGCCCCCGGTCTCTCTCTCGCTCCTGTTCTCTCTCGCCCCCAGTCTGTCTATCGTCCCCAGTCTCTCTCTCGCCCCCATTCTCTCTCTCGCTCCCGTTCTCTCTCTTGCCCCCGGTTTCTCTCTCGCCCCCGGTCTCTCTCTTGCCCCTTGTCTCTCTCTCACCCCTAGTCTCTCTCTCACCCCCAGTTTCTCTCTCGCCCCCAGTCTCTCTCTCGCCCCCAGTCTCTCTCTCACCCGTGGATTCTCTCTCACCCCCAGTCTCTCTCTCGCCCCCGGTCGCTCTCACCCCCGGTCTCTCTCTCGCCCCTGGTTTCTCTCTAGCCCCCTGGTCTCTCTCTCAGACCGGGCTCTGTCTCACCCCCGGTCTCTCTCTCACCCCCGGTCTCTCTCTCACCCCCGGTCTCTCTCATCACGGTCTCTCTCTCTCTCACCCCCGGTCTCTCTCTCATCACCCCCGGTCTCTCTCTCACCCCCGGTCTCTCTCGCCCCCGGTCTCTCTCTCTCACCCCCAGTCTCTCTCACCTCTGGTCTCTCTCGTCCCCGGTCTCTCTCTCGCCCCCAGTGTCTCTCGCCCCCGGTCTCTCTCGCCCCCGGTCCCTCTCACCCCCGGTCTCTCTCTCTCACCCCCGGTCTCTCTCTCTCACCCCCGGTCTCTCTCTCTCACCCCCGGTCTCTCTCACCTCCGGTCTCTCTCGCCCCCGGTCTCTCTCTCTCACACCCGGTCTCTCTCACCTCTGGTCTCTCTCACCCCCGGTCACTCTCTCTCACCCCCGGTCTCTCTCTCTCACCCCCGGGGTCTCTCTCCCCCGGTCTCTCTCACCCCCGGTCTCTCTCACCCCCGGTCTCTCTCGCCCCCGGTCTCTCTCTCTCACCCCCGTGACTCTCTCACCTCTGGTCTCTCTCGCCCCCGGTCTCTCTCGCCCCCGGTCTCTCTCGCCCCCGGTCTCTCTCGCCCCCGGTCTCTCTCGCCCCCGGTCTCTCTCACCCCCGGTCTCTCTCTCTCACCCCCGGTCTCTCTCACCCCCGGTCTCTCTCGCCCCCGGTCTCTCTCTCTCACCCCCGTCTCTCTCTCACCTCTGGTCTCTCTCGCCCCCGGTCTCTCTCGCCCCCGGTCTCTCTCACGCCCGGTCTCTCTCTCTCACCCCCGGTCTCTCCCTCTCACCCCCGGTCTCGCTCGCACCCGGTCTCTCTCGCCCCCGGTCTCTCTCGCCCCCGGTGTCTCTCACCCCCGGTCTCTCTCTCACCCCTGGTCTCTCTCGCCCCCGGTCTCTCTCGCCCCCGGTCTCTCTTGCCATCCATCTCTCTCTCGTCGCTCCCAGTCTCTCGTCACCCCTGGGTCCCTCTCCACCCCAATCTATCTTGCCCCCAGTGTCTTTTGCCCCCCCGGTCTCTCTTGCCTCCCCCGGTCTCTCTTCGCTCCTGGTCTCTCTCTCTCGCCCCCGGTTTCGCTCACCCCTGGTCTCTTGTCATCCCCGGGTCTCTCTTGACCCCGGTCTCTGCCCCCCTCACTCCCTTGCCCCCGGTTTCTCTCTCGCCCCCAGTCTCTCTCTCGCCCCCACTCTCTCTCTCACCCCCAGTCTCTCTCTCGCCCCCAGTTTCTCTCTCACTCCCGTTCTCTCTCTAGTCCCCGGTTTCCCTCTCATTCCCATTCTCTCTCTCGCCCCCAGTCTCTCTCTCGCCCCCAGTCTCTCTCTCGCCCCCGGTCTCTCTCTCACTCCCATTCTCTGTCTCGCCCCCAGTCTCTCTCTCGCCCCCAGTCTCTCTCTCGCCCCGAGTCTCTCTATCGCCCCCGTTCTCTCTCTCACTCCCGTTCTCTGTCTCGCCCCCAGTCTCGCTCTCGCACCCAGTCTCTCTCTCGCCCCCAGTCTCTCTCTCGTCCCCGGTCTCCCTCGCTCCAATTCTCTCTCTTGCCCCCGGTCTCTCTCTCGCTCCCGTTCTCTCTCTTGCCCCCGGTTTCTCTCTCGCCCCCATTCTCTCCCTCGTTCCCGTTCTCTAACTCACCCCCGATCTCTCTCTCGCTCCCGTTCTCTCTCTTGCCCCCGGTTTCTCTCTCACCCCCCAGTCTCTCTCTCGCCCCTGGTTTCTCTCTCGCCCCCAGTCTCTGTCTCGCCCCCAGTCTCGCTCTCGCCCCCAGTATCTCTCTCGCCCCCAGTCTCTCTCTCACCCCCGGTCTCTCTCTCACTCCCGTTCTCTGTCTCGCCCACAGTCTCTCTCTCGCCCCTAGTTTCTCTCTCGCCCCCGTTCTCTCTCTCACCCCCGGTCTCTCTCGCCCCCAGTCTCTCTCTCGCCCCCGGTCTCTCGCTCGCCCCCGGTCTCTCTCTCACTCCCGTTCTCTGTCTCGCCCCCAGTCTCTCTCTCGCCCCGGTTTCTCTCTTGCCCCCGTTCTCTCTCTCGCCCCCGGTCTCTCTCGCCCCCAGTCTCTCTCTCGGCCCCGGTCTCTCACTCGCCCCCAGTCTCTCTCTCGCCCCCAGTCTCTCTCTCGTCCCCGGTCTCCCTCGCTCCAATTCTCTCTCTTGCCCCCGGTCTCTCTCTCACTCCCGTTCTCTATCTCGCCCCCCGGTCTCTCTCTCGCCCCTGGTGTCTCTCTCGCCCCCGTTCTCTCTCTCACCCCCAGTCTCTCTCTCGCCCCCAGTCTCTCTCTCGTCCCCGGTCTCCCTCGCTCCAATTCTCTCTCTTGCCCCCGGTCTCTCTCTCGCTCCCGTTCTCTCTCTTGCCCCCGGTTTCTCTCTTGCCCCCGTTCTCTCTCGCCCCCAGTTTCTCTCTCGCCCCCAGTCTCTCTCTCACCCCCGTTCTCTCTCTCGCCCCCGGTTTCTCTCTCACCCCCAGTCTCTCTCTCGCCCCCGGTTTCCCTCTCTTGCCCCCGTTCTCTCTCTCGCCCCCAGTCTCTCTCTCGCCCCCACTCTCTCTCTCACCCCCAGTCTCTCTCTCGCCCCCAGTTTCTCTCACACTCCCGGTCTCTCTCTAGTCCCCGGTTTCCCTCTCACTCCGATTCTCTCTCTCGCCCCCAGTCTCTCTCTCGCCCCCAGTCTCTCTCTCGCCCCCGGTCTCTCTCTCACTCCCATTCTCTGTCTCGCCCCCAATTCTCTCTCTCGCCCCCAGTCTCTCTCTCACCCCGAGTCTCTCTCTCGCCCCCGTTCTCTCTCTCACTCCCGTTCTCTGTCTCGCCCCCAGTCTCTCTCTCGCACCCAATCTCTCTCTCGCCCCCAGTCTCTCTCTCGCCCCCAGTCTCTCTCTCGCCCCTGGTTTCTCTCTCGCCCCCAGTCTCTCTCTCGCCACTAGTCTCTCTTTCACCCCCGGTTTCTCTCTCGCCCCCAGTCTCTCTCTGTCATCCCCTGTCTCTCTCTCGCTCCCGTTCTCTCTCTCTCGCCCCCAGTCTCTCTCTCGTCCCCGGTCTCCCTCGCTCCAATTCTCTCTCTTGCCCCCGGTCTCTCTCTCACACCCGTTCTCTGTCTCGCCCCCGGTCTCTCTCTCGCCCCTGGTCTCTCTCTCGCTCCCAGTCTCTCTCTCGTCCCCGGTCTCCCTCGCTCCAATTCTCTCTCTTGCCCCCGGTCTCTCTCTCGCTCCCGTTCTCTCTCTTGCCCCCGGTTTCTCTCTTGCCCCCATTCTCTCTCTCGCTCCTGTTCTCTCTCTTGCCCCCGGTTTATCTCTTGCCCCCGTCCTCTCTCGCCCCCAGTTTCTCTCTCGCCCCCAGTCTCTCTCTCACCCCGGTTCTCTCTCTCGCTCCCGGTTTCTCTCTCGCCCCCAGTCTCTCTCTCGCCCCCGGTTTCCCTCTCTTGCCCCCGTTCTCTCTCTCGCCCCCATTCTCTCTCTCGCCCCCACTCTCTCTCTCGCCCCCAGTCTCTCTCTCGCCCCCACTCTCTCTCTCACCCCCAGTCTCTCTCTCGCCCCCAGTTTCTCTCACACTCCCGGTCTCTCTCTAGTCCCCGGTTTCCCTCTCACTCCCATTCTCTCTCTCGCCCCCAGTCTCTCTCTCTCGCCCCCGGACTCTCTCACTCCCATTCTCTGTCTCGCTCCCAATTCTCTCTCTCGCCCCCGTTCTCTCTCTCACTCCCGTTCTCTGTCTCGCCCCCAGTCTCTCTCTCGCACCCAGTCTCTCTCTCGCCCCCAGTCTCTCTCTCGCCCCCAGTCTCTCTCTCGCCCCTGGTTTCTCTCTCGCCCCCAGTCTCTCTCTCGCCACTAGTCTCTCTTTCACCCCCGGATTCTCTCTCGCCCCCAGTCTCTCTCTGTCATCCCCTGTCTCTCTCTCGCTCCCGTTCTCTCTCTCTTGCCCCCAGTCTCTCTCTCGCCCCCGGTCTCTCTCTCACTCCCGTTCTCTCTCGCCCCCAGTTTCTCTCTCGCCCCCAGGCTCTCTCTCGCCCCCGTTCTCTCTCCCACCCCCGGATTCTCTCTTAGCCCCTGTCTCTCTCTCGCCCCCGTTCCCTCTCTTGCCCCCGGTTTCTCTCCCGTCCCCGGTCTCTCTCTCGCCCCTGGTTTCACTCTCACCCACAGTCTCTCTCTCGCCCCCGGTCTCTCTCTCACTCCCGTTCTCTCTCGCCCCCAGTTTCTCTCTCGCCCCCAGTCTCTCTCTCGCCCCCAGTCTCTCTCTCGTCCCCGGTCTCCCTCGCTCCCGTTCTCTCTCTCGCTCCCGTTCTCTCTCTCGTCCCCATTCTCTCTCTCGCTCACGTTCTCTCTCTCGCTCCCGTTCTCTCTCTCGCCCCCGTTCTCTCTCTCGCTCCCGTTCTCTCTCTCGCTCCCGTTCTCTCTCTTGCCGCCGGTCTCTCTCTCGCCCCTAGTTTCTCTCTCGCCCCCATTCTCTCACTCGCTCCCATTCTCTCTCATGCCCCCGGTTTCTCTCTTGCCCCCGTTCTCTCTCTTGCCCCCGGTCTCTCTCTCGCTCCCGTTCTCTCTTGCCCCCGGTGATTCTCTTGCCCACATTCTCTCTCTCGCCCCCGGTCTCTCTCTCGCTCCTGTTCTCTCTCGCCCCCAGTGTGTCTCGCCCCCAGTCTCTCTCTCGCCCCCATTCTCTCTCTCGCCTCCATTGTCTCTCTTGCCCCCGGTTTCTCTCTCGCCCCCCGGTCTCTCTCTTGCCCCTGGTCTCTCTCTCACCCCCAGTCTCTCTCTTGCCCCCAGTCTCTCTCTCGCCCCTGGTTTCTCTCTCGCCTCCAGTCTCTCTCTCGCCACTAGTCTCTCTTTCACCCCCGGTTTCTCTCTCGCCCCCAGTCTCTCTCTGTCATCCCCTGTCTCTCTCTCGCTCCCGTTCTCTCTCTCTCGCCCCCAGTCTCTCTCTCGTCCCCGGTCTCCCTCGCTCCAATTCTCTCTCTTGCCCCCGGTCTCTCTCTCACACCCGTTCTCTGTCTCGCCCCCGGTCTCTCTCTCGCCCCTGGTTTCTCTCTCGCCCCAAGTCTCTCTCTCGCCCCCATTCTCTCTCACGCCCCCGTTCTCTCTCTCGCCCCCAGTCTCTCTCTCGCCCCCAGTCTCTCTCTCGTCCCCGGTCTCTCTCTCGCTCCCGTTCTCTCTCTTGCCCCCGGTTTCTCTCTTGCCCCCATTCTCTCTCTCGCTCCTGTTCTCTCTCTTGCCCCCGGTTTATCTCTTGCCCCCGTCCTCTCTCGCCCCCAGTTTCTCTCTCGCCCCCAGTCTCTCTCTCACCCCCGTTCTCTCTCCCGCTCCCGGTTTCTCTCTCGCCCCCAGTCTCTCTCTCGCCCCCGGTTTCCCTCTCTTGCCCCCGTTCTCTCTCTCGCCCCCCTTCTCTCTCTCGCCCCCACTCTCTCTCTCGCCCCCAGTCTCTCTCTCGCCCCCACTCTCTCTCTCACCCCCAGTCTCTCTCTCGCCCCCAGTTTCTCTCACACTCCCGGTCTCTCTCTAGTCCCCGGTTTCCCTCTCACTCCCATTCTCTCTCTCGCCCCCAGTCTCTCTCTCGCCCCCAGACTCTCTCTCACTCCCATTCTCTGTCTCGCTCCCAATTCTCTCTCTCGCCCCCGTTCTCTCTCTCACTCCCGTTCTCTGTCTCGCCCCCAGTCTCTCTCTCGCACCCAGTCTCTCTCTCGCCCCCAGTCTCTCTCTCGCCCCCAGTCTCTCTCTCGCCCCTGGTTTCTCTCTCGCCCCCAGTCTCTCTCTGTCATCCCCTGTCTCTCTCTCGCTCCCGTTCTCTCTCTCTTGCCCCCAGTCTCTCTCTCGCCCCCGTTCTCTCTCTTGCCCCCAGTCTCTCTCTCGCCCCCAGTCTCTCTCTCGTCCCCGGTCTCCCTCGCTCCAATTCTCTCTCTTGACCCCGGTCTCTCTCTCGCCCCCAGTTTCTCTCTCGCCCCTGGTTTCTCTCTCGCCCCCATTCTCTCTCTCGTTCCCGTTCTCTCGCTTGCCCCGGTTTCTCTCTTGCCCCCGGTCTCCCTCGCTCCAATTCTCTCTCTTGCCCCCAGTTTCTCTCTCACCCCCAATCTCTCTCTCGCCCCCGGTCTCTCTCTCACTCCCGTTCTCTCTCGCCCCCAGTTTCTCTCTCGCCCCCAGGCTCTCTCTCGCCCCCGTTCTCTCTCCCACCCCCGGATTCTCTCTTAGCCCCTGTCTCTCTCTCGCCCCCGTTCCCTCTCTTGCCCCCGGTTTCTCTCCCGTCCCCGGTCTCTCTCTCGCCCCTGGTTTCACTCTCACCCACAGTCTCTCTCTCGCCCCCGGTCCCTCTCTCGCCTCTGGTTTCTCTCTCACCCCCCGTTCTCTCTGTCACCCCCGCTCTCTCTCACCCCCGGTCTCTCTCTCGCCCCCAGTCTCTCTCTCGCCCCCAGTCTCTCTCTCGTCCCCGGTCTCCCTCGCTCCCGTTCTCTCTCTCGCTCCCGTTCTCTCTCTCGTCGCTATTCTCTCTCTCGCTCACGTTCTCTCTCTCGCTCCCGTTCTCTCTCTCGCCCCCGTTCTCTCTCTCGCTCCCGTTCTCTCTCTCGCTCCCGTTCTCTCTCTTGCCGACGGTCTCTCTCTCGCCCCTAGTTTCTCTCTCGCCCCCATTCTCTCACTCGCTCCCATTCTCTCTCATGCCCCCGGTTTCTCTCTTGCCCCCGTTCTCTCTCTTGCCCCCGGTCTCTCTCTCGCTCCCGTTCTCTCTTGCCCCCGGTGATTCTCTTGCCCACATTCTCTCTCTCGCCCCCGGTCTCTCTCTCGCTCCCGTTCTCTCTCGCCCCCAGTGTGTCTCGCCCCCAGTCTCTCTCTCGCCCCCATTCTCTCTCTCGCCTCCATTGTCTCTCTTGCCCCCGGTTTCTCTCTCGCCCCCCAGGTCTCTCTCTTGCCCCTGGTCTCTCTCTCACCTCCAGTCTCTCTCTTGCCCCCAGTTTCTCTCTCGCCCCCAGTCTGTCTATCGTCCCCAGTCTCTCTCTCGCCCCCGTTCTCTCTCTCGCCCCCGTTCTCTCTCTTGCCCCCGGTTTCTCTCTCGCCCCCGGTCTCTCTCTTGCCCCTGGTCTCTCTCTCACCCCCAGTCTCACTCCCGCCCCCAGTTTCTCTCTCGCCCCCAGTCTCTCTCTCGCCCCCAGTCTCTCTCTCACCCCTGGTTTCTCTCTCACCCCCAGTCTCTCTCTCGCCCCCACTCTCTCTCACTCCCGGTCTCTCTCTCGCCCCTGGTTTCTCTCTCGCCCCCAGTCTCTCTCTCTCACCCCCAGTCTCTCTCTCGCTCCCGGTCTCTCTCTTGTCCCTGGTCTCTCTCTCACCCCCAGTCTCTCTCTCGCCCCTGGTTTCTCTCTCGCCCCCAGTCTCTCTCTCGCCCCCAGTCTCTCTCTTTCTCTCGCCCCCGGTCTGTCTCATCTCCCCGGTCCCTCTCTCTCTCGCCCCCAGTCTGTCTTATCACCTCGGTCTCTCTCTCTCTTGCCCCTGGTTTCTCTCTCGCCCTCAGTCTCTCTCTCTCTCTCTCGCCCACGGTCTGTTTCGTCACTCCTGGTTTATCGTTACCCCCGATCTCTCATCTATCCCGGTCTCCCTCGCTCCCGGTCTCCCTCGGCCTCAGTCTCTATCGTCCTTCGGTCTCCCTCTTCACCATTGGTCTCACTCACCCCCAGTCTCTTTCGCCCCCGGAATCTCTCGCCCCTGGTCACTCGTCAAACCCGGTCTCTCTCGCTCCCAGTTTCTCTCGCCTCCGGTCTCTCTCGTCACCCACAGTCTCTCTTCACCCCCTGTCTCTGTCGCCCCCGGTCTCTCTCTCACTCCCGTTCTCTGTCTCGCCCCCAGTCTCTCTCTCGCCCCTAGTTTCTCTCTCGCCCCCGTTCTCTCTCTCACCCTCGGTCTCTCTCGCCCCCAGTCTCTCTCACGCCCCCGGTCTCTCGCTCGCCCCCGGTCTCTCTCTCACTCCCGTTCTCTGTCTCGCCCCCAGTCTCTCTCTCGCCCCCGGTTTCTCTCTCGCCCCCGTTCTCTCTCTCGCCCCCGGTCTCTCTCGCCCCCAGTCTCTCTCTCAACCCCGGTCTCTCTCTCGCCCCCAGTCTCTCTCTCGCCCCCAGTCTCTCTCTCGTCCCCGGTCTCCCTCGCTCCAATTCTCTCTCTTGCCCCCGGTCTCTCTCTCACTCCCGTTCTCTATCTCGCCCCCAGTCTCTCTCTCGCCCCTGGTGTCTCTCTCGCCCCAAGTCTCTCTCTCGCCCCCATTCTCTCTCTCGTCCCCGGTCACCCTCGCTCCAATTCTCTCTCTTGCCCCCGGTCTCTCTCTCACTCCCGTTCTCTATCTCGCCCCCGTTCTCTCTCTCGCCCCCAGTCTCTCTCTCGCCCCCAGTCTCTCTCTCGTCCCCGGTTACCCTCGCTCCAATTCTCTCTCTTGCCCCCGGTCTATCTCTCGCTCCCGTTCTCTCTCTTGCCCCCGGTTTCTCTCTTGCCCCCATTCTCTCTCGCTCCTGTTCTCTCTCTTGCCCCCGGTTTCTCTCTCTAGCCCCCGTTCTCTCTCGCCCCCAGTTTCTCTCTCGCGCCCGGTTTCTCTCTCGCCCCCGGTCTCTCTCTCGCCCCCGGTTTCCCTCTCTTGCCCCCGTTCTCTCTCTCGCCCCCAGTCTCTCTCTCGCCCCCACTCTCTCTCTCACCCCCAGTCTCTCTCTTGCCCCCAGTTTCTCTCACACTCCCGTTCTCTCTCTAGTCCCTGGTTTCCCTCTCAGTCCCATTCTCTCTCTCGCCCCCAGTCTCTCTCTCGCCCCCAGTTTCTCTCTCGCCCCTGGTTTCTCTCTTGCCCCCATTCTCTCTCTCGCTCCCGTTCTCTCGCTTGCCCCGGTTTCTCTCTTGCCCCCGGTCTCCCTCGCTCCAATTCTCTCTCTTGCCCCCAGTTTCTCTCTCACCCCCAATCTCTCTCTCGCCCCTGGTCTCTCTCTCACTCCCGTTCTCTCTCGCCCCCAGTTTCTCTCTCGCCCCCAGGCTCTCTCTCGCCCCCGTTCTCTCTCCCACCCCCGGATTCTCTCTTACCCCCTGTCTCTCTCTCGCCCCCCTTCCCTCTCTTGCCCCCGGTTTCTCTCTCGTCCCCGGTCTCTCTCTCGCCGCTGGTTTCACTCTCACCCACAGTCTCTCTCTCGCCCCCGGTCTCTCTCTCGCCCCCGGTTTCTCTCTCACCCCCCGTTCTCACTGTCAACCCCGCTCTCTCTCACCCCCGGTCTCCCTCTCGCCCCCTGGTCTCTCTGTCAGACCGGGCTCTGTCTCACCCCCGGTCTCTCTCTCACCCCCGGTCTCTCTCTCACCCCCGGTCTCTCTCACTCACGGTCTCTCTCTCTCTCACCCCCGGTCTCTCTCTCATCACCCCCGGTCTCTCTCTCACCCCCGGTCTCTCTCACCCCCGGTCTCTCTCTCTCACCCCCAGTCTCTCTCACCTCTGGTCTCTCTCGTCCCCGGTCTCTCTCTCGCCCCCAGTCTCTCTCGCCCCCGGTCTCTCTCGCCCCCGGTCCCTCTCACCCCCGGTCTCTCTCTCTCACCCCCGGTCTCTCTCTCTCACCCCCGGTCTCTCTCTCTCACCCCCGGTCTCTCTCACCTCCGGTCTCTCTCGCCCCCGGTCTCTCTCTCTCACACCCGGTCTCTCTCACCTCTGGTCTCTCTCACCCCCGGTCTCTCTCTCTCACCCCCGGTCTCTCTCTCTCACCCCCGGGGTCTCTCTCCCCCGGTCTCTCTCACCCCCGGTCTCTCTCACCCCCGGTCTCTCTCGCCCCCGGTCTCTCTCTCTCACCCCCGTAACTCTCTCACCTCTGGTCTCTCTCGCCCCCGGTCTCTCTCGCCCCCGGTCTCTCTCACCCCCGGTCTCTCTCGCCCCCGGTCTCTCTCGCCCCCGGTCTCTCTCGCACCCGGTCTCTCTCACCCCCGGTCTCTCTCTCTCACCCCCGGTCTCTCTCACCCCCGGTCTCTCTCGCCCCCGGTCTCTCTCTCTCACCCCCGTCTCTCTCTCACCTCTGGTCTCTCTCGCCCCCGGTCTCTCTCGCCCCCGGTCTATCTCACCCCCGGTCTCTCTCGCCCCCGGTCTCTCTCGCCCCCGGTCTCTCTCACGCCCGGTCTCTCTCTCTCACCCCCGGTCTCTCCCTCTCACCCCCGGTCTCTCTCGCACCCGGTCTCTCTCGCCCCCGGTCTCTCTCGCCCCCGGTGTCTCTCACCCCCGGTCTCTCTCTCACCCCTGGTCTCTCTCGCCCCCGGTCTCTCTCGCCCCCGGTCTCTCTTGCCATACATCTCTCTCTCATCGCTCCCAGTCTCTCGTCACCCCTGGGTCCCTCTCCACCCCAATCTATCTTGCCCCCAGTGTCTTTTGCCCCCCCGGTCTCTCTTGCCTCCCCCGGTCTCTCTTCGCTCCTGGTCTCTCTCTCTCGCCCCCGGTTTCGCTCACCCCTGGTCTCTTGTCATCCCCGGGTCTCTCTTGACCCCGGTCTCTGCCCCCCTCACTCCCTTGCCCCCGGTTTCTCTCTCGCCCCCAGTCTCTCTCTCGCCCCCACTCTCTCTCTCACCCCCAGTCTCTCTCTCGCCCCCAGTTTCTCTCTCACTCCCGTTCTCTCTCTAGTCCCCGGTTTCCCTCTCATTCCCATTCTCTCTCTCGCCCCCAGTCTCTCTCTCGCCCCCAGTCTCTCTCTCGCCCCCGGTCTCTCTCTCACTCCCATTCTCTGTCTCGCCCCTAGTCTCTCTCTCGCCCCCAGTCTCTCTCTCGCCCCGAGTCTCTCTATCGCCCCCGTTCTCTCTCTCACTCCCGTTCTCTGTCTCGCCCCCAGTCTCTCTCTCGCACCCAGTCTCTCTCTCGCCCCCAGTCTCTCTCTCGTCCCCGGTCTCCCTCGCTCCAATTCTCTCTCTTGCCCCCGGTCTCTCTCTCGCTCCCGTTCTCTCTCTTGCCCCCGGTTTCTCTCTCGCCCCCATTCTCTCCCTCGTTCCCGTTCTCTAACTCACCCCCGATCTCTCTCTCGCTCCCGTTCTCTCTCTTGCCCCCGGTTTCTCTCTCACCCCCCAGTCTCTCTCTCGCCCCTGGTTTCTCTCTCGCCCCCAGTCTCTGTCTCGCCCCCAGTCTCGCTCTCGCCCCCAGTATCTCTCTCGCCCCCAGTCTCTCTCTCACCCCCGGTCTCTCTCTCACTCCCGTTCTCTGTCTCGCCCACAGTCTCTCTCTCGCCCCTAGTTTCTCTCTCGCCCCCGTTCTCTCTCTCCCCCCCGGTCTCTCTCGCCCCCAGTCTCTCTCTCGCCCCCGGTCTCTCGCTCGCCCCCGGTCTCTCTCTCACTCCCGTTCTCTGTCTCGCCCCCAGTCTCTCTCTCGCCCCGGTTTCTCTCTTGCCCCCGTTCTCTCTCTCGCCCCCGGTCTCTCTCGCCCCCAGTCTCTCTCTCGGCCCCGGTCTCTCACTCGCCCCCAGTCTCTCTCTCGCCCCCAGTCTCTCTCTCGTCCCCGGTCTCCCTCGCTCCAATTCTCTCTCTTGCCCCCGGTCTCTCTCTCACTCCCGTTCTCGATCTCGCCCCCCGGTCTCTCTCTCGCCCCTGGTGTCTCTCTCGCCCCCGTTCTCTCTCTCGCCCCCAGTCTCTCTCTCGCCCCCAGTCTCTCTCTTGTCCCCGGTCTCCCTCGCTCCAATTCTCTCTCTTGCCCCCGGTCTCTCTCTCGCTCCCGTTCTCTCTCTTGCCCCCAGTTTCTCTCTTGCCCCCATTCTCTCTCTCGCTCCTGTTCTCTCTCTTGCCCCCGGTTTCTCTCTTGCCCCCGTTCTCTCTCGCCCCCAGTTTCTCTCTCGCCCCCAGTCTCTCTCTCACCCCCGTTCTCTCTCTCGCCCCCGGTTTCTCTCTCGCCCCCAGTCTCTCTCTCGCCCCCGGTTTCCCTCTCTTGCCCCCGTTCTCTCTCTCGCCCCCAGTCTCTCTCTCGCCCCCACTCTCTCTCTCACCCCCAGTCTCTCTCTCGCCCCCAGTTTCTCTCACACTCCCGGTCTCTCTCTAGTCCCCGGTTTCCCTCTCACTCCCATTCTCTCTCTCGCCCCCAGTCTCTCTCTCGCCCCCAGTCTCTCTCTCGCCCCCGGTCTCTCTCTCACTCCCATTCTCTGTCTCGCCCCCAATTCTCTCTCTCGCCCCCAGTCTCTCTCTCGCCCCGAGTCTCTCTCTCGCCCCCGTTCTCTCTCTCACTCCCGTTCTCTGTCTCGCCCCCAGTCTCTCTCTCGCCCCCAGTCTCTCTCTCGCCCCTGGTTTCTCTCTCGCCCCCAGTCTCTCTCTCGCCACTAGTCTCTCTTTCACCCCCGGTTTCTCTCTCGCCCCCAGTCTCTCTCTGTCATCCCCTGTCTCTCTCTCGCTCCCGTTCTCTCTCTCTTGCCCCCAGTCTCTCTCTCGCCCCCGTTCTCTCTCTTGCCCCCAGTCTCTCTCTCGCCCCCAGTCTCTCTCTCGTCCCCGGTCTCCCTCGCTCCAATTCTCTCTCTTGACCCCGGTCTCTCTCTCGCCCCCAGTTTCTCTCTCGCCCCTGGTTTCTCTCTCGCCCCCATTCTCTCTCTCGCTCCCGTTCTCGCTTGCCCCGGTTTCTCTCTTGCCCCCGGTCTCCCTCGCTCCAATTCTCTCTCTTGCCCCCAGTTTCTCTCTCACCCCCAATCTCTCTCTCGCCCCCGGTCTCTCTCTCACTCCCGTTCTCTCTCGCCCCCAGTTTCTCTCCCGCCCCCAGTCTCTCTCTCGCCCCCAGTCTCTCTCTCGCCCCCGGTCTCTCTCTCACTCCCATTCTCTGTCTCGCCCCCAATTCTCTCTCTCGCCCCCAGTTTCTCTCTCGCCCCCAGTCTCTCTCTGTCATCCACTGTCTCTCTCTCGCTCCCGTTCTCTCTCTCTTGCCCCCAGTCTCTCTCTCGCCCCCGTTCTCTCTCTCGCCCCCAGTCTCTCTCTCGCCCCCAGTCTCTCTCTCGTCCCCGGTCTCCCTCGCTCCAATTCTCTCTCTTGCCCCCGGTCTCTCTCTCGCCCCCAGTTTCTCTCTCGCCCCTGGTTTCTCTCTTGCCCCCATTCTCTCTCTCGCTCCCGTTCTCTCGCTTGCCCCGGTTTCTCTCTTGCCCCCGGTCTCCCTCGCTCCAATTCTGTCTCTTGCCCCCAGTTTCTCTCTCACCCCCAATCTCTCTCTCGCCCCTGGTCTCTCTCTCACTCCCGTTCTCTCTCGCCCCCAGTTTCTCTCTCGCCCCCAGGCTCTCTCTCGCCCCCGTTCTCTCTCCCACCCCCGGATTCTCTCTTACCCCCTGTCTCTCTCTCGCCCCCCTTCCCTCTCTTGCCCCCGGTTTCTCTCTCATCCCCGGTCTCTCTCTCGCCGCTGGTTTCACTCTCACCCACAGTCTCTCTCTCGCCCCCGGTCTCTCTCTCGCCATCGGTTTCTCTCTCACCCCCCGTTCTCTCTGTCAACCCCGCTCTCTCTCAACCCCGGTCTCCCTCTCGCCCCCGGTTTCTCTCTCGCCCCCAGTCTCTCTCTCGCCCCCAGTCTCTCTCTCGCCCCCAGTCTCTCTCTCTCGCCCCCAGTCTCTCTCTCGTCCCCGGTCTCCCTCGCTCCCGTTCTCTCTCTCGCTCCCGTTCTCTCTCTCTCGCCCCCGTTCTCTCTCTCGCTCCCGTTCTCTCTCTCGCTCCCGTTCTCTCTCTTGCCGCCGGTCTCTCTCTCGCCCCTAGTTTCTCTCTCGCCCCCATTCACTCACTCGCTCCCATTCTCTCTCATGCCCCCGGTTTCTCTCTTGCCCCCGTTCTCTCTCTTGCCTCCGGTCTCCCTCTCGCTCCTGTTCTCTCTTGCCCCCGGTGATTCTCTTGCCCCCATTCTCTATCTCGCCCCCGGTCTCTCTCTCGCTCCTGTTCTCTCTCGCCCCCAGTCTGTCTCTTGCCCCCAGTCTCTCTATCACCCAAATTCTCTCTCTCGCCTCCATTCTCTCTCTTGCCCCCGGTTTCTCTCTCGCCCCACGGTCTCTCTCTTGCCCCTGGTCTCTCTCTCACCCCCAGTCTCTCTCTTGCCCCCAGTTTCTCTCTCGCCCCCAGTCTGTCTATCGTCCCCAGTCTCTCTCTCGCCCCCATTCTCTCTCTCGCTCCCGTTCTCTCTCTTGCCCCCGGTTTCTCTCTCGCCCCCGGTCTCTCTCTTGCCCCTTGTCTCTCTCTCACCCCTAGTCTCTCTCTCACCCCCAGTTTCTCTCTCGCCCCCAGTCTCTCTCTCGCCCCCAGTCTCTCTCTCACCCGTGGATTCTCTCTCACCCCCAGTCTCTCTCTCGCCCCCGGTCGCTCTCTCGCCCCTGGTTTCTGTCTCGCCCCCTGGTCTCTCTCTCAGACCGGGCTCTGTCTCACCCCCGGCCTCTCCCTCACCCCCGGTCTCTCTCTCACCCCCGGTCTCTCTCACTCACGGTCTCTCTCTCTCTCACCCCCGGTCTCTCTCTCATCACCCCCGGTCTCTCTCTCACCCCCGGTCTCTCTCACCCCCGGTCTCTCTCTCTCACCCCCAGTCTCTCTCACCTCTGGTCTCTCTCGTCCCCGGTCTCTCTCTCGCCCCCAGTCTCTCTCGCCCCCGGTCTCTCTAGTCCCCGGTCCCTCTCACCACCGGTCTCTCTCTCTCACCCCCGGTCTCTCTCTCTCACCCCCGGTCTCTCTCTCTCACCCCCGGTCTCTCTCACCTCCGGTCTCTCTCGCCCCCGGTCTCTCTCTCTCACACCCGGTCTCTCTCACCACTGGTCTCTCTCACCCCCGGTCTCTCTCTCTCACCCCGGGTCTCTCTCTCTCACCCCCGGTCTCTCTCTCTCACCCCCGGTCTCTCTCACCTCCGGTCTCTCTCGCCCCGGTCTCTCTCTCTCACACCCGGTCTCTCTCACCTCTGGTCTCTCTCAGCCCCGGTCTCTCTCTCTCACCCCCGGTCTCTCTCTCTCACCCCCGGGGTCTCTCTCCCCCGGTCTCTCTCACCCCCGGTCTCTCTCACTCCCGGTCTCTCTCTTGCCCCCGGTCTCTCTCTCGCTCCCGTTCTCTCTCTTGCCCCCGGTTTCTCTCTCGCCCCCATTCTCTCCCTCGTTCCCGTTCTCTAACTCACCCCCGATCTCTCTCTCGCTCCCGTTCTCTCTCTTGCCCCCGGTTTCTCTCTCACCCCCCAGTCTCTCTCTCGCCCCTGGTTTCTCTCTCGCCCCCAGTCTCTGTCTCGCCCCCAGTCTCGCTCTCGCCCCCAGTATCTCTCTCGCCCCCAGTCTCTCTCTCACCCCCGGTCTCTCTCTCACTCCCATTCTCTGTCTCGCCCACAGTCTCTCTCTCGCCCCTAGTTTCTCTCTCGCCCCCGTTCTCTCTCTCACCCCCGGTCTCTCTCGCCCCCAGTCTCTCTCTCGCCCCCGGTCTCTCGCTCGCCCCCGGTCTCTCTCTCACTCCCGTTCTCTGTCTCGCCCCCAGTCTCTCTCTCGCCCCGGTTTCTCTCTTGCCCCCGTTCTCTCTCTCGCCCCCGGTCTCTCTCGCCCCCAGTCTCTCTCTCGGCCCCGGTCTCTCACTCGCCCCCAGTCTCTCTCTCGCACCCAGTCTCTCTCTCGTCCCCGGTCTCCCTCGCTCCAATTCTCTCTCTTGCCCCCGGTCTCTCTCTCACTCCCGTTCTCTATCTCGCCCCCCGGTCTCTCTCTCGCCCCTGGTGTCTCTCTCGCCCCCGTTCTCTCTCTCACCCCCAGTCTCTCTCTCGCCCCCAGTCTCTCTCTCGTCCCCGGTCTCCCTCGCTCCAATTCTCTCTCTTGCCCCCGGTCTCTCTCTCGCTCCCGTTCTCTCTCTTGCCCCCAGTTTCTCTCTTGCCCCCATTCTCTCTCTCGCTCCTGTTCTCTCTCTTGCCCCCGGTTTCTCTCTTGCCCCCGTTCTCTCTCGCCCCCAGTTTATCTCTCGCCCCCAGTCTCTCTCTCACCCCCGTTCTCTCTCTCGCCCCCGGTTTCTCTCTCGCCCCCAGTCTCTCTCTCGCCCCCGGTTTCCCTCTCTTGCCCCCGTTCTCTCTCTCGCCCCCAGTCTCTCTCTCGCCCCCACTCTCTCTCTCACCCCCAGTCTCTCTCTCGCCCCCAGTTTCTCTCACACTCCCGGTCTCTCTCTAGTCCCCGGTTTCCCTCTCACTCCCATTCTCTCTCTCGCCCCCAGTCTCTCTCTCGCCCCCAGTCTCTCTCTCGCCCCCGGTCTCTCTCTCACTCCCATTCTCTGTCTCGCCCCCAATTCTCTCTCTCGCCCCCAGTCTCTCTCTCGCCCCGAGTCTCTCTCTCGCCCCCGTTCTCTCTCTCACTCCCGTTCTCTGTCTCGCCCCCAGTCTATCTCTCGCACCCAGTCTCTCTCTCGCCCCCAGTCTCTCTCTCGCCCCCAGTCTCTCTCTCGCCCCTGGTTTCTCTCTCGCCCATCAGTCTCTCTCTCGCCACTAGTCTCTCTTTCACCCCCGGTTTCTCTCTCGCCCCCAGTCTCTCTCTGTCATCCCCTGTCTCTCTCTCGCTCCCGTTCTCTCTCTCTTGCCCCCAGTCTCTCTCTCGCCCCCGTTCTCTCTCTTGCCCACAGTCTCTCTCTCGCCCCCAGTCTCTCTCTCGTCCCCGGTCTCCCTCGCTCCAATTCTCTCTCTTGACCCCGGTCTCTCTCTCGCCCCCAGTTTCTCTCTCGCCCCTGGTTTCTCTCTCGCCCCCATTCTCTCTCTCGCTCCCGTTCTCGCTTGCCCCGGTTTCTCTCTTGCCCCCGGTCTCCCTCGCTCCAATTCTCTCTCTTGCCCCCAGTTTCTCTCTCACCCCCAATCTCTCTCTCGCCCCCGGTCTCTCTCTCACTCCCGTTCTCTGTCTCGCCCCCAGTCTCTCTCTCGCCCCCGGTTTCTCTCTCGCCCCCGTTCTCTCTCTCGCCCCCGGTCTCTCTCGCCCCCACTCACTCTCTCGCCTCCGGTCTCTCTCTCGCCCCCAGTCTCTCTCTCGCCCCCAGTCTGTCTCTCGTCCCCGGTCTCCCTCGCTCCAATTCTCTCTCTTGCCCCCGGTCTCTCTCTCGCTCCCGTTCTCTCTCTTGCCCCCGGTTTCTCTCTCGCCCCCATTCTCTCCCTCGTTCCCGTTCTCTAACTCACCCCCGATCTCTCTCTCGCTCCCGTTCTCTCTCTTGCCCCCGGTTTCTCTCTCACCCCCCAGTCTCTCTCTCGCCCCTGGTTTCTCTCTCGCCCCCAGTCTCTGTCTCGCCCCCAGTCTCTGTCTCGCCCCCAGTATCTCTCTCGCCCCCAGTCTCTCTCTCACCCCCGGTCTCTCTCTCACTCCCGTTCTCTGTCTCGCCCACAGTCTCTCTCTCGCCCCTAGTTTCTCTCTCGCCCCCGTTCTCTCTCTCACCCCCGGTCTCTCTCGCCCCCAGTCTCTCTCTCGCCCCCGGTCTCTCGCTCGCCCCCGGTCTCTCTCTCACTCCCGTTCTCTGTCTCGCCCCCAGTCTCTCTCTCGCCCCGGTTTCTCTCTTGCCCCCGTTCTCTCTCTCGCCCCCGGTCTCTCTCGCCCCCAGTCTCTCTCTCGGCCCCGGTCTCTCACTCGCCCCCAGTCTCTCTCTCGCCCCCAGTCTCTCTCTCGTCCCCGGTCTCCCTCGCTCCAATTCTCTCTCTTGCCCCCGGTCTCTCTCTCACTCCCGTTCTCTATCTCGCCCCCCGGTCTCTCTCTCGCCCCTGGTGTCTCTCTCGCCCCCGTTCTCTCTCTCACCCCCAGTCTCTCTCTCGCCCCCAGTCTCTCTCTCGTCCCCGGTCTCCCTCGCTCCAATTCTCTCTCTTGCCCCCGGTCTCTCTCTCGCTCCCGTTCTCTCTCTTGCCCCCAGTTTCTCTCTTGCCCCCATTCTCTCTCTCGCTCCTGTTCTCTCTCTTGCCCCCGGTTTCTCTCTTGCCCCCGTTCTCTCTCGCCCCCAGTTTCTCTCTCGCCCCCAGTCTCTCTCTCACCCCCGTTCTCTCTCTCGCCCCCGGTTTCTCTCTCGCCCCCAGTCTCTCCCTCGCCCCCGGTTTCCCTCTCTTGCCCCCGTTCTCTCTCTCGCCCCCAGTCTCTCTCTCGCCCCCACTCTCTCTCTCACCCCCAGTCTCTCTCTCGCCCCCAGTTTCTCTCACACTCCCGGTCTCTCTCTAGTCCCCGGTTTCCCTCTCACTCCCATTCTCTCTCTCGCCCCCAGTCTCTCTCTCGCCCCCAGTCTCTCTCTCGCCCCCGGTCTCTCTCTCACTCCCATTCTCTGTCTCGCCCCCAATTCTCTCTCTCGCCCCCAGTCTCTCTCTCGCCCCGAGTCTCTCTCTCGCCCCCGTTCTCTCTCTCACTCCCGTTCTCTGTCTCGCCCCCAGTCTCTCTCTCGCACCCAGTCTCTCTCTCGCCCCCAGTCTCTCTCTCGCCCCCAGTCTCTCTCTCGCCCCTGGTTTCTCTCTCGCCCATCAGTCTCTCTCTCGCCACTAGTCTCTCTTTCACCCTCGGTTTCTCTCTCGCCCCCAGTCTCTCTCTCGCCCCCAGTCTCTCTCTCGCCCCTGGTTTCTCTCTCGCCCATCAGTCTCTCTCTCGCCACTAGTCTCTCTTTCACCCTCGGTTTCTCTCTCGCCCCCAGTCTCTCTCTGTCATCCCCTGTCTCTCTCTCGCTCCCGTTCTCTCTCTCTTGCCCCCGTTCTCTCTCTCGCCCCCGTTCTCTCTCTCACTCCCGTTCTCTGTCTCGCCCCCAGTCTCTCTCTCGCACCCAGTCTCTCTCTTGCCACCAGTCTCTCTCTCGCCCCCAGTCTCTCTCTCGCCCCTGGTTTCTCTCTCGCCCATCAGTCTCTCTCTCGCCACTAGTCTCTCTTTCACCCCCGGTTTCTCTCTCGCCCCCAGTCTCTCTCTGTCATCCCCTGTCTCTCTCTCGCTCCCGTTCTCTCTCTCTTGCCCCCGTTCTCTCTCTCGCCCCCGTTCTCTCTCTCACTCCCGTTCTCTGTCTCGCCCCCAGTCTCTCTCTCGCACCCAGTCTCTCTCTTGCCACCAGTCTCTCTCTCGCCCCCAGTCTCTCTCTCGCCCCTGGTTTCTCTCTCGCCCATCAGTCTCTCTCTCGCCACTAGTCTCTCTTTCACCCCCGGTTTCTCTCTCGCCCCCAGTCTCTCTCTGTCATCCCCTGTCTCTCTCTCGCTCCCGTTCTCTCTCTCTTGCCCCCAGTCTCTCTCTCGCCCCCGTTCGCTCTCTCGCCCCCAGTCTCTCTCTCGCCCCCAGTCTCTCTCTCGTCCCCGGTCTCCCTCGCTCCAATTCTCTCTCTTGCCCCCAGTCTCTCTCTCGCTCCCGTTCTCTCTCTTGCCCCCAGTTTCTCTCTTGCCCCCATTCTCTCTCTCGCTCCTGTTCTCTCTCTTGCCCCCGGTTTCTCTCTTGCCCCCGTTCTCTCTCGCCCCCAGTTTCTCTCTCGCCCCCAGTCTCTCTCTCACCCCCGTTCTCTCTCTCGCCCCCGGTTTCTCTCTCGCCCCCAGTCTCTCTCTCGCCCCCGGTTTCCCTCTCTTGCCCCCGTTCTCTCTCTCGGCCCCAGTCTCTCTCTCGCGCCCACTCTCTCTCTCACCCCCAGTCTCTCTCTCGCCCCCAGTTTCTCTCACACTCCCGGTCTCTCTCTAGTCCCCGGTTTCCCTCTCACTCCCATTCTCTCTCTCGCCCCCAGTCTCTCTCTCGCCCCCAGTCTCTCTCTCGCCCCCGGTCTCTCTCTCACTCCCATTCTCTGTCTCGCCCCCAATTCTCTCTCTCGCACCCAGTCTCTCTCTCGCCCCGAGTCTCTCTCTCGCCCCCGTTCTCTCTCTCACTCCCGTTCTCTGTCTCGCCCCCAGTCTCTCTCTCGCACCCAGTCTCTCTCTCGCCCCCAGTCTCTCTCTCGCCCCCAGTCTCTCTCTCGCCCCTGGTTTCTCTCTCGCCCATCAGTCTCTCTCTCGCCACTAGTCTCTCTTTCACCCCCGGTTTCTCTCTCGCCCCCAGTCTCTCTCTGTCATCCCCTGTCTCTCTCTCGCTCCCGTTCTCTCTCTCTTGCCCCCAGTCTCTCTCTCGCCCCCATTCTCTCTCTTGCCCACAGTCTCTCTCTCGCCCCCAGTCTCTCTCTCGTCCCCGGTCTCCCTCGCTCCAATTCTCTCTCTTGACCCCGGTCTCTCTCTCGCCCCCAGTTTCTCTCTCGCCCCTGGTTTCTCTCTCGCCCCCATTCTCTCTCTCGCTCCCGTTCTCACTTGCCCCGGTTTCTCTCTTGCCCCCGGTCTCCCTCGCTCCAATTCTCTCTCTTGCCCCCAGTTTCTCTCTCACCCCCAATCTCTCTCTCGCCCCCGGTCTCTCTCTCACTCCCGTTCTCTGTCTCGCCCCCAGTCTCTCTCTCGCCCCCGGTTTCTCTCTCTCGCCCCCGTTCTCTCTCTCGCCCCCGGTCTCTCTCGCCCCCACTCACTCTCTCGCCTCCGGTCTCTCTCTCGCCCCCAGTCTCTCTCTCGCCCCCAGTCTCTCTCTCATCCCCGGTCTCCCTCGCTCCAATTCTCTCTCTTGCCCCCGGTCTCTCTCTCACTCCCGTTCTCTATCTCGCCCCCGGTCTCTCTCTCGCCCCTGGTGTCTCTCTCGCCCCCAGTCTCTCTCTCGCCCCCATTCTCTCTCTCGCCCCCGTTCTCTCTCTCGCCCCCAGTCTCTCTCTCGCCCCCAGTCTCTCTCTCGTCCCCGGTCCCCCTCGCTCCAATTCTCTCTCTTGCCCCCGGTCTCTCTCTCGCTCCCGTTCTCTCTCTTGCCCCCGGTTTCTCTCTTGCCCCATTCTCTCTCTCGCTCCTGTTCTCTCTCTTGCCCCCGGTTTCTCTCTCTAGCCCCCGTTCTCTCTCGCCCCCGGTTTCTCTCTCGCCCCCGGTCTCTCTCTCGCCCCCGGTTTCCCTCTCTTGCCCCCGTTCTCTCTCTCGCCCCCAGTCTCTCTCTCGCCCCCACTCTCTCTCTCACCCCCAGTCTCTCTCTCGCCCCCAGTTTCTCTCACACTCCCGTTCTCTCTCTAGTCCCTGGTTTCCCTCTCACTCCCATTCTCTCTCTCGCTTCCCAGTCTCTCTCTCGCCCCCAGTCTCTCTCTCGCCCCCGGTCTCTCTCTCACTCCTATTCTCTGTGTCGCCCCCAGTCTCTCTCTCGCCCCCAGTCTCTCTCTCGCCCCGAGTCTCTCTCTCGCCCCCGTTCTCTCTCTCACTCCCGTTCTCGGTCTCGCCCCCAGTCTCTCTCTCGCACCCAGTCTCTCCCTCGCCCCCAGTCTCTCTCTCGCCCCCAGTCTCTCTCTCGCCCCTGGTTTCTCTCTCGCCCCCAGTCTCTCTCTCGCCACTAGTCTCTCTCTCGCCCCCAGTCTCTCTCTCGCCCCCGGTCTCTCTCTCACTCCTATTCTCTGTGTCGCCCCCAGTCTCTCTCTCGCCCCCAGTCTCTCTCTCGCCCCGAGTCTCTCTCTCGCCCCCGTTCTCTCTCTCGCTCCCGTTCCCTCTCTCGCTCCCGTTCTCTCTCTTGCCGCCGGTCTCTCTCTCGCCCCTAGTTTCTCTCTCGCCCCCATTCTCTCACTCGCTCCCATTCTCTCTCCTGCCCCCGGTTTCTCTCTTGCCCCCGTTCTCTCTCTTGCCCCCGGTCTCTCTCTCGCTCCCGTTCTCTCTTGCCCCCGGTGATTCTCTTGCCCCCATTCTCTCTCTCGCCCCCATTCTCTCTCTCGCCTCCATTCTCTCTCTTGCCCCCGGTTTCTCTCTCGCCCCCCGGTCTCTCTCTTGCCGCCGGTCTCTCTCTCGCCCCTAGTTTCTCTCTCGCCCCCAATTCTCTCACTCGCTCCCATTCTCTCTCATGACCGCGGTTTCTCTCTTGCCCCCGTTCTCTCTCTTGCCCCCGGTTTCTCTCTCGCCCCCGGTCTCTCTCTTGCCCCTGGTCTCTCTCTCACCCCCAGTCTCTCTCTCACCCCCAGTTTCTCTCTCGCCCCCAGTCTCTCTCTCGCCCCCAGTCTCTCTCTCACCCCTGGTTTCTCTCTCACCCCCAGTCTCTCTCTCGCCCCCGCTCTCTCTCACCCCCGGTCTCTCTCTCGCCCATGGTTTCTCTCTCGCCCCCGGTCTCTCTCTCTCACCCCCAGTCTCTCTCTCGCTCCCGGTCTCTCTCTTGTCCCTGGTCTCTCTCTCACCCCCAGTCTCTCTCTCGCCCCTGGTTTCTCTCTCACCCCCAGTCTCTCTCTCGCCCCCGCTCTCTCTCACCCCCGGTCTCTCTCTCGCCCCTGGTTTCTCTCTCGCCCCCAGTCTCTCTCTCTCACCCCCAGTCTCTCTCTCGCCGCCGGCCTCTCTCTTGTCCCTGGTCTCTCTCTCACCCCCAGTCTCTCTCTCGCCCCTGGTTTCTCTCTCGCCCCCAGTCTCTCTCTCGCCCCCAGTCTCTCTCTTTCTCTCGCCCCTGGTCTGTCTCATCTCCCCGGTCTCTCTCTCTCTCGCCCCCAGTCTGTCTCATCACCTCGGTCTCTCTCTCTCTCTTGCCCCTGGTTTCTCTCTCGCCCCCAGTCTCTCTCTTTCTCTCGCCCACGGTCTGTTTCGTCACTCCTGGTCTATCGTCACCCCCGATCTCTCATCAACCCCGGTCTCCCTCGCTCCTGGTCCCCCTCGGCCTCAGTCTCTATCGTCCTTCGGTCTCCCTCTTCACCATTGGTCTCACTCACCCCCAGTCTCTCTCGCCCCCGGTCTCTCTCGCCCCTGGTCACTCGTCAAACCCGGTCTCTCTCGCTCCCAGTTTCTCTCGCCTCCGGTCTCTCTCGTCACCCACAGTCTCTCTTCACCCCCTGTCTCTGTCGCCTCCGGTCTCTCTCGTTCACAATCACTCAGGTACCCCCAGTCTCTCTCGCCCCCCGGTCTCTCTCACCCCCGGTCCCTTGTCACCCCCCGGTCTCTCTCGTCACTTCCTCTCTCTCTCACCCCCCGGTCTCCCTCATCTCTCCCGGTCTCTCTCTCACTGTCCCTGGTCTCTCTTGCCCTATCAGGTCCCTCTCGATCCCCGACTCTCTCGTCCCCGGCCTCTCTCACCGTCCCTGGTCTCTCTTGCCTCCAGTCTCTCTTGTCGCCCCCAGTCTTGCGTCCTTCCCCGGTCTCTCTCGCCCACCCCGGTCTCTCATCGCCCTTGGTCTCTCGTCGCCCCCTGGTCTCTCTCGCCTCCTGTCTCTCTCATCGCCCCTAGTCTCTTCCCCCTTCCCACACCCCCGGTCTCTCTCTCGTGCCCGGGCTCTCTCACCCCCGGTCTCTCTCGCCCCCAGTCTCTCTCTCGCCCCCGGTCACTCTCACCGACGGTCTTTCTCACTCCCAGTTTCTTGTCACCCCCGGTTTCTCGCCCCCGGTCTCTCTCGCCCCCAGTCTCTCTCTCGCCCCCAGTCTCTCTCTCGCCCCCAGTCTCTCTCTAGCCCCTGGTCTCTCTCGCCACCTCCGGTCTCTCTCACTCCCGTTTTCTCTCTTGCCCCCGGTTTCTCTCTCGCCCCCATTCTCTCTCTCTCGCTCCCGTTCTCTCTCTTGCCCCCGGTTTCTCTCTTGCCCCCATTCTCTCTCTCGCCCCCGGTCTCTCTCTCGCTCCCGTTCTCTCTCGCCCCCAGTTTCTCTCTCGCCCCCACTCTCTCTCTCGCCCCCGTTCTCTCTCTTGCCCCCGGTTTCTCACTTGCCCCCGTTCTCTCTCTCGCCCCCGGTCTCTCTCGCGCTCCCGTTCTCTCTCGCCCCCAGTCTCTCTCTCGCCACCAGTCTCTCTCTCGCCCCCAGTCTCTCTCTAGCCCCTGGTCTCTCTCGCCACCTCCGGTCTCTCTCGCTCCCGTTTTCTCTCTTGCCCCCGGTTTCTCTCTCGCCCCCATTCTCTCTCTCTCTCTCCCGTTCTCTCTCTTGCCCCCGGTTTCTCTCTTGCCCCCATTCTCTCTCTCGCCCCCGGTCTCTCTCTCGCTCCCGTTCTCTCTCGCCCCCAGTTTCTCTCTCGCCCCCACTCTATCTCTCGCCCCCGTTCTCTCTCTTGCCCCCGGTTTCTCACTTGCCCCCGTTCTCTCTCTCGCCCCCGGTCTCTCTCGCGCTCCCGTTCTCTCTCGCCCCCAGTCTCTCTCTCGCCCCCAGTCTCTCTCTCGCCCCCGTTCTCTCTCTCGCCCCCGGTTTCCCTCTCTTGCCCCCGTTCTCTCTCTCGCCCTCAGTCTCTCTCTCGCCCCCAGTCTCTCTCTCGCCCCCATTTTCTCTCTCACTCACGTTCTCTCTCTCGCCCCCGGCCTCTTTCTCGCTCCCGTTCTCTCTCGCCCCCAGTCTCTCTCTCGCCCCCAGTCTCTCTCTCGCCCCCGTTCTCTCTCTTGCCCCTGGTTTCTCTCTTGCCCCCGTTCTCTATCTCGCCCCCGGTCTCTCTCTCGCTCCCGTTCTCTCCCGCCCCCAGTTTCTCTCTCGCCCCCAGTCTCTCTCTCGCCCCCAGTCTCTCTCTCGCCTCCAGTTTCTCTCACACTCCCGGTCTCTCTCTAGTCCCCGGTTTCCCTCTCACTCCCATTCTCTCTCTCGCCCCCAGTCTCTCTCTCGCCCCCAGTCTCTCTCTCGCCCCCGGTCTCTCTCTCACTCCCATTCTCTGTCTCGCCCCCAATTCTCTCTCTCGCCCCCAGTCTCTCTCTCGCCCCGAGTCTCTCTCTCGCCCCCGTTCTCTCTCTCACTCCCGTTCTCTGTCTCGCCCCCAGTCTCTCTCTCGCACCCAGTCTCTCTCTCGCCCCCAGTCTCTCTCTCGCCCCCAGTCTCTCTCTCGCCCCTGGTTTCTCTCTCGCCCATCAGTCTCTCTCTCGCCACTAGTCTCTCTTTCACCCCCGGTTTCTCTCTCGCCCCCAGTCTCTCTCTGTCATCCCCTGTCTCTCTCTCGCTCCCGTTCTCTCTCTCTTGCCCCCAGTCTCTCTCTCGCCCCCATTCTCTCTCTTGCCCACAGTCTCTCTCTCGCCCCCAGTCTCTCTCTCGTCCCCGGTCTCCCTCGCTCCAATTCTCTCTCTTGACCCCGGTCTCTCTCTCGCCCCCAGTTTCTCTCTCGCCCCTGGTTTCTCTCTCGCCCCCATTCTCTCTCTCGCTCCCGTTCTCGCTTGCCCCGGTTTCTCTCTTGCCCCCGGTCTCCCTCGCTCCAATTCTCTCTCTTGCCCCCAGTTTCTCTCTCACCCCCAATCTCTCTCTCGCCCCCGGTCTCTCTCTCACTCCCGTTCTCTGTCTCGCCCCCAGTCTCTCTCTCGCCCCCGGTTTCTCTCTCGCCCCCGTTCTCTCTCTCGCCCCCGGTCTCTCTCGCCCCCACTCACTCTCTCGCCTCCGGTCTCTCTCTCGCCCCCAGTCTCTCTCTCGCCCCCAGTCTCTCTCTCGTCCCCGGTCTCCCTCGCTCCAATTCTCTCTCTTGCCCCCGGTCTCTCTCTCACTCCCGTTCTCTATCTCGCCCCCGGTCTCTCTCTCGCCCCTGGTGTCTCTCTCGCCCCCAGTCTCTCTCTCGCCCCCATTCTCTCTCTCGCCCCCGTTCTCTCTCTCGCCCCCAGTCTCTCTCTCGCCCCCAGTCTCTCTCTCGTCCCCGGTCCCCCTCGCTCCAATTCTCTCTCTTGCCCCCGGTCTCTCTCTCGCTCCCGTTCTCTCTCTTGCCCCCGGTTTCTCTCTTGCCCCATTCTCTCTCTCGCTCCTGTTCTCTCTCTTGCCCCCGGTTTCTCTCTCTAGCCCCCGTTCTCTCTCGCCCCCGGTTTCTCTCTCGCCCCCGGTCTCTCTCTCGCCCCCGGTTTCGCTCTCTTGCCCCCGTTCTCTCTCTCGCCCCCAGTCTCTCTCTCGCCCCCACTCTCTCTCTCACCCCCAGTCTCTCTCTCGCCCCCAGTTTCTCTCACACTCCCGTTCTCTCTCTAGTCCCTGGTTTCCCTCTCACTCCCATTCTCTCTCTCGCTTCCCAGTCTCTCTCTCGCCCCCAGTCTCTCTCTCGCCCCCGGTCTCTCTCTCACTCCTATTCTCTGTGTCGCCCCCAGTCTCTCTCTCGCCCCCAGTCTCTCTCTCGCCCCGAGTCTCTCTCTCGCCCCCGTTCTCTCTCTCACTCCCGTTCTCGGTCTCGCCCCCAGTCTCTCTCTCGCACCCAGTCTCTCCCTCGCCCCCAGTCTCTCTCTCGCCCCCAGTCTCTCTCTCGCCCCTGGTTTCTCTCTCGCCCCCAGTCTCTCTCTCGCCACTAGTCTCTCTCTCGCCCCCAGTCTCTCTCTCGCCCCCGGTCTCTCTCTCACTCCTATTCTCTGTGTCGCCCCCAGTCTCTCTCTCGCCCCCAGTCTCTCTCTCACCCCGAGTCGCTCTCTCGCCCCCGTTCTCTCTCTCGCTCCCGTTCCCTCTCTCGCTCCCGTTCTCTCTCTTGCCGCCGGTCTCTCTCTCGCCCCTAGTTTCTCTCTCGCCCCCATTCTCTCACTCGCTCCCATTCTCTCTCCTGCCCCCGGTTTCTCTCTTGCCCCCGTTCTCTCTCTTGCCCCCGGTCTCTCTCTCGCTCCCGTTCTCTCTTGCCCCCGGTGATTCTCTTGCCCCCATTCTCTCTCTCGCCCCCATTCTCTCTCTCGCCTCCATTCTCTCTCTTGCCCCCGGTTTCTCTCTCGCCCCCCCGGTCTCTCTCTTGCCGCCGGTCTCTCTCTCGCCCCTAGTTTCTCTCTCGCCCCCAATTCTCTCACTCGCTCCCATTCTCTCTCATGACCGCGGTTTCTCTCTTGCCCCCGTTCTCTCTCTTGCCCCCGGTTTCTCTCTCGCCCCCGGTCTCTCTCTTGCCCCTGGTCTCTCTCTCACCCCCAGTCTCTCTCTCACCCCCAGTTTCTCTCTCGCCCCCAGTCTCTCTCTCGCCCCCAGTCTCTCTCTCACCCCTGGTTTCTCTCTCACCCCCAGTCTCTCTCTCGCCCCCGCTCTCTCTCACCCCCGGTCTCTCTCTCGCCCATGGTTTCTCTCTCGCCCCCGGTCTCTCTCTCTCACCCCCAGTCTCTCTCTCGCTCCCGGTCTCTCTCTTGTCCCTGGTCTCTCTCTCACCCCCAGTCTCTCTCTCGCCCCTGGTTTCTCTCTCACCCCCAGTCTCTCTCTCGCCCCCGCTCTCTCTCACCCCCGGTCTCTCTCTCGCCCCTGGTTTCTCTCTCGCCCCCAGTCTCTCTCTCTCACCCCCAGTCTCTCTCTCGCCCCCGGGCTCTCTCTTGTCCCTGGTCTCTCTCTCACCCCCAGTCTCTCTCTCGCCCCTGGTTTCTCTCTCGCCCCCAGTCTCTCTCTCGCCCCCAGTCTCTCTCTTTCTCTCGCCCCTGGTCTGTCTCATCTCCCCGGTCTCTCTCTCTCTCGCCCCCAGTCTGTCTCATCACCTCGGTCTCTCTCTCTCTCTTGCCCCTGGTTTCTCTCTCGCCCCCAGTCTCTCTCTTTCTCTCGCCCACGGTCTGTTTCGTCACTCCTGGTCTATCGTCACCCCCGATCTCTCATCAACCCCGGTCTCCCTCGCTCCTGGTCCCCCTCGGCCTCAGTCTCTATCGTCCTTCGGTCTCCCTCTTCACCATTGGTCTCACTCACCCCCAGTCTCTCTCGCCCCCGGTCTCTCTCGCCCCTGGTCACTCGTCAAACCCGGTCTCTCTCGCTCCCAGTTTCTCTCGCCTCCGGTCTCTCTCGTCACCCACAGTCTCTCTTCACCCCCTGTCTCTGTCGCCTCCGGTCTCTCTCGTTCACAATCACTCAGGTACCCCCAGTCTCTCTCGCCCCCCGGTCTCTCTCACCCCCGGTCCCTTGTCACCCCCCGGTCTCTCTCGTCACTTCCTCTCTCTCTCACCCCCCGGTCTCCCTCATCTCTCCCGGTCTCTCTCTCACTGTCCCTGGTCTCTCTTGCCCTATCAGGTCCCTCTCGATCCCCGACTCTCTCGTCCCCGGCCTCTCTCACCGTCCCTGGTCTCTCTTGCCTCCAGTCTCTCTTGTCGCCCCCAGTCTTGCGTCCCTCCCCGGTCTCTCTCGCCCACCCCGGTCTCTCATCGCCCTTGGTCTCTCGTCGCCCCCTGGTCTCTCTCGCCTCCTGTCTCTCTCATCGCCCCTAGTCTCTTCCCCCTTCCCACACCCCCGGTCTCTCTCTCGTGCCCGGGCTCTCTCACCCCCGGTCTCTCTCGCCCCCAGTCTCTCTCTCGCCCCCGGTCACTCTCACCGACGGTCTTTCTCACTCCCAGTTTCTTGTCACCCCCGGTTTCTCGCCCCCGGTCTCTCTCGCCCCCAGTCTCTCTCTCGCCCCCAGTCTCTCTCTCGCCCCCAGTCTCTCTCTAGCCCCTGGTCTCTCTCGCCACCTCCGGTCTCTCTCACTCCCGTTTTCTCTCTTGCCCCCGGTTTCTCTCTCGCCCCCATTCTCTCTCTCTCGCTCCCGTTCTCTCTCTTGCCCCCGGTTTCTCTCTTGCCCCCATTCTCTCTCTCGCCCCCGGTCTCTCTCTCGCTCCCGTTCTCTCTCGCCCCCAGTTTCTCTCTCGCCCCCACTCTCTCTCTCGCCCCCGTTCTCTCTCTTGCCCCCGGTTTCTCACTTGCCCCCGTTCTCTCTCTCGCCCCCGGTCTCTCTCGCGCTCCCGTTCTCTCTCGCCCCCAGTCTCTCTCTCGCCACCAGTCTCTCTCTCGCCCCCAGTCTCTCTCTAGCCCCTGGTCTCTCTCGCCACCTCCGGTCTCTCTCGCTCCCGTTTTCTCTCTTGCCCCCCGGTTTCTCTCTCGCCCCCATTCTCTCTCTCTCTCTCCCGTTCTCTCTCTTGCCCCCGGTTTCTCTCTTGCCCCCATTCTCTCTCTCGCCCCCGGTCTCTCTCTCGCTCCCGTTCTCTCTCGCCCCCAGTTTCTCTCTCGCCCCCACTCTATCTCTCGCCCCCGTTCTCTCTCTTGCCCCCGGTTTCTCACTTGCCCCCGTTCTCTCTCTCGCCCCCGGTCTCTCTCGCGCTCCCGTTCTCTCTCGCCCCCAGTCTCTCTCTCGCCCCCAGTCTCTCTCACGCCCCCGTTCTCTCTCTCGCCCCCGGTTTCCCGCTCTTGCCCCCGTTCTCTCTCTCGCCCTCAGTCTCTCTCTCGCCCCCAGTCTCTCTCTCGCCCCCATTTTCTCTCTCACTCACGTTCTCTCTCTCGCCCCCGGCCTCTTTCTCGCTCCCGTTCTCTCTCGCCCCCAGTCTCTCTCTCGCCCCCAGTCTCTCTCTCGCCCCCGTTCTCTATCTCGCCCCCGGTCTCTCTCTCGCTCCCGTTCTCTCCCGCCCCCAGTCTCTCTCTCGCCCCCGTTCTCTCTCTCGCCCCCGGTTTCCCTCTCTTACCCCCGTTCTCTCTCTCGCCCCCGTTCTCTCTCTCGCCCCCGTCTCTCTCTCGCCCTCAGTTTCTCTCTCACTCCCGTTCTCTCTCTAGTCCCCGGTTTCCCTCTCACTCCCGTTCTCTCTCTCGCCCACAGTATCTCTCTCACCCCCGGTCTCTCTCTCGCCCCCGTTCCCTCTCTTGCCCCAGGTTTCTCTCTCGCCCCAAGTCTCTCTCTCGCCCCCAGTTTCTCTCTCGCCCCCGGTCTCTCTCTCGCCCTTGGTTTCTCTCTCAACCCCATTCTCTCTCTCGCCCCCGTTCCCTCTCTTGCCCCCGGTCTCTCTCTCGCCCCTCGTTTCTCTCTCACCCCCGTTCTCTCTGTCGCCCCCGCTCTCTCTCACCCCCCGTCTCTCTCTCGTCCCCGGTCTCCCTCACTCCCGTTCTCTCTTGCCCCCTGTCTCTCTCTCGCCCCTGGTTTCTCTCTCGCCCCCATTCTCTCTCTTGCTCCCGTTCTCTCTCTTGCCCCCGGTTTTTCTCTTGCCCCCGTTCTCTCTCTCACCCCCGGTCTCTCTCTCACTCCCGTTCTCTCTCGCCCCCAGTCTCTCTCTCGCCTCCAGTTTCTCTCTCACTCCCGTCCTCTCTCTCGCCCCCAGTTTCTCTGTCGCTCCCAGTCTGTCTCTCGCTCCCAGTCTCTCTCTCGCCCCCATTCTCTCTCTCGCCCCCGTTCTCTCTCTTGCCCCTGGTTTCTATCTCGCCCCCCGGTCTCTCTCTTGCCCCCAGTTTCTCTCTCACCCCCAGTCTCTCTCTCGTCCCCAGTCTCTCTCTCACCGCTGGTTTCTCTCTCACCCCCAATCTCTCTCTCGCCCCCGGTCTCTCTCTCACTCCCGTTCTCTCTCGCCCCCAGTCTCTCTCTCGCCCCCAGTCTCTCTCTTTCTCTCGCCCCTGGTCTGTGTCATCTCCCCGGTCTCTCTCTCTCTCGCCCCCAGTCTGTCTCATCACCTCGGTCTCTCTCTCTCTCTTGCCCCTGGTTTCTCTCTCGCCCCCAGTCTCTCTCTCTCTCTCGCCCACGGTCTGTTTCGTCACTCCTGGTCTATCGTCACCCACGATCTCTCATCAACCCCGGTCTCCCTTGCTCCTGGTCCCCCTCGGCCTCAGTCTCTATCGTCCTACAGTCTCCCTCTTCTCCATTGGTCTCACTCACCCCCAGTCTCTCTCGCCCCCGGTCTCTCTCGCCCCTGGTCACTCGTCAAACCCGGTCTCTCTCGCTCCCAGTTTCTCCCGCCTCCGGTCTCTCTCGTCACCCACAGTCTCTCTTCACCCCCTGTCTCTGTCGCCTCCGGTCTCTCTCGTTCCCGATCACTCAGGTACCCCCAGTGTCTCTCGCCCCCCGGTCTCTCTCACCCCCGGTCCCTTGTCACCCCCCGGTCTCTCTCGTCACTTCCTCTCTCTCTCACCCCCCGGTCTCCCTCATCTCTCCCGGTCTCTCTCTCACTGTCCCTGGTCTCTCTTGCCCTATCAGGTCCCTCTCGATCCCCGACTCTCTCGTCCCCGGCCTCTCTCACCATCCCTGGTCTCTCATGCCTCCAGTCTCTCTTGTCGCCCCCTGTCTTGCGTCCCTCCCCGGTTTCTCTCGCCCACCCCGGTCTCTCATCGCCCCTGGTCTCTCGTCGCCCCCTGGTCTCTCTCGCCTCCTGTCTCTCTCATCGCCCCTAGTCTCTTCCCCCTTCCCACACCCCCGGTCTCTCTCTCGTGCCCGGGCTCTCTCACCCCCGGTCTCTCTCGCCCCCAGTCTCTCTCTCGCCCCCGGTCACTCTCACCGCCGGTCTTTCTCACTCCCAGTTTCTTGTCACCCCCGGTTTCTCGCCCCCGGTCTCTCTCTCGCCCCCAGTCTCTCTCTCGCCCCCAGTCTCTCTCTAGCCCCTGGTCTCTCTCGCCACCTCCGGTCTCTCTCGCTCCCGTTTTCTCTCTTGCCCCCGGTTTCTCTCTCGCCCCCATTCTCTCTCTCTCGCTCCCGTTCTCTCTCTTGCCCCCGGTTTCTCTCTTGCCCCCATTCTCTCTCTCGCCCCCGGTCTCTCTCTCGCTCCCGTTCTCTCTCGCCCCCAGTTTCTCTCTCGCCCCCACTCTCTCTCTCGCCCCCGTTCTCTCTCTTGCCCCCGGTTTCTCACTTGCCCCCGTTCTCTCTCTCGCCCCCGGTCTCTCTCGCGCTCCCGTTCTCTCTCGCCCCCAGTCTCTCTCTCGCCCTCAGTCTCTCTCTCGCCCCCAGTCTCTCTCTCGCCCCCATTTTCTCTCTCACTCCCGTTCTCTCTCTCGCCCCCGGTCTCTTTCTCGCTCCCGTTCTCTCTCGCCCCCAGTCTCTCTCTCGCCCCCAGTCTCTCTCTCGCCCCCGTTCTCTCTCTTGCCCCTGGTTTCTCTCTTGCCCCCGTTCTCTATCTCGCCCCCGGTCTCTCTCTCGCTCCCGTTCTCTCCCGCCCCCAGTTTCTCTCTCGCCCCCAGTCTCTCTCTCACCCCCGTTCTCTCTCTCACCCCCAGTCTCTCTCTCGCCCCCAGTCTCTCTCGCCTCCAGTTTCTCTCTCACTCCCGTTCTCTCTCTCGCCCCCGGTTTCCCTCTCTTGCCCCCGTTCTCTCTCTCGCCCCCGTTCTCTCTCTCGCCCCCAGTCTCTCTCTCGCCCCCAGTTTCTCTCTCACTCCCGTTCTCTCTCTAGTCCCCGGTTTCCCTCTCACTCCCGTTCTCTCTCTCGCCCACAGAATCTCTCTCACCCCCGTTCTCTCTCTCGCCCCCGGTTTCTCTCTTGCCCCCGGTCTCTCTCTCGCCCCCGTTCCCTCTCTTGCCCCAGGTTTCTCTCTCGCCCCAAGTCTCTCTCTCGCCCCCAGTTTCTCTCTCGCCCCCGGTCTCTCTCTCGCCCTTGGTTTCTCTCTCAACCCCATTCTCTCTCTCGCCCCCGTTCCCTCTCTTGCCCCCGGTCTCTCTCTCGCCCCTCGTTTCTCTCTCACCCCCGTTCTCTCTGTCGCCCCCGCTCTCTCTCACCCCCCGTCTCTCTCTCGTCCCCGGTCTCCCTCACTCCCGTTCTCTCTTGCCCCCTGTCTCTCTCTCGCCCCTGGTTTCTCTCTCGCCCGCATTCTCTCTCTTGCTCCCGTTCTCTCTCTTGCCCCCGGTTTTTCTCTTGCCCCCGTTCTCTCTCTCACCCCCGGTCTCTCTCTCACTCCCGTTCTCTCTCGCCCCCAGTCTCTCTCTCGCCTCCCGTTTCTCTCTCACTCCCGTCCTCTCTCTCGCCCCCAGTTTCTCTCTCGCTCCCAGTCTGTCTCTCGCCCCCAGTCTCTCTCTCGCCCCCATTCTCTCTCTCGCCCCCGTTCTCTCTCTTGCCCCTGGTTTCTATCTCGCCCCCCGGTCTCTCTCTTGCCCCTGGTGTCTCTCTCGCCCCCAGTCTCTCTCTCACCCCCAGTCTCTCTCTCGCCCCCACTCTCTCTTACCCCCGGTCTTTCTCTCACCCCCGGTGTCTCGCTCGCCCCCGGTTTGTCTCTCGCCCCCAGTCTCTCCCTCTCACCCCCAGTCTCTCTCTCGCCCCCGGTTTCTCTCTCGCCCCCAATCTCTCTCTCGCCCCTGGCTTCTCTCTCGCCCCCAGTCTCTCTCTCGCCCCCAGTCTCTCTCTCTCTCTTGCCCCTGGTTTCTCTCTCGCCCCCAGTCTCTCTCTCTTGCCCCCAGTCTGTTTCATCACTCCTGGTCTATCGTCACCCCCGGTCTCTCATCAACCCCGTTCTCCCTCGCTCCCGATCTCCCTCGGCCTCAGTCTCTATCGTCCTTCGGTCTCTCTCTTCACCATTGGTCTCACTCACCCCCAGTCTCTCTCGCCCCCGGTCTCTCTCGCCCCTGGTGACTCATCAAACCCGGTCTCTCTCACTCCCAGTTTCTCTTGCCTCCAGTCTCTCTCGTCACCCACAGTCTCTCGTCACCCCCTGTCTCTGTCACCTCCGGTCTCTCTCGTTCCCGATCACTCAGGTACCCCCAGTGTCTCTCGCCCCCCGGTCTCTCTCACCCCCGGTCCCTTGTCACCCCCCGGTCTCTCTCGTCACTTCCTCTCTCTCTCACCTCCCGGTCTCCCTCATCTCTCCCGGTCTCTCTCTCACTGTCCCTGGTCTCTCTTGCCCTATCAGGTCCCTCTCGATCCCCGACTCTCTCGTCCCCGGCCTCTCTCACCGTCCCTGGTCTCTCTTGACTCCAGTCTCTCTTGTCGCCCCCTGTCTTGCGTCCCTCCCCGGTCTCTCTCGCCCACCCCGGTCTCTCATCGCCCCTGGTCTCTCGTCGCCCCCTGGTCTCTCTCGCGTCCTGTCTCTCTCATCGCCCCTGGTCTCTTCCCCCTTCCCACACCCCCAGTCTCTCTCTCGCGCCCGGGCTTTCTCGCGCACAGTCTCTCTCGCCCCCCGGCCTGTCTCATTGCTCCCTGCCTCTCTCGCACCCATCCTCTCTCGCTCCTGGTCTTTCTCGCTCCCGGTCTCTCTCTCTCGTCCCCAGTCACTCTCGGCCCCGGTCTCTCTTGACCCCACTTTCTCTCTCGCCCCGAATCTCTCTCATCGCCCCTGGTGTGTCTCGTCTCCCCCTGTCTCTCGCCCCTGGTCTCCCTCACCGCAGGTCTCTTTTGCATCCCGGTCTCTCTCGCCCCTGGTCTCTCTTGCCCCACCGGTCTATCTCGCCGCACCCCCCCCCCGGTCTCTCTCGTCCCCGGTCTCTCTCTCACATCCCCGGTCTATCTCGCCGCCCCCCCCCCCCCCCCGGTCTCTGTTGTCCCCGGTCTCTCTGTCTCACCCCCGGTCTCTCTCGCCCCTGGTCACTCTCACCCCCGGTCTCTCTCGTCACCCCGTCTCTCTTGCCCCTGGACTCTCTCTCGCCCCCGGTCTCTCTTCATCCCTGATCTCTCTCTCGTCACCCCCTCCCTCTCACCCCTGGTCGCTTTCTCGCCCCCAGTCTCACTCTTGTCCCCTGTCTCTCTCGCCCCCTGGTCTCCCTTATTGTTCCCCAGTCTCTCTCGCCCCCGGTCTCTCTCGTTGTCCCTGGTCTCTCGTCACCCCCGGGTCTCTCTCCACTCCAATCTCTCTCGTCCCCGGAGACTTTCACCCCCCCGGTCTCTCTCATCCCCTGTCTCTCTCTCTCTCACCCCCGGTATCTCACCCCCGGTTTCTCTCGTCACCCCCTCCATCTCACTCTCGATCTCTTCTCGTCCCCAGTCTCTCTTCACCCCCGGTCTCACTCTCTCGTCCCCATGCTCTCTCTCGCCCCCCTGCTCTCTCTTGCCCCCGGTCTCTATTGTCGCAATCGGTCTCTTGTCACCCCCGGTTCTCTCTCGTCCCCAGTCTCTCTCGCCCCCGGTCTCTCTCGTTGTCCCTGGTCTCTCGTCACCCCTGGGTCTCTCTCTATCCCAATCTCTCTCGCCCCCGGTGTCTTTCGCCCCCTCCCCCGGGTCTCTCTTGTTGCCCCCAGACTCTCGTCACCCCCAGTGTCTTGCCCCCGGTTTCTCGCCCACAGTCTCTCTTGTCCCTGGTCTGTCTTGTCGCTCACTGTCTCTCTCACACCCAGCCTGTCTCACTTCCCGGCCTCTCTCGTTCACAGTCTCTCTCTCGCCCCCGGTCACTCTCACCCCCAGTCTCTCTCAACCCCACTTTCTCTCTCCCCCGGTCTCTCTCGTCACCCCGGTCTCTCTCGTCTCCTCCTGTCTCTCACCCCCGGTCTCTCTCACCCCAGGTCTCTTTTGCACCCCGGTCTCTCTTGCCCCACCTGTCTCTCTCGCTCCCCACCCCGGTCTCTCTCGCACCCCGGTCTCTCTTCACCCCCTGTCTCTCTCTGTCTCTCGCTCCCGGTCTCTCTCGTCACCCCCTCTATCTCTCACCCCCGGTCTCTTTCTCGCCCTCCGTCTTTCTCACCCCCTGGTGTCTCTCCCCCCCTGTCTTTCTCACCCCCGGTCTCTCTCACTCCCGGTCTGTCTCGTTGCCCCCTGTCCCTCTAGCCCCCCGGTCTCTCTCGCAAACCCCTCTCTCTCACCCCCCGGTCTCTCTTCACCCCCGGTCTCTCTCTCTCGCCTCCAGTCTCTCTCATCTCCGGTCGATCTTGTCACCCCCTCTCTCTCGCCCCCGGGCTCTCTTGCCCACAGTCTCTCTCACTCCCGGTCTGTCTCGTTGTCCCCTGTCCCTCTAGCCCCCCGGTCTCTCTTGCAAACCCCTCTCTCTCACCGCTCGGTCTCTCTTCACCCCTGGTCTCTCTCTCTCTCGCCTCCAGTCTCTCTCATCTCCGGTCTATCTTGTCACCCCCTCTCTCTCGCCCCCGGGCTCTCTTGCCCACAGTCTCTCTCACTCCCGGTCTGTCTCGTTGCCCCCTGTCCCTCTAGCCCCCCGGTCTCTCTCGCAAACCCCTCTCTCTCACACCCCATCTCTCTTCACCCCCGGGCTCACTCTCTCTCGCCTCCGGTCTCTCTCATCCCCGGTCTCTCTTGTCACTCTGTCTCTCTTGCCCCCGGGCTCTCTTTCGCCCTCGGTCTTTCTCACCCCCTGTCTCTCTCACCCCCGGTCCCTCTCTCACCCCCGGTCTCTCTCGCCCCCTGGTCTCTCTCTCACCCCCGGTCTCTCTCTCACCCCCGGTCTCTCTCTCACCCCCGGTCTCTCTCTCACCCCCGGTCTCTCTCACTCACGGTCTCTCTCTCTCTCACCCCCGGTCTCTCTCTCACCCCCGGTCTCTCTCACATCTGGTCTCTCTCGTCCCCGGTCTCTCTCTCGCCCCCAGTCTCTCTCGCCCCCGGTCTCTCTCGCCCCCGGTCCCTCTCACCCCCGGTCTCTCTCTCTCACACCCGGTCTCTCTCTCTCACCCCCGGTCTCTCTCACCTCCGGTCTCTCTCGACCCGGTCTCTCTCTCTCACCCCCGGTCTCTCTCTCTCACCCCCGGGGTCTCTCTCCCCCGGTCTCTCGAACCCCCGGTATCTCTCGCCCCCGGTCTCTCTCTCACACCCCCGTCTCTCTCTCACCTCTGGTCTCTCTCGCCCCCGGTCTCTCTCGCCCCCGGTCTCTCTCACACCCGGTCTCTCTTGCCGCCGGTCTCTCTCGCCCCCGGTCTCTCTCGCCCCCGGTCTCTCTCGCCCCCGGTCTCTCTCACCCCCGTTCTCTCTCTCTCACCCCCGGTCTCTCTCACCCCCGGTCTCTCTCGCCCCCGGTCTCTCTCTCTCACCCCCGTCTCTCTCTCAGCTCTGGTCTCTCTCGCCCCCGGTCTCTCTCGCCCCCGGTCTCTCTCACCCCCAGTCTCTCTCTCGCCCCCGGTCTCTCTCTTGCCCCTGGTCTCTCTCTCACCCCCAGTCTCTCTCTCACCCCCAGTTTCTGTCTAGCCCCCAGTCTCTCTCTCGCCCCCAGTCTCTCTCTCACCCCTGGTTTCTCTCTCACCCCCAGTCTCTCTCTCGCCCCCGCTCTCTCTCACCCCCGGTCTCTCTCTCGCCCCTGGTTTCTCTCTCGCCCCGGGTCTCTCTCTCTCACCTCCAGTCTCTCTCTCGCTCCCGGTCTCTCTCTTTTCCCTGGTCTCTCTCTCACCCCCAGTCTCTCTCTCGCCCCCGTTCTCTCTCACCCCCGGTCTCTCTCTCGCCCCTGGTTTCTCTCTCGCCCCCAGTCTCTCTCTCTCACCCCCAGTCTCTCTCTCGCCCCTGGCCTCTCTCTTGTCCCTGGTCTCTCTCTCACCCCCAGTCTCTCTCTCGCCCCTGGTTTCTCTCTCGCCCCCAGTCTCTCTCTCGCCCCCAGTCTCTCTCTTTCTCTCGCCCCCGGTCTGTCTCATCTCCCCGGTCTCTCTCTCTCTCGCCCCCAGTCTGTCCCATCACCTCGGTCTCTCTCTCTCTTGCCCCCGGTCTCTCTCTCACTCCCGTTCTCTATCTCGCCCCCGGTCTCTCTCTCGCCCGTGGTGTCTCTCTCGCCCCCAGTCTCTCTTTCGCCCCCATTCTCTCTCTCGCCCCCGTTCTCTCTCTCGCCCCCAGTTTCTCTCTCGCCCCCGTTCTCTCTCTCGCCCCCAGTCTCTCTCTCGCCCCCAGTCTCTCTCTCGTCCCCGGTCTCCCTTGCTCCAATTCTCTCTCTTGCCCCCGGTCTCTCTCTCGCTCCCGTTCTCTCTCTTGCCCCCGGTTTCTCTCTTGCCCCCATTCTCTCTCTCGCTCCTGTTCTCTCTCTCGCCCCCGGTTTCTCTCTCGCCCCCAGTCTTACTCTCGCCCCCGGTTTCCCTCTCTTGCCCCCGTTCTCTCTCTCGCCCCCAGTCTCTCTCTCGCCCCCACTCTCTCTCTCACCCCCAGTCTCTCTCTCGCCCCCAGTTTCTCTCACACTCCCGTTCTCTCCCTCGTCCCTGGTTTCCCTCTCACTCCCATTCTCTCTCTCGTCCCCAGTCTCTCTCTCGCCCCCAGTCTCTCTTTCGCCCCCGGTCTCTCTCTCACTCCCATTCTCTGTCTCGCCCCCAGTCTCTCTCTCACCCCCAGTCTCTCTCTCGCTCCCGGTCTCTCTCTTGTCCCTGTTCTCTCTCTCACCCCCAGTCTCTCTCTCGCCCCTGGTTTCTCTCTCACCCCCAGTCTCTCTCTCGCCCCCGCTCTCTCTCACCCCCGGTCTCTCTCTCGCCCCTGGTTTCTCTCTCGCCCCCAGTCTCTCTCTCTCACCCCCAGTCTCTCTCTCGCCCCCTGCCTCTCTCTTGTCCCTGGTCTCTCTCTCACCCCCAGTCTTTCTCTCGCCCCTGGTTTCTCTCTCGCCCCCAGTCTCTCTCTTTCTCTCGCCCCTGGTCTGTCTCATCTCCCCGGTCTCTCTCTCTCTCGCCGCCAGTCTGTCTCATCACCTCGGTCTCTCTCTCTCTCTCTTGCCCCTGGTTTCTCTCTCGCCCCCAGTCTCTCTCTCTCTCTCCCCCACGGTCTGTTTCGTCACTCCCGGTCTATCGTCACCCCCGATCTCTCATCAACCCCGGTCTCCCTCGCTCCCGGTCTCCCTCGGCCTCAGTCTCTATCGTCCTTCGGTCTCCCTCTTCACCATTGGTCTCACTCACCCCCAGTCTCTCTCGCCCCCGGTCTCTCTCGCCCCTGGTCACTCCTCAAACCCGGTCTCGCTCGCTCCCAGTTTCTCTCGCCTCCGGTCTCTCTCGTCACCCACAGTCTCTCTTCACCCCCTATCTCTGTCGCCTCCGGTCTCTCTCGTTCCCGATCACTCAGGTACCCCCAGTCTCTCTCGCCCCCCGGTCTCTCTCACCCCCGGTCCCTTGTCACCCCCCGGTCTCTCTCGTCACTTCCTCTCTCTCTCACCCCCCGGTCTCCCTCATCTCTCCCGGTCTCTCTCTCACTGTCCCTGGTCTCTCTTGCCCTATCAGGTCCCTCTCGATCCCCGACTCTCTCGTCCCCGACCTCTCTCACCATCCCTGGTCTCTCTTGCCTCCAGTCTCTCTTGTCGCCCCCAGTCTTGCGTCCCTCCCCGGTCTCTCTCGCCCACCCCGGTCTCTCATCGCCCCTGGTCTCTCGTCGCCCCCTGGTCTCTCTCGCCTCCTGTCTCTCTCATCGCCCCTAGTCTCTTCCCCCTTCCCACACCCCCGGTCTCTCTCTCGTGCCCGGGCTCTCTCACCCCCGGTCTCTCTCGCCCCCAGTCTCTCTCTCGCCCCCGGTCACTCTCACCGCCGGTCTTTCTCACTCCCAGTTTCTTGTCACCCCCGGTTTCTCGCCCCCGGTCTCTCTCGCCCCCAGTCTCTCTCTCGCCCCCAGTCTCTCTCTCGCCCCCAGTCTCTCTCTAGCCCCTGGTCTCTATCGCCACCTCCGGTCTCTCTCGCTCCCGTTCTCTCTCTTGCCCCCGGTTTCTCTCTCGCCCCCATTCTCTCTCTCTCGCTCCCGTTCTCTCTCTTGCCCCCGGTTTCTCTCTTGCCCCCATTCTCTCTCTCGCCCCCGGTCTCTCTCTCGCTCCCGTTCTCTCTCGCCCCCAGTTTCGCTCTCGCCCCCAGTCTCTCTCTCGCCCCCGTTCTCTCTCTTGCCCCCGGTTTCTCTCTTGCCCCCGTTCTCTCTCTCGCCCCCGGTCTCTCTCGCGCTCCCGTTCTCTCTCGCCCCCAGTATCTCTCTCGCCCCCAGTCTCTCTCTCGCCCCCGTTCTCTCTCTCGCCCCCGGTTTCCCTCTCTTGCCCCCGTTCTCGCTCTCGCCCTCAGTCTCTCTCTCGCCCCCGTTCTCTCTCTTGCCCCCGGTTTCTCTCTCACTCCCGTTCTCTCTCTCGCCCCCGGTCTCTTTCTCGCTCCCGTTCTCTCTCGCCCCCAGTCTCTCTCTCGCCCCCAGTCTCTCTCTCGCCCCCGTTCTCTCTCTTGCCCCTGGTTTCTCTCTTGCCCCCGTTCTCTATCTCGCCCCCGGTCTCTCTCTCGCTCCCGTTCTCTCCCGACCCCAGTTTCTCTCTCGCCCCCAGTCTCTCTCTCACCCCTGTTCTCTCTCTCACCCCCAGTCTCTCTCTCGCCCCCAATCTCTCTCTCGCCTCCAGTTTCTCTCTCACTCCCGTTCTCTTTCTAGCCCCCGGTTTCCCTCTCTTGCCCCCGTTCTCTCTCTCGCCCCCAGTCTCTCTCTCGCCCCCAGTATCTCTCTCGCCTCCAGTTTCTCTCTCACTCCCGTTCTCTCTCTAGTCCCCGGTTTCCCTCTCACTCCCGTTGTCTCTCTCGCCCCCAGTCTCTCTCTCACCCCCGTTCTCTCTCTCGCCCCCAGTCTCTCTCTCGCCCCCAGTTTCTCTCTCACTCCCGTTCTCTCTCTAGTCCCCGGTATCCCTCTCACTCCCGTTCTCTCTCTCGCCCCCAGTCTCTCTCTCACCCCCGTTCTCTCTCTCGCCCCCGGTTTCTCTCTTGCCCCCGGTCTCTCTCTCGCCCCCGTTCCCTCTCTTGCCCCAGGTTTCTCTCTCGCCCCCAGTCTCTCTCTCTCGCCCCCGGTTTCTCTCTCGCCCCCGGTCTCTCTCTCGCCCTTGGTTTCTCTCTCACCCCCATTCTCTCTCTCGCCCCCGTTCCCTCTCTTGCCCCCCGTCTCTCTCTCGTCCCCGGTCTCCCTCACTCCCGTTCTCTCTTGCCCCCTGTCTCTCTCTCGCCCCTGGTTTCTCTCTCGCCACCATTCTCTTTCTTGCTCCCGTTCTCTCTCTTGCCCCCGGTTTTTCTCTTGCCCCCGTTCTCTCTCTCACCCCCGGTCTCTCTCTCACTCCCGTTCTCTCTCGCCCCCAGTCTCTCTCTCGCCTCCAGTTTCTCTCTCACTCCCGTCCTCTCTCTCGCCCCCAGTTTCTCTCTCGCTCCCAGTCTGTCTCTCGCCCCCAGTCTCTCTCTCGCCCCCATTCTCTCTCTCGCCCCAGTTCTCTCTCTTGCCCCTGGTTTCTCTCTCGCCCCACGGTCTCTCTCTTGCCCCTGGTCTCTCTCTCACCCTCAGTTTCTCTCTCACCCCCAGTTTCTCTCTCGCCCCCAATCTCTCTCTCGTCCCCAGTCTCTCTCTCACCGCTGGTTTCTCTCTCACCCCCAATCTCTCTCTCGCCCCCACTCTCTCTCACCCCCGGTCTTTCTCTCACCCCCGGTCTCTCTCTCGCCCCCATTCTCTCTCTTGCCCCCAGTCTCTCTCTCACCCCTGGTTTCTCTCTCACCCCCAGTCTCTCTCTCGCCCCCACTCTCTCTCACCCCCGGTCTTTCTCTCACCCCCGGTATCTCTGTCGCCCCCGGTTTGTCTCTCGCCCCCAGTCTCTCCCTCTCACCCCCAGTCTCTCTCTCGCCCCCGGTTTCTCTCTCGCCCCCAGTCTCTCTCTCGCCCCTGGCTTCTCTCTCGCCCCCAGTCTCTCTCTCGCCCCCAGTCTCTCTCTCTCTCTCTTGCCCCTGGTTTCTCTCTCGCCCCCAGTCTCTCTCTCTCGCCCCCAGTCAGTTTCATCACTCCTGGTCTATCGTCACCCCCGGTCTCTCATCAACCCCGTTCTCCCTCGCTCCCGATCTCCCTCGGCCTCAGTCTCTATCGTCCTTCGGTCTCTCTCTTCACCATTGGTATCACTCACCCCCAGTCTCTCTCGCCCCCCGTCCCTCTCGCCCCTGGTGACTCATCAAACGCGGTCTCTCTCACTCCCAGTTTCTCTTGCCTCCAGTCTCTCTCGTCACCCACAGTCTCTCGTCACCCCCTGTCTCTGTCGCCTCCGGTCTCTCTCGTTCCCGATCACTCAGGTACCCCCAGTGTCTCTCGCCCCCCGGTCTCTCTCACCCCCGGTCCCTTGTCACTCCCCGGTCTCTCTCGTCACTTCCTCTCTCTCTCACCCCCCGGTCTCCCTCATCTCTCCCGGTCTCTCTCTCACTGTCCCTGGTCTCTCTTGCCCTATCAGGTCCCTCTCGAACCCCGACTCTCTCGTCCCCGGCCTCTCTCACCGTCCCTGGTCTCTCTTGCCTCCAGTCTCTCTTGTCGCCCCCTGTCTTGCGTCCCTCCCCGGTCTCTCTCGCCCACCCCGGTCTCTCATCGCTCCTGGTCTCTCGTCGCCCCCTGGTCTCTCTCGCGTCCTGTCTCTCTCATCGCCCCTGGTCTCTTCCCCCTTCCCACACCCCCAGTCTCACTCTCGCCCCCCGGCCTGTCTCATTGCTCCCTGCCTCTCTCGCACCCAGCCTCCCTCGCTCCTGGTCTCTCTCGCTCCCGGTCTCTCTCTCTCGTCCCCAGTCACTCTCGGCCCCGGTCTCTCTTGACCCCACTTTCTCTCTCGCCCCCAATCTCTCTCATCGCCCCTGGTGAGTCTCGTCTCCCCCTGTCTCTCGCCCCTGGTCTCCCTCACCGCAGGTCTCTTTTGCATCTCTCGCCCCTGGTCACTCTCACTCCCGGTCTCTCTCGTCACCCCGTCTCTCTTGCCCCTGGACTCTCTCTCGCCCCCGGTCTCTCTTCACCCCTGATCTCTCTCTCTCGCCCTTGGTATCTCTCGCTCCTGGTCTCTCTCGTCACCCCCTCCCTCTCACCCCTGGTCGCTTTCTCGCCCCCAGTCTCACTCTTGTCCCCTGTCTCTCTCGCCCCCTGGTCTCCCTTATTGTTCCCCAGTCTCTCTCGCCCCCGGTCTCTCTCGTTGTCCCTGGTCTCACGTCACCCCTGGGTCTCTCTCTATCCCAATCTCTCTCGCCCCCGGTGTCTTTCGCCCCCTCCCCCGGGTCTCTCTTGTTGCCCCCAGACTCTCGTCACCCCCAGTGTCTTGCCCCCGGTTTCTCGCCCACAGTCTCTCTTGTCCCTGGTCTGTCTTGTCGCTCACTGTCTCTCTCACACCCAGCCTGTCTCACTTCCCGGCCTCTCTCGTTCACAGTCTCTCTCTCGCCCCCGGTCACTCTCACCCCCGGTCTCTCTCAACCCCACTTTCTCTCTCCCCCGGTCTCTCTCGTCACCCCGGTCTCTCTCGTCTCCTCCTGTTTCTCACCCCCGGTCTCTCTCACCCCAGGTCTCTTTTGCACCCCGGTCTCTCTTGCCCCACCTGTCTCTCTCGCTCCCCACCCCGGTCTCTCTCGCACCCCGGTCTCTCTTCACCCCCTGTCTCTCTCTGTCTCTCGCTCCCAGTCTCTCTCGTCACCCCCTCTATCTCTCACCCCCGGTCTCTTTCTCGCCCTCCGTCTTTCTCACCCCCTGGTGTCTCTCCCCCCCTGTCTTTCTCACCCCCGGTCTCTCTCACTCCCGGTCTGTCTCGTTGCCCCCTGTCCTTCTAGCCCCCCGGTCTCTCTCGCAAACCCCTCTCTCTCACCCCCCGGTCTCTCTTCACCCCCGGTCTCTCTCTCTCGCCTCCAGTCTCTCTCATCTCCGGTCGATCTTGTCACCCCCTCTCTCTCGCCCCCGGGCTCTCTTGCCCACAGTCTCTCTCACTCCCGGTCTGTCTCGTTGCCCCCTGTCCCTCTAGCCCCCCGGTCTCTCTCGCAAACCCCTCTCTCTCACACCCCGTCTCTCTTCACCCCCGGGCTCTCTCTCTCTCGCCTCCGGTCTCTCTCATCCCCGGTCTCTCTTGTCACTCTGTCTCTCTTGCCCCCGGGCTCTCTTTCGCCCTCGGTCTTTCTCACCCCCTGTCTCTCTCACCCCCGGTCTCTCTCTCACCCCCGGTCTCTCTCGCCCCCTGGTCTCTCTCTCACCCCCGGTCTCTCTCTCACCCCCGGTCTCTCTCTCACCCCCGGTCTCTCTCACTCACGGTCTCTCTCTCTCTCACCCCTGGTCTCTCTCTCATCACCCCCGGTCTCTCTCTCACCCCCGGTCTCTCTCACCCCCGGTCTCTCTCTCTCACCCCCAGTCTCTCTCACCTCTGGTCTCTCTCGTCCCCGGTCTCTCTCTCGCCCCCAGTCTCTCTCGCCCCCGGTCTCTCTCGCCCCCGGTCCCTCTCACCCCCGGTCTCTCTCTCTCACCCCCGGTCTCTCTCTCTCACCCCCGGTCTCTCTCACTCGCCCCCGGTCTCTCTCTCTCACCCCCGGTCTCTCTCACCTCTGGTCTCTCTCACCCCCGGTCTCTCTCTCTCACCCCCGGTCTCTCTCTCTCAAACCCGGGGTCTCTCTCCCGCGGTCTCTCTCACCCCCGGTCTCTCTCACCCCCGGTCTCTCTCGCCCCCGGTCTCTCTCTCTCACCCCCATCTCTCTCTCACCTCTGGTCTCTCTCGCCCCCGGTCTCTCTCACCCCCGGTCTCTCTCACCCCCGGTCTCTCTCGCCTCCGTTCTCTCTCGCCCCCGGTCTCTCTCGCCCCCGGTCTCTCTCGCCCCCGGTCTCTCTCTCTCACCCCCGGTCTCTCTCACCCCCGGTCTCTCTCGCCCCCGGTCTCTCTCTCTCACCCCCGTCTCTCTCTCACCTCTGGTCTCTCTCGCCCCCGGTCTCTCTCGCCCCCGGTCTCTCTCACCCCCAGTCTCTCTCGCCCCCGGTCTCTCTCGCCCCCGGTCTCTCTCACGCCCGCTCTCTCTCTCTCACCCCCGGTCTCTGCCTCTCACCCCCGGTCTCTCTCGCACCCGGTCTCTCTCGCCCTCGGTGTCTCTCACCCCCGGTCTCTCTCTCACCCCTGGTCTCTCTCGCCCCCGGTCTCTCTCGCCCCCGGTCTCTCTTGCCATCCATCTAACTCTCGTCGCTCCCAGTCTCTCGTCACTCCTGGGTCTCTCTCCACCCCAATCTATCTTGCCCCCAGTGTCTTTTGCCCCCCCGGTCTCTCTTGCCTCCCCCGGTCTCTCTTCGCTCCTTGTCTCTCTCTCTCGCCCCCGGTTTCGCTCACCCCTGGTCTCTTGTCATCCCCGGGTCTCTCTTGACCCCGGTCTCTGCCCCCCTCACTCCCTTGCCCCCGGTTTCTCTCTCGCCCCCAGTCTCTCTCTCGCCCCCGGTTTCCCTCTCTTGCCCCCGTTCTCTCTCTCGCCCCCAGTCTCTCTCTCGCCCCCATTCTCTCTCTCGTCCCCAGTCTCTCTCTCGCCCCCACTCTCTCTTTCGCCCCCGGTCTCTCTCTCACTCCCATTCTCTTTCTCGCCCCCAGTCTCTCTCTCGCCCCGAGTCTCTCTCTCGCCCCGAGTCTCTCTCTCGCCCCCGTTCTCTCTCTCACTCCCGTTCTCTGTCTCGCCCCCAGTCTCTCTCTCACACCCAGTCTCTCTCTCGCCCCCAGTCTCTCCCTCACCCCCAGTCTCTCTCTCGCCCCTGGTTTCTCTCTCGCCCCCAGTCTCTCTCTGTCATCCCCTGTCTCTCTCTCGCTCCCGTTCTCTCTCTCTTGCCCCCAGTCTCTCTCTCGCCCCCGTTCTCTCTCTCACCCCCAGTCTCTCTCTCGCCCCCAGTCTCTCTCTCGCCCCCAGTCTCTCTCTCGTCCCCGGTCTCCCTCGCTCCAATTCTCTCTCTTGCCACCAGTTTCTCTCTCGCCCCCAGTCTCTCTCTCGCCCCCAGTCTCTCTCTCGCTCCCGTTCTCTCTCTTGCCCCCGGTCTATCTCTCGCCCCCAGTTCCTCTCTCGCCCCTGGTTTCTCTCTCGCCCCCATTCTCTCTCTCGCTCCCATTCTCTCGCTTGCCCCGGTTTCTCTCTTGCCCCCGGTCTCCCACGCTCCAATTCTCTCTCTTGCCCCCAGTTTCTCTCTCACCCCCAATCTCTCTCTCGCCCCCGGTCTCTCTCTCACTCCAGTTCTCTGTCGCCCCCAGTTTCTCTCTCGCCCCCAGTCTCTCTCTCGCCCCCAGTTTCTCTCTCGCCCCCAGTCTCTCTCTCGTCCCCGGTCTCCCTCGCTCCAATTCTTTCTCTTGCCCCCGATCTCTCTCTCGCTCCCGTTCTCTGTCTTGCCCCCGGTTTCTCTCTCGCCCCCCAGTCTCTCTCTCGCCCCTGGTTTCTCTCTCGCCCCCAGTCTCTGTCTCGACCCCAGTCTCTCTCTCGCCCCCAGTATCTCTCTCGCCCCCAGTCTCTCTCTCGCCCCCGGTCTCTCTCTCACTCCCGTTCTCTGTCTCGCCCCCAGTCTCTCTCTCGCCCCTAGTTTCTCTCTCGCCCCCGTTCTCTCTCTCACCCCCGGTCTCTCTCGCCCCCAGTCTCTCTCTCGCCCCCGGTCTCTCGCTCGCCCCCGGTCTCTCTCTCACTCCCGTTCTCTGTCTCGCCCCCAGTCTCTCTCTCGCCCCCGGTTTCTCTCTCGCCCCCAGTCTCTCCCTCACCCCCAGTCTCTCTCGCCCCCAGTCTCTCTCTCGCCCCCGGTCTCTCTCTCGCCCCCAGTCTCTCTCTCGCCCCCAGTCTCTCTCTCGTCCCCGGTCTCCCTCGCTCCAATTCTCTCTCTTGCCCCCGGTCTCTCTCTCACTCCCGTTCTCTATCTCGCCCCCCGGTCTCTCTCTCGCCCCTGGTGTCTCTCTCGCCCCCAGTCTCTCTCGCACCCCCGTTCTCTCTCTCGCCCCCGGTTTCTATCTCGCCCCCAGTCTCTCTCTCACCCCCGTTCTCTCTCTCGTCCCCGGTCTCCCTCTCCCCCAGTCTCTCTCTCGCCCCCGGTTTCCCTCTCTTGCCCCCGTTCTCTCTCTCGCCCCCAGTCTCTCTCTCGCCCCAGTTCTCTCTCTCGCCCCGAGTCTCTCTCTCGCCCCCAGATTCTCTCACACTCCCGTTCTCTCTCGAGTAACCGGTTTCCCTCTCACTCCCATTCTCTCTCTCGCCCCCAGTCTCTCTCTCGCCCCCAGTCTCTCTCTCGCCCCCGGTCTCTCTCTCACTCCCATTCTCTGTCTCGCCCCCAATTCTCTCTCTCACCCCCGGTTTCTCTCTCGCCCCCAGTCTCTCTCTGTCATCCCCTGTCTCTCTCTCGCTCCCGTTCTCTCTCTCTTGCCCCCAGTCTCTCTCTCGCCCCCGTTCGCTCTCTCGCCCCCAGTCTCTCTCTCGCCCCCAGTCTCTCTCTCGTCCTCGGTCTCCCTCGCTCCAATTCTCTCTCTTGCCCCCGGTCTCTCTCTCGCCCCCAGTTTCTCTCTCGCCCCTGGTTTCTCTCTCGCCCCCATTCTCTCTCTCGCTCCCGTTCTCTCGCTTGCCCCGGTTTCTCTCTTGCCCCCGGTCTCCCTCGCTCCAATTCTCTCTCTTGCCCCCAGTTTCTCTCTCACCCCCAATCTCTCTCTCGCCCCCGGTCTCTCTCTCACTCCCGTTCTCTCTCGCCCCCAGTTTCTCTCTCGCCCCCAGGCTCTCTCTCGCTCCCGTTCTCTCTCCCACCCCCGGATTCTCTCTTACCCCCTGTCTCTCTCTCGCCCCCGTTCCCATCTCTTGCCCCCGGTTTCTCTCTCGTCCCCAGTCTCTGTCTCGCCCCTGGTTTCACTCTCACCCACAGTCTCTCTCTCGCACCCAGTCTCTCTCTCGCCCCTGGTTTCTCTCTCACCCCCCCTTCTCTCTGTCACCCCCGCTCTCTCTCACCCCCGGTCTCTCTCTCGCCCCCGGTTTCTCTCTCGCCCCCAGTCTCTCTCTCGCCCCCAGTCTCTCTCTCGCCCCCAGTCTCTCTCTCGTCCCCGGTCTCCCTCGCTCCCGTTCTCTCTCTCGCTCCCGTTCTCTCTCTCGCCCCCGTTCTCTCTCTCGCTCCCGTTCTCTCTCTCGCCCCCGTTCTCTCTCTCGCCCCCGTTCTCTCTCTCGCTCCCGTTCTCTCTCTCGCTCCCGTTCTCTCTCTTGCCGCCGGTCTCTCTCTCGCCCCTAGTTTCTCTCTCGCCCCCATTCTCTCACTCGCTCCCATTCTCTCTCATGCCCCCGGTTTGTCTCTTGCCCCCGTTCTCTCTCTTGCCCCCCGTCTCTCTCTCGCTCCCGTTCTCTCTCGCCCCCAGTCTGTCTCTCGCCCCCATTCTCTCTCTCGCCTCCATTCTCTCTCTTGCCCCCGGTTTCTCTCTCGCCCCCCGGTCTCTCTCTTGCCCCTGGTCTCTCTCTCACCCCCAGTCTCTCTCTTGCCCCCAGTTTCTCTCTCGCCCCCAGTCTGTCTATCGTCCCCAGTCTCTCTCTCGCCCCCATTCTCTCTCTCGCCCCCGTTCTCTCTCTTGCCCCCGGTTTCTCTCTCGCCCCCGGTCTCTCTCTTGCCCCTGGTCTCTCTCTCACCCTCAGTCTCTCTCTCACCCCCAGTTTCTCTCTCGCCCCCAGTCTCTCTCTCGCCCCCAGTCTCTCTCTCACCCCTGGTTTCTCTCTCACCCCCAGTCTCTCTCTCGCCCCCGCTCTCTCTCACCCCCGGTCTCTCTCTCGCCCCTGGTTTCTCTCTCGCCCCCAGTCTCTCTCTCTCACCCCCAGTCTCTCTCTCGCTCCCGGTTTCTCTCTTGTCCCTGGTCTCTCTCTCACCCCCAGTCTCTCTCTCGCCCCTGGTTTCTCTCTCGCCCCCAGTCTCTCTCTCGCCCCAAGTCTCTCTCTTTCTCTCGCCCCTGGTCTGTCTCATCTCCCCGGTCTCTCTCTCTCTCGCCCCCATTCTGTCTCATCACCTCGGTCTCTCTCTCTCTCTTGCCCCTGGTTTCTCTCTCGCCCCCAGTCTCTCTCTCTCTCTCGCCCACGGTCTGTTTCGTCACTCCTGGTCTATCGTCACCCCCGATCTCTCATCAACCCCGGTCTCCCTCGCTCCCGGTCTCCCTCGGCCTCAGTCTCTATCGTCCTTCGGTCTCCCTCTTCACCATTGGTCTCACTCACCCCCAGTCTCTCTCGCCCACGGTCTCTCTCGCCCCTGGTCACTCGTCAAACCCGGTCTCTCTCGCTCCCAGTTTCTCTCGCCTCCGGTCTCTCTCGACACGCACAGTCTCTCTTCACCCCATGTCTCTGTCGCCCCCGGTCTCTCTCTCACTCCCGGTCTATCTCTCGCCCCCAGTTCCTCTCTCGCCCCTGGTTTCTCTCTCGCCCCCATTCTCTCTCTCGCTCCCATTCTCTCGCTTGCCCCGGTTTCTCTCTTGCCCCCGGTCTCCCACGCTCCAATTCTCTCTCTTGCCCCCAGTTTCTCTCTCACCCCCAATCTCTCTCTCGCCCCCGGTCTCTCTCTCACTCCAGTTCTCTGTCGCCCCCAGTTTCTCTCTCGCCCCCAGTCTCTCTCTCGCCCCCAGTTTCTCTCTCGCCCCCAGACTCTCTCTCGTCCCCGGTCTCCCTCGCTCCAATTCTCTCTCTTGCCCCCGGTCTCTCTCTCACTCCCGTTCTCTATCTCGCCCCCCGGTCTCTCTCTCGCCCCTGGTGTCTCTCTCGCCCCCAGTCTCTCTCGCACCCCCGTTCTCTCTCTCGCCCCCGGTTTCTATCTCGCCCCCAGTCTCTCTCTCACCCCCGTTCTCTCTCTCGTCCCCGGTCTCCCTCTCCCCCAGTCTCTCTCTCGCCCCCGGTTTCCCTCTCTTGCCCCCGTTCTCTCTCTCGCCCCCAGTCTCTCTCTCGCCCCAGTTCTCTCTCTCGCCCCGAGTCTCTCTCTCGCCCCCAGATTCTCTCACACTCCCGTTCTCTCTCGAGTAACCGGTTTCCCTCTCACTCCCATTCTCTCTCTCGCCCCCAGTCTCTCTCTCGCCCCCAGTCTCTCTCTCGCCCCCGGTCTCTCTCTCACTCCCATTCTCTGTCTCGCCCCCAATTCTCTCTCTCACCCCCGGTTTCTCTCTCGCCCCCAGTCTCTCTCTGTCATCCCTTGTCTCTCTCTCGCTCCCGTTCTCTCTCTCTTGCCCCCAGTCTCTCTCTCGCCCCCGTTCGCTCTCTCGCCCCCAGTCTCTCTCTCGCCCCCAGTCTCTCTCTCGTCCTCGGTCTCCCTCGCTCCAATTCTCTCTCTTGCCCCCGGTCTCTCTCTCGCCCCCAGTTTCTCTCTCGCCCCTGGTTTCTCTCTCGCCCCCATTCTCTCTCTCGCTCCCGTTCTCTCGCTTGCCCCGGTTTCTCTCTTGCCCCCGGTCTCCCTCGCTCCAATTCTCTCTCTTGCCCCCAGTTTCTCTCTCACCCCCAATCTCTCTCTCGCCCCCGGTCTCTCTCTCACTCCCGTTCTCTCTCGCCCCCAGTTTCTCTCTCGCCCCCAGGCTCTCTCTCGCTCCCGTTCTCTCTCCCACCCCCGGATTCTCTCTTACCCCCTGTCTCTCTCTCGCCCCCGTTCCCATCTCTTGCCCCCGGTTTCTCTCTCGTCCCCAGTCTCTGTCTCGCCCCTGGTTTCACTCTCACCCACAGTCTCTCTCTCGCACCCAGTCTCTCTCTCGCCCCTGGTTTCTCTCTCACCCCCCCTTCTCTCTGTCACCCCCGCTCTCTCTCACCCCCGGTCTCTCTCTCGCCCCCGGTTTCTCTCTCGCCCCCAGTCTCTCTCTCGCCCCCAGTCTCTCTCTCGCCCCCAGTCTCTCTCTCGTCCCCGGTCTCCCTCGCTCCCGTTCTCTCTCTCGCTCCCGTTCTCTCTCTCGCCCCCGTTCTCTCTCTCGCTCCCGTTCTCTCTCTCGCCCCCGTTCTCTCTCTCGCCCCCGTTCTCTCTCTCGCTCCCGTTCTCTCTCTCGCTCCCGTTCTCTCTCTTGCCGCCGGTCTCTCTCTCGCCCCTAGTTTCTCTCTCGCCCCCATTCTCTCACTCGCTCCCATTCTCTCTCATGCCCCCGGTTTGTCTCTTGCCCCCGTTCTCTCTCTTGCCCCCGGTCTCTCTCTCGCTCCCGTTCTCTCTCGCCCCCAGTCTGTCTCTCGCCCCCATTCTCTCTCTTGCCCCCGGTTTCTCTCTCGCCCCCCGGTCTCTCTCTTGCCCCTGGTCTCTCTCTCACCCCCAGTCTCTCTCTTGCCCCCAGTTTCTCTCTCGCCCCCAGTCTGTCTATCGTCCCCAGTCTCTCTCTCGCCCCCATTCTCTCTCTCGCCCCCATTCTCTCTCTTGCCCCCGGTTTCTCTCTCGCCCCCGGTCTCTCTCTTGCCCCTGGTCTCTCTCTCACCCTCAGTCTCTCTCTCACCCCCAGTTTCTCTCTCGCCCCCAGTCTCTCTCTCGCCCCCAGTCTCTCTCTCACCCCTGGTTTCTCTCTCACCCCCAGTCTCTCTCTCGCCCCCGCTCTCTCTCACCCCCGGTCTCTCTCTCGCCCCTGGTTTCTCTCTCGCCCCCAGTCTCTCTCTCTCACCCCCAGTCTCTCTCTCGCTCCCGGTTTCTCTCTTGTCCCTGGTCTCTCTCTCACCCCCAGTCTCTCTCTCGCCCCTGGTTTCTCTCTCGCCCCCAGTCTCTCTCTCGCCCCAAGTCTCTCTCTTTCTCTCGCCCCTGGTCTGTCTCATCTCCCCGGTCTCTCTCTCTCTCGCCCCCATTCTGTCTCATCACCTCGGTCTCTCTCTCTCTCTTGCCCCTGGTTTCTCTCTCGCCCCCAGTCTCTCTCTCTCTCTCGCCCACGGTCTGTTTCGTCACTCCTAGTCTATCGTCACCCCCGATCTCTCATCAACCCCGGTCTCCCTCGCTCCCGGTCTCCCTCGGCCTCAGTCTCTATCGTCCTTCGGTCTCCCTCTTCACCATTGGTCTCACTCACCCCCAGTCTCTCTCGCCCACGGTCTCTCTCGCCCCTGGTCACTCGTCAAACCCGGTCTCTCTCGCTCCCAGTTTCTCTCGCCTCCGGTCTCTCTCGACACGCACAGTCTCTCTTCACCCCCTGTCTCTGTCGCCCCCGGTCTCTCTCTCACTCCCGTTCTCTGTCTCGCCCCCAGTCTCTCTCTCGCCCCTAGTTTCTCTCTCGCCCCCGTTCTCTCTCTCACCCCCGGTCTCTCTCGTCCCCAGTCTCTCTCACGCCACCGGTCTCTCGCTCGCCCCCGGTCTCTCTCTCACTCCCGTTCTCTGTCTCGCCCCCGTTCTCTCTCTCGCCCCCAGTCTCTCTCTCGCCCCCAGTCTCTCTCTCGTCCCCGGTCTCCCTCGCTCCAATTCTCTCTCTTGCCCCCGGTCTCTCTCTCGCTCCCGTTCTCTCTCTTGCCCCCGGTTTCTCTCTTGCCCCCATTCTCTCTCTCACCCCCGGTCTCTCTCGTCCCCAGTCTCTCTCTCGCCCCCAGTCTCTCTCTCGCCCCCGGTCTCTCTCTCACTCCCATTCTCTGTCTCGCCCCCAATTCTCTCTCTCACCCCCGGTTTCTCTCTCGCCCCCAGTCTCTCTCTGTCATCCCTTGTCTCTCTCTCGCTCCCGTTCTCTCTCTCTTGCCCCCAGTCTCTCTCTCGCCCCCGTTCGCTCTCTCGCCCCCAGTCTCTCTCTCGCCCCCAGTCTCTCTCTCGTCCTCGGTCTCCCTCGCTCCAATTCTCTCTCTTGCCCCCGGTCTCTCTCTCGCCCCCAGTTTCTCTCTCGCCCCTGGTTTCTCTCTCGCCCCCATTCTCTCTCTCGCTCCCGTTCTCTCGCTTGCCCCGGTTTCTCTCTTGCCCCCGGTCTCCCTCGCTCCAATTCTCTCTCTTGCCCCCAGTTTCTCTCTCACCCCCAATCTCTCTCTCGCCCCCGGTCTCTCTCTCACTCCCGTTCTCTCTCGCCCCCAGTTTCTCTCTCGCCCCCAGGCTCTCTCTCGCTCCCGTTCTCTCTCCCACCCCCGGATTCTCTCTTACCCCCTGTCTCTCTCTCGCCCCCGTTCCCATCTCTTGCCCCCGGTTTCTCTCTCGTCCCCAGTCTCTGTCTCGCCCCTGGTTTCACTCTCACCCACAGTCTCTCTCTCGCACCCAGTCTCTCTCTCGCCCCTGGTTTCTCTCTCACCCCCCCTTCTCTCTGTCACCCCCGCTCTCTCTCACCCCCGGTCTCTCTCTCGCCCCCGGTTTCTCTCTCGCCCCCAGTCTCTCTCTCGCCCCCAGTCTCTCTCTCGCCCCCAGTCTCTCTCTCGTCCCCGGTCTCCCTCGCTCCCGTTCTCTCTCTCGCTCCCGTTCTCTCTCTCGCCCCCGTTCTCTCTCTCGCTCCCGTTCTCTCTCTCGCCCCCGTTCTCTCTCTCGCCCCCGTTCTCTCTCTCGCTCCCGTTCTCTCTCTCGCTCCCGTTCTCTCTCTTGCCGCCGGTCTCTCTCTCGCCCCTAGTTTCTCTCTCGCCCCCATTCTCTCACTCGCTCCCATTCTCTCTCATGCCCCCGGTTTGTCTCTTGCCCCCGTTCTCTCTCTTGCCCCCGGTCTCTCTCTCGCTCCCGTTCTCTCTCGCCCCCAGTCTGTCTCTCGCCCCCATTCTCTCTCTTGCCCCCGGTTTCTCTCTCGCCCCCCGGTCTCTCTCTTGCCCCTGGTCTCTCTCTCACCCCCAGTCTCTCTCTTGCCCCCAGTTTCTCTCTCGCCCCCAGTCTGTCTATCGTCCCCAGTCTCTCTCTCGCCCCCATTCTCTCTCTCGCCCCCATTCTCTCTCTTGCCCCCGGTTTCTCTCTCGCCCCCGGTCTCTCTCTTGCCCCTGGTCTCTCTCTCACCCTCAGTCTCTCTCTCACCCCCAGTTTCTCTCTCGCCCCCAGTCTCTCTCTCGCCCCCAGTCTCTCTCTCACCCCTGGTTTCTCTCTCACCCCCAGTCTCTCTCTCGCCCCCGCTCTCTCTCACCCCCGGTCTCTCTCTCGCCCCTGGTTTCTCTCTCGCCCCCAGTCTCTCTCTCTCACCCCCAGTCTCTCTCTCGCTCCCGGTTTCTCTCTTGTCCCTGGTCTCTCTCTCACCCCCAGTCTCTCTCTCGCCCCTGGTTTCTCTCTCGCCCCCAGTCTCTCTCTCGCCCCAAGTCTCTCTCTTTCTCTCGCCCCTGGTCTGTCTCATCTCCCCGGTCTCTCTCTCTCTCGCCCCCATTCTGTCTCATCACCTCGGTCTCTCTCTCTCTCTTGCCCCTGGTTTCTCTCTCGCCCCCAGTCTCTCTCTCTCTCTCGCCCACGGTCTGTTTCGTCACTCCTAGTCTATCGTCACCCCCGATCTCTCATCAACCCCGGTCTCCCTCGCTCCCGGTCTCTTTCGGCCTCAGTCTCTATCGTCCTTCGGTCTCCCTCTTCACCATTGGTCTCACTCACCCCCAGTCTCTCTCGCCCACGGTCTCTCTCGCCCCTGGTCACTCGTCAAACCCGGTCTCTCTCGCTCCCAGTTTCTCTCGCCTCCGGTCTCTCTCGACACGCACAGTCTCTCTTCACCCCCTGTCTCTGTCGCCCCCGGTCTCTCTCTCACTCCCGTTCTCTGTCTCGCCCCCAGTCTCTCTCTCGCCCCTAGTTTCTCTCTCGCCCCCGTTCTCTCTCTCACCCCCGGTCTCTCTCGTCCCCAGTCTCTCTCACGCCACCGGTCTCTCGCTCGCCCCCGGTCTCTCCCTCACTCCCGTTCTCTGTCTCGCCCCCGTTCTCTCTCTCGCCCCCAGTCTCTCTCTCGCCCCCAGTCTCTCTCTCGTCCCCGGTCTCCCTCGCTCCAATTCTCTCTCTTGCCCCCGGTCTCTCTCTCGCTCCCGTTCTCTCTCTTGCCCCCGGTTTCTCTCTTGCCCCCATTCTCTCTCTCGCTCCAGTTCTCTCTCTTGCCCCCGGTTTCTCTCTCTAGCCCCCGTTCTCTCTCGCCCCCAGTTTCTCTCTCGCCCCCAGTCTCTCTCTCACCCCCGTTCTCTCTCTCGCCCCCGGTTTCTCTCTCGCCCCCAGTCTCTCTCTCGCCCCCGGTTTCCCTCTCTCGCCTCCAGTTTCTCTCTCACTCCCGTTCTCTCTCTAGTCCCCGGTTTCCCTCTCACTCTCGTTGTCTCTCTCGCCCCCAGTCTCTCTCTCACCCCCGTTCTCTCTCTCGCCCCCGGTTTCTCTCTTGCCCCCGGTCTCTCTCTCGCCCCCGTTCCCTCTCTTGCCCCAGGTTTCTCTCTCGCCCCCAGTCTCTCTCTCGCCCCCGGTTTCTCTCTCGCCCCCGGTCTCTCTCTCGCCCTTGGTTTCTCTCTCACCCCCATTCTCTCTCTCTCCCCCGTTCATTCTCTTGCCCCCGATCTCTCTCTCACTCCCGTTCTCTCTCGCCCCCAGTCTCTCTCTCGCCCCCAGTTTCTCTCTCGCTCCCAGTCTGTCTCTCGCCCCCAGTCTCTCTCTCGCCCCTATTCTCTCTCTCGCCCCCGTTCTCTCTCTTGCCCCTGGTGTCTCTCTCGCCCCCAGTCTCTCTCTCGCCCCCAGTCTCTCTCTCACCGCTGGTTTCTCTCTCACCCCCAATCTCTCTCTCGCCCCCGGTCTCTCTCTCGCCCCCAGTCTCTCTCTCGCCTCCAGTTTCTCTCTCACTCCCGTCCTCTCTCTCGCCCCCAGTTTCTCTCTCGCTCCCAGTCTGTCTCTCGCCCCCAGTCTCTCTCTCGCCCCCATTCTCTCTCTCGCCCCCGTTCTCTCTCTTGCCCCTGGTTTCTCTCTCGCCCCCCGGTCTCTCTCTTGCCCCTGGTGTCTCTCTCGCCCCCAGTCTCTCTTTCGCCCCCAGTCTCTCTCTCACCGCTGGTTTCTCTCTCACCCCCAATCTCTCTCTCGCCCCCGGTCTCTCTCTCGCTCCCAGTCTCTCTCTTGCCCCAAGTCTCTCTCTCACCCCTGGTTTCTCTCTCACCCCCAGTCTCTTTCTCGCCCCCACTCTCTCTCACTCCCGGTCTTTCTCTCACCCCCGGTCTCTCTCTCGCCCCCGGTTTGTCTCTCGCCCCCAGTCTCTCTCTCTCACCCCCAGTCTCTCTCTCGCCCCCGGTATCTCTCTCGCCCCCAGTCTCTCTCTCGCCCCTGGCTTCTCTCTCGCCCCCAGTCTCTCTCTCGCACCCAGTCTCTCTCTCTCTCTTGCCCCTGGTTTCTCTC